>NW_012122043.1:5918618-5930010 GCF_000951035.1 Colobus angolensis palliatus
TGCGCGCTCCAGGCTGCACCGCAGCGCACGGTGCAGGCGCTGCTCAACCACGGCTCGCCCACTGTGTGGCCCGACGCCTTCCCCAAGGTAAGGCAAGATCCGGCCGGGCTGGCACGTGCCCTGGAGTTTTGCCACTTAGTGACCGGCCTGGGAGCTGGGTTGCATGCGGTGCTCTCAAACTGTAATGGCCCAGGCACCCCTGGGGACTTGTGAAAATGCAGAATCTGCTCAGTGGGTCTGGGGTGGGAGAGCCTGCATTGCTAACAAGCTCCCGGGTGTGGCCTAGACTGCTGGTCCTGGGACCCCATTTTGAGGAGCGGGAACCTAGAAGCTTTCTGATTAGAGCCACTGGAGAATTAAGGGGTTGCATGTCAAGAATGCATCTTTTCAAAGTAGTCACCTGGGGACGGACGCCAGGCACTTATTTCAATGATGCAGTCAGAGCTCAAAATATTTTGGCAGCTCGTCTTCAGGTATAATTTTCAGAACGATGAAAATCGGTCTCTTGCCGCATCTGGCATTTGATCTGAAACGAAATTACCCAATCGGATCATCCACCTTGTTAATGAGAGCGCTTCATACATTTGCAGACTTCTCTCATTCGGTCCTCACCACATTGCAGTGAAACACGAGAGGCGGGTGATATTCTCCCTCTACCTGGGGTTCGGCCAGGTAAGGTGCCCTGCCCAGGTCATTGCAGTGTTGGGACCTCACCCCCATTCTGATGGCTCACCCTTGCTGCAGACTTGACTCTGAACAACTCATCCTTGTTCCACCCGTCAGATCTACCCTGAAATAATAATGATAGGCCGGGCGCCGTGGCTCACACCTGTAATCCCAGCACTTTGGGAGGCCGAGGCGGGCGGATCACGAGGTCAGGAGGTCAAGACCATCCTGGCTAACACAGTGAAACCCCGTTTCTAATAAAGAATACAAAAAATTAGCCGGGCGTGGTGGCAGGCGCCTATAGTCCCAGCTACTCAGGAGGCTGAGGCAGGAGAATGGCGTGAACCCGGGAGGCGGAGCTTGCAGTGAGCCGAGATTGCGCCACTGCACTCCAGCCTGGGCGACAGAGCAAGACTCCGTCTCAAAAAAAAAAAGAAAGAAAGAAAGAAAAAAGAAATAATGATGATAAAGAATAAAGATTTCTCACCTCAGAAAATACCCAAAAGACTGAAAATGTTTCCAAAATATTGGTTGGAGTAAGAGGTTGTCCTCCCCAAAAGACTTCATTGAAGGGGTCATTCCATTAGATGTAAAATCCGGGTATTTTTAATTTAAAAATTATCTCCATCAACCAAGACTCATCACTCATAGGCATAAGACATATTTTGGCTTGATTAGTTTTGAACAAATAGCTGAAAAGCTAATATGCAAAAGGACAGTGTTCTCAGTGGTCTGAACCATCAAGAAGTGAGATTCACACATTTCTCTCAAATGCTAACTTTCCATTATAGGTGCGTTCAGAGTAAAGACTCTATCTAGGAAAAGTTAGAAAATCCCCCAAGACAACTTCCCTAGTGTTTCCTTACTTGACAAACAGGATGGCATTTTCCCGATGCTATCTCACCCCCTCTATGGGTAATTGTCTTGTGGTGTTCCACTAATGCAGTGATTTCAATATGGTGGACTCCTGAAAGGGAAGAAATGCTAGCATTTTTATGTTCTGTGACAGCTACCTTTTATATTTATTATTTAAATTTTAATGTTTCCCATCATTAGCAGGCTTAGTTCATCAACTTATAACATGGAAAAAAGACTCACCCACTGCCGTTCCCATGCACGCTATGTCTGCATTAAACCAACACACACTTCAACCCTTGTCATATGAAACTGCATAAAGAATGAAAAGAGGCCAGGGATGGCGACTCACACCTGTAATCCCAGCACTTTGGGAGGCTGAGGCAAGAGGATCACTTGAGTCCAGGAGTTCAAGACCAGCCTGGGCAACATAGCAAGACCCTATCTCTACAAAAAAATTTTTAAAAAAATTAGCTGGGCCTGTTGGCATGCACCTGTAGTCCCAGCTACTCAAGAGGCTGAGGCAGGAGTATTACCTAAATCCAGGATGTGGAGGCTGCAGTGAGCTGTGATTGCAACACTGCACTCCAGCCTGGGTGATAGAGCAAGACCCTGTCTCCAAAAAAAAGGAATGAAAAGATAAAACAAACTTTACAGGATGGGCCACAAGGGGAAAATATCTGGGGCAATTTTTTTTCTGACTTATTTCTCCAGGACAGAATGGGGCAATTTATTTTAAAGAAAAAGAAAGGAGTCAGTATATTTCAGTAGTGACTACAAGTAATCCTTTGTTAGCCTTGAAGTTATTTCAATGTGAGTGATCTCTGACCAGGCTTTCAAGTCCTAGGGGCAGCCCCACAGGCATCATTTCTTGGAACAGGACCTCTGACCCCTGGACTCTGTTCCCAAGGCTGTAGGAATTACCCTGCCTTGACTAGAGATGCAGGACAAAGCACAGTGCCTCCTCTCCAGGTGTTCAGGGGCCCTGTTCTGGGATGGGATCCCCAATACTATGTCAGCCTCACAGGAATGGGGTCAGTCAGTGATACAACTCATCCTCCATTCAGGTTGGGGGTAGGTTTAGATTGGGGGGACAGTTTGTTCTGGAGAAATCTTAATACCTTGAGGCTTTCACCAAAAAGCATTGCCCACCACTGCCTCCCTGAACATAGTGCCTGCAAGTGCAGACCTTCCATCAGTGTTTGCTGAATGAATGAAGGGATTCCAGCCACTCCAGGCTTATGGCCTGCACTAAATCTTTGTAAATAAGGATTCCACCTCTTTGCACGGGGATTCCCCCAAACCTCCAGGGGATACCCCTACATCTGGCCAGGAGAGGGTGGCAGATGGGGACGCATTCACCATGCTGAGAATCCCCTAAGCTAAGGCAGCAGTGCCTGTAATGTTCTAGCCTTGTCCCCACAACCGAAGCAAAACACTCTGGAAAGCTAGAGGCAGCCTCTTCCTCCACCCAGTCTCCCTGCAATCGCTCCTCCAGGGACAGCATCTAATCATGTGCGACATCAAAGCAACAGACCCAACAGATGCGGCAGCCGGCCACAAAGATGCTGGGCAGGCACCACACGGGCGCCATGGCGAGGCGAGTGCAGAGCCACCAGCACTGTCACAGGGCACGCCGTCCATGGGCAGCAGCCGTACTGTGAATAGATGTAAAGAGACGCCCATGGAGCACAGAATTACTGAGGCAAAAGGTTTCACAGCGAGCTTATGACATAAATCACAGCTCCCCATGCCCAGACAAAGGCACCATTGCCGCGGCAGGCGGACACAGGGCATCCTTCCGAGCCGGCGCAGTGCTCTGCACTGAGAATCAAAGGAGTGTCATGGCTTCGGAAGCCCACATGTTGACAGTGCCAGGCCTTTCTGCCCGGCTGACCGCTAGTTAACACTGGGGGCAGGGACAGGGCGTCGAGGGCAGGCACAGAGGGCAGGCTGTGGATTCTGACAGGTTTGGATTCTGGAAGGTGTCAGGACGGGCTGGGGCTGGGCCTGTTGGGCAGCAGGCAAGAAGGCAGAGAAGCACACACAGATGTGGACCTGAATTTGTTTGGCACCTGCCACAGGTGACTCTGTGGGCTGGATGCTTGGTCTGGATAAAAGGCTGTGCTCAGGGGCCTCTTTCCTTCAGCCTCTCCTTACCTGGAAGACGAATTTGTGAAACAGTCATGAAGTCCCATGGGATCTTTTTCCAAGGAAGCACTACTTTGCTCTTCTCACGTCTTTGAAGAGCATATTTCTGGCTCGACCCCAGAAAATGATAGAGCATCAAAGAGTGTGGGAAGGTGTAAGTCCAGCCCCGCTCCAAGATGGGACACAGAGCTGATGGTAGCAGCACCCAGCCAGGGCTCACACCCCTGCCCTCTCCTGCCTCCTTCACAGGTGTTCATTTGGGAACCTCCTTGATTCACCGTTCAGTTTACATGGCCAGCTCTATTTGTCCCTGGATATCACCCGACGCCCGTCCATGAACACTTGTCATTCGCAGTCAGCATGCGTAGCCAGCACATTCCAGCCACTCCTAGCCTGTCTCCTATTTTGTGCTATTTCCCAAAGGCCCTTCTGTTTCCTGTGGTGCAGAGGCCAGCAGCAGCCCGGGGAAATGCACCTGCAGGTGGCTGTAAAGAGTTCAGGCTCCCACCTGGCAGAGCAGATGCCATGATCACAAAGGTGGTTTTCTCAGGGTGAGACTTCTGGATTGCATTCCAGGTCTGATGACCCGCACAGTTTTCCCAGATACGAGAAACTCATAGATGCAGAAACTGCATGATTTGTGGTTGAGAGGGACTGCATTTCCACTTTCCCCTGTATAAAAATGAAATCCTAATAATACTTCAGACTCAAACTTGTCCACCAGCCGGGGACGTGCAGGGACAACACCAGTAATGAACAATTTCCCCCAAGTTATGTAGGCATTGGCTGTGCTTCCCACGGGCATCCCTTTAGTACTTATGTATCCATTCCACAAACATTTTGGGGGAACTTGGGTGCTTGGTACTGGAGTCACAGGGAGGAGCAGGAGCATGCGTATTTCCCACCCTGGTGAGGCTGCTTGTCACGTGGATCAGCCAAGTGCACACACCAAGGTGAAGTTGCTGTGGTGAGAAGTGCTGCAAAGCACAGAACAGGGGTTTCACCTGGCTGGGGGGGCAGGGTCCAAGGCTCCCTCAAGTGTGTGATGAGTGAGCCGAGATCTGAAGGCTGAAGGCTCAGCTGTGTGAAGCAGGGGACAAACATTCTAGACAAACGTCCTGAGCAAATGTCCTGGAGCAGGACAGGCACGGTTGTCCTGTGCAGTCGGAAAAATGACCCAGTCGCTGGAGAGGAAACAGCTAGGGGCACCAGTTGAGACTAGGCAGCCAAGTGGGGCCTTAAGGGCCTGGGCCTCTGACTTGGGAATATTTAGGAGTTGATTACATAATTTTCAAGGAAGGAGATGACATCATCAAATCAGTATTTTGGAATTTCTAAGCTCAACGTAGAGAACACACAAGGTAGGGGGTGGTGGCAGTCCAGGTGAAGGATTCACATAGTTCGCATGGGGGATGAAGGTTGATGCAAGAATAACAGACTCTAGGCCAGACGCAGTGGCTCGTGCCTATAATCCCAGCACTTTGGGAGGCACAAGGATAACCTGAGCCCAGGAGTTTGAGACCAGCCTAGACAACATAGTGAGACCCCATCTCTACAAAAAATTAAAAATAAATTACCTGGGCATGGTGGCATGCACCTGTAGTCCCAGTTACTCAGGAGGCTGAGGCAGGAGGATTACCTAAACTCAGGAGGTGGAAGCTGCAGTGGGCCATGATCGCGACACTACACTCCAGCCTGGACGACAGAGCAAGACCTTGTCTTTAAAAAAAAAAAAAAAAAGCAGATTCTAGAAACATCTGCAAATCTCTGGTCTTGTCTCAGCTTCTGAGCACTAACCATACTGCAAATGGAGACCTAAAGTTTTCATGTTTTCTTTTTACCTAATTACAGAATCAGGTATAGACTTCGCTTATCCCGATTCCACAGGATTTTTAGTGGGAGATTTCTGAGGTAGCAGTAGTCAAAAACCAGGGCTTCCCCTCCCATTTTCCCAGAGCCAAGTGCACCCAGTCCCCAGCGGGAGGAGGGAGGAGAGATCATAAGTAGGGCGCCTGTGTTTTTCTTGCTCTTGTTTTATTTCTCCATCTACATATAAAGCAATGTGCCTGTGTGATTTTCCCCCTTAATTTTCTTTCTGCCGCCTCATTAGCTGAAGAGAGTGCGCGTGGATACTAATGACATCAGCGTGTCAGAGTAATGTGGCAGCCGCCTCTCCGCAGACAGCAAGGAGGCAGCGGAGATTTTTAAACTGTGTTGGCGTAAAAATAATGAAGGCAGCCAGCTGCCTGGCAAACATGAGGGGGCACGATGCAGAGGACGGGGAGGGGCAGGGAGCCCCAGAGAGGTGGAACAGAGGAGAGACAGAAAATGAATTCCCAGAGACAGGCAATAAGACTCTGTCACAGTCTGTGACCCGGTGGGGGAGGGGCGGGAGGAGGCGGTGCTTTTGCTCTAAGGGAGGGCAGCTCTTCCCAGGGTGGGGCATGTCTGGGTTACCTGCGGTCCCTGGGAGCCATGTAACATTTTGCAGAGAAGCGACAGGGCCAGTGGGAGGGTTGCTGGAGGGTTGCGATGAGCAAGACCTGAGCATCGCCTAGGGTACCAGATAAATAGCAGCAGACTCCATCCCGAGGGGTCCAGCGTGAGTCCTTCTTAATGGCGTGATTTTTTCCCAACACAGAAGGGGATAATTGAAATCAGAGACTGCCGTGCACAAGGAAATGGCATGTTAGTGGGGCTCACGATAGCCAGAAATACCAACATGTGTGGGGCGCAGAGAGGGACAGGGCTGGAGAGATGGACTGGGAAGACTGTGCCGGCCCCAGGCCACCTGCCAGGCATTGCCTCTGCGGCTTGGTCTCTCCGTGTCTCTGTGTTCATGCTCCGTCTCTCTCTTTCCCTAAAGCTTGCTAAGCCTGACTCAGTGACAGTAATGGATGAGAACAAAAATAATTGGGCGTGGGGAGGGGACCACCGATAATAGCTCTTACAATGTCAGTATGATGCCCAGTCTAGAAAGAGCAGCTCCTGTCCTCTAAAAAATAGCTTTGAAGGCACAGATTAGGGGAAGGAAGAAAGAAAGGGAGAGAAAGAGAAAGAGGAAATCCACAGCAACAACAAGGCAACCTCATGTCTGAGTCTAGGAAGACCCAGACCCAATGTCCTTCTGCTGCACGGCCGTAAGTTTCCAGGCTGTCAGGCAGACATCACCAAAAAAAAAAAAAAAAAGGTCAGCCAGGCAGTGGGGGACGCCTGTGAAGCCAGAGTAGAGTGCAGAGGTGAAAATCGCAGGAATCCCGGTTTCAGAGCAACCTGCCAACTGCAGGAAGAGGGTAGCAGGAGGAAGCCTCCAGGCCAAAGCTCAAGTCCACCAAGCTAACCATCCAACTGGGAACGGGGCTGGACCAGGCCCTCGTCCCCCTCCCTGCACGCTGTCCCTCCACAGTCTCCCGGGTGGGCACAGAGCAGGACCACAGACTTCCCCTGCATGTTGGCAAAATTTGCATCTGGTTCTCTCCTTAATCAAAGACTAATAAGGAGAAAAAGGAATGGATTCATGGGGGAAAAGAGGACAAACAAAGACAAATAGAACAGCATCCAGAAAACAGAAAGGAGATCCAAGAAAATCTCAGAACGTATGTGCCATCCTCTGTGGAGTACAAGAAGACATAGCCTCTGGGATCCATCGAAACAGTACTAGTTAAGATGAAAACTCAATAGAGTGACATGAAAAGGAAGATGGAGGAGATAGTACACAAGAAACTAACAGCACAGATTGAATTATACACTAAAGAAGGAAAAGGCAGAGTTGATTCACAAAGAAAGAATCAAATCCATGGGTGCTGGGCCATTGACCCTTGTGCCCTCAGACCCTTTTTCCTGCTGTTTCTGGGTCCTGCTCTGCATCCTGGGGGACAGGGGGAAAGGGAAAGCCCCCTCAAACTGCCCTCAGAGCCCCCATCAGCTGGCTTCTAGTCGGACTCAGCCAATGGGAGACACCATGGGAAACTGGAGTGTGGAGGAAGAAAGAAGCCAGGGTAGTTCTCCTCTTCTGTCTCTGTCTTGTGTAGCTTCGCCAGCAGCACCTGCATCTTCTCTGTGACACCAACACCCACCAGAAGCCCCTCCCTTCATGGCCCCAGTCCCCAGTGGGTAGCCCCTGACTCAGCTTGGTTCCAGCAGATGGCCTTGCTCTCTGGACTCTGATTAGGCTACCTCATCCCACTGTCCCACCAACTCTAAGAGTAATGACAGCTTTCTATTTTGCTAATCTTTGGGCTACTTCACCTTCCCCTTGTGGGAATCTCAGCAGTTTGATTACCTATATAATCAATTCCATGTGTAAAGTTGTTTCTGGTTGAAAAACCTGGATTGGTTTCCTTTGCCTGATTGGACTCTGATACAGGTGGTTTAAATCACAAGTAGCAGAAAACCCAATTCAAACAGGTTTAAATAAGGAAATGTATCTTTTTATCTCACATATCAGTAAGTGCAGAAGTAGCAGGCTTCAGAATTGGTTGTTTCAGTGTCTGGATGATGTCCTCAAAGAACCTGGTGCTTTCCAACTCTCTGCTCTGCCATCCTCAGTGAGTCAGCTTTGTCCTCAGAATGGCTCCCTCATGGCCACAAGATTGCTTCCAGCAACAATCGGCCCATTTCCTTGTTCATATCCAGTTGTTCCTTTTTTCTAGAAACCCTGAGGAAGTGTCATCAGTTGGCTTAAACCTGCCCTTCTCTGAACCAATAACTGGCAAAGGAGATTGGATTACCATGATTGGATTAAACTCATCATCTGAATTGTTGGAAAGTCAACCTCAATGTTCACTATAATGAAAGACTAATGTTAAAAACACTTCTTAAGTGAAAAAAAAAAAGAGAGAGAGAAACTAAAAGAGAAAGTGATGATAATAAAGGATAGAGTAGAGAGCCAACCCACAGATAAGTGATGTTACTGCAGAAGAGCCTAGGACAAATGGATCAGAAATAATAACCAAAGATATAATAGAAGAAAACTTAGCTGCACTGAAAGTCTTAACTTTTGGTTGGCAATCAAAAGGGTGTTCTCTGCAAATCAGTGACAGGAGGCACATACCTATATATGTTCTAACAAAAATGTTCTAAAAAGACATGGGGCCGGGCGCAGTGGCTAAAGCCTGTAATCCCAGCACTTTGGGAGGCCGAGACGGGTGGATCACGAGTCAGGAGATCGAGACCATCCTGGTCTACACGGTGAAACCCCGTCTCTACTAAAAAATACAAAAAAAACTAGCCGGGCGAGGTGGCGGGCGCCTGTAGTCCCAGCTACTCAGGAAGCTGAGGCAGGAGAATGGTGCAAACCCGGGAGGCGGGGCTTGCAGTGAGCTGAGATCCGGCCACTGCACTCCAGCCTGAGCGACAGAGCGAGACTCCGTCTCAAAAAAAAAAAAAAAAAGACATGGAAAAATCTGGCAAAGTATTTAAGCAGAAAACAGGCTATTTATAAAGGAATAGAAACCAGGCTGGAGTCAGATATTTCTACTGTAATAGTAACATAAGACAATGAAATATCATCTATAGATTTTGAAAGGAAAAGTTTAGACACTAGAATTTTAGACTCAGTGAAGATAGTTTCATTTTGATGACAAAAGACACTTTTAGATATCAAGCGTTCATAAAGCATGCCTTTCTAATGCATTTTCTGAAAAAGAAAAAAATACTTCAGTTATTTATCAGCAAGTATTTACTGAGCACCAGTCATGTTCCAGCAACATACTAGGCACATGGGATAAGTGAGTGAACTGATAAGGGAAAGAAGTATTCCTGCTATGTGGAGCTTACATTCTAATGGGGAAGACAGGCATTAAACACTGAGCATGATCAGCAGACCAAACAGGTGATAAGGACTATAGAGAAATTAAAAGGGTGGAAGGCAGTTGCAATTTTAAGTTGGGCAGTTAGGGTCAGTGACTGCTGAACAAAGAATTGAGAGACGTGAGGGACCCACTGTGCGGATGTCTGGGGAAGAGCAGTCCAGCAGAGGACCAGCCATCTGTAGCCTAAGGCTGGAGTGGGCTGGCCCTGCGCACAGAACCACAGGGAACCAGTGTGGCCGGAGGTGGAAGGAGCTAGTGGGATGGGAGTAGGAGATGAGATGGGGGGTGTAGGGGAGAGGGCACAGGTTGTGTGGGGTCTACAGGACATTGTAATGACTTTGGCCATTGGAGGGATTTAAGCAGAGGAGTGACGTAATCCAACAATATTTTGTAAAGATCTTCCCCTCAGCACCATGTTAAGCAGATACTTGAGAAGGAGGAGAACAGACATGGAAAGATGAGTTAGGAGGGTGTTGCTGTGGTTCACATGAGGAATGCTGGTGGTGTGAACAAGGAAGGCAATCTGACCCTGGATATATTTTGGAGGTAGAGCCAACAGGATTTTTTTTAACAGATTAGATGTGGAGTATAGGAGAAATAGGAGCAATGGATGACTCTGATTCCAGCCCAAGAGACTGCAAGAATGAGTTTGCTGTCAACTGGGAATGGGGCAGGTTATGGGTGGCACAGCAGGTTGGGACCTGGTGAACCAGGGAGTTCAGTTTTTGGTATGTTGAGTGTGAGATACAGTCAGGTGGAGCTACAATGTAAGCAGCTGGGTATTCAAGCCCAAATTTGAGAGGGAGAGATTTGGCCAACCTGGAGATATACCTTTGAGGGTCAGTGAAAAGGGATGGCATTTAAAGCCAGGAAACTAGACAAGATCACCAGCAAGTGAGAGTAAATGGAAAAAAGGAACAGGCCTGAATGCAGAGACAGTCCAATATCTGAAGGATGGAGATGAGACAGCAGCTAAGGAAACTGAAGAGGGGCGACCAGCGAGGTGGAAAGAATGAGAGCACACCTTCCTCGAAGCCAAGTGAAGGCTACATTGAGGTAGAAGACATCGTCAACATGTCAGGCATGGCTGACACAGCAAGTAAAGTGAGGCAGAGTATGGAACACTGGCAAGGCAGAGCCTGGGCCAAGAGCAGCATTGGTGCCCTTGGTAAGGACAGTATGGGAGAGTGGCTGGGGCTAATGGCCCATTGAGGTGGACGTACTGCAGCTGACAAAGAGATAACACTAAAGAAGAGCTCAGGAATGGGGAAATCAATCCCCAGATTCTCCCCACTCTGCCCCTTAAATATCTCTCAAAATCTCCTACCCTCCTGACGGCCACCACCCGAGGTGAGGCCACCACCATCTCTCCCCTAGATGGACACATCTTCTTCACTGGGCTCTCTGTCTCCTCTAAACTCTTCCCCAGGTTCAGCCTTGGTGATATTTCCTTGGTTGGTTGGTTGGTTGGTTGGTTGGTTGGTTGGTTGGTTGGTTTGGTTGGTTTGGTTTTTGAGACAGGGCCTCACTCTGTTGCCCAGGCTGGAGTGCAGCAGTGCAATCATAGCTCACTGCAGCCTCCACCTTCTAGGCTCAAGCAATCCTCCCACCTCAGCCTCCTGGGTAGCTGGGACTACAGGTGCACACCATCAGGACCAGCTAATTTTTTATATTTTTTGTAGAAATAGGATTTCTCCATGTTGCCAGGACTGGTCTCAAACTCCTGGACTCAAGTAATCTGCCTGCCTTGGCTTCCCAAAGTGCTGGGATTACAGGCCTGAGCCACCACACCCAGCCTTGGTGATATCTCTAAAATTAAAATCAGACCCGGCCGGGCGCGGTGGCTCAAGCCTGTAATCCCAGCACTTTGGGAGGCCGAGTCGGGCGGATCACGAGGTCAGGAGATC
>NW_012122043.1:5931400-5934041 GCF_000951035.1 Colobus angolensis palliatus
TTTTGTATTTTTAGTAGAGACGGGGTTTCACCATGTTGGCCAGGATGGTCTCCATCTCTTGACCTCGTGATCTGCCCACCTTGGCCTCCCAAAGTGTTGGGATTACAGGTGTGAGCCACTGCACCAGGCCTAGGTTGATATTTTTTTATTTTAAAGGTAACTAATAGCATTTTAAAGACAGTGCATATTTCCGAAATATGGAAGATGAATCCAAAGAAAATACATACCTGTACAACAGAACCAGAAAACAAAGGAAACAAGAAGCAGAAAAAAACAAAAAGAATAAAGTGAGACTGGAGTGAGACCAAACACTTGATTTATAACAATAAATGTAAATCACTTAAACTACCCTTTTACCAACACAGACTCACAAACACATTTCAAACAAACTGAAACAAAAGGTTAAAATTAAAAAATGAGGCCAGGTGTGGTGGCTCACGCCTGTAATCCCAGCGCTTTGGGAGGCTGAGGCAGGTGGATCACCTGAGGTCAGGAGTTCAAGACCAGCCTGGCCAACATGGTGAAACCCCGTCTCTACAAAAATACAAAAATTAGCCGGGCATGATGGTGGGTCCCTGTAATCCCAACTACTCAGGAGGCTGAGGCGGGAGAATCGCTTGAACCCAGGAGACAGAGGTTGCCATGAGCCGAGATCTCACCATTGCACGCCAGCCGGGGTGACAGAGCGAGACTCTGTTTCAAAAAAAAATTAAAGAATGAGCAGAGGGCCAGGCACGGTGGCTCACACCTGTAATCCCAGCACTTTGGGAGGCCAAGGCGGGTGATCATAGGTCAGGAGATCAAGACCATCCTGGCTAACACGGTGAAACCCCGTCTCTACTAAAAACTACAAAAAACTAGCTGGGTGAGGTGGAGGGCGCCTGTAGTCCCAGCTACTCGGGAGGCTGAGGCAGGAGAATGGCGTGAACCTGGGAGGCGGAGCTTGCAGTGAGCTGAGATCACAGCACTGCACTCAAGCCCGAGCAAAAGAATGAGACTCCATCTCAAAAAAAAAAGAATGAGCAGAGATAGATAATGCTGGCAAAAACAAGCCAAAAAAAATGTATTTTTATATCAATATGCAAATAGAATTCCAGGGAAATACACAAAATGAGAGGGGAAAAAATATTCATTTGATATTGACCAAGAATATAGTCCATGGTGAAAAGATAACCATTATAAACTTTATGTGCCAAAGAAGATTGTGTTAAAATAGAGAAATTGACTGAAAAATAATTTAGGTGATTCTTAATTCGTATCTGTCTATCACAGACCAAGTGAGCCAAGAAAAAAAAAATGAAGTGCAGTAGCTCCAAATCATAAATGTGACAAACATATTTTGAAAGAAATGAAATGCGACTTCTGCTAATGCCGAAACAGACATTGTCTACAGCCATATTGCAATATACCAGAAAACTAATAGTAAAAAGTTTGTTAATTTTAAAAAATAACATAACCATTTGAAAATGTTATAGCACACTCCCAAATAACTACTGCCTCAACAGTTATTTAATTGCAGACTATTAAGAAAGATGAGCTGGGTGTAGTGGCTCACAGCTATAATCCTGGCACTTTGGGAGGCTACAGTGGGAAGATCACTTGAGCCCAGCCTGGGCAACATAGTGAGAACTTGTCTCTACAAAAAAAATTTTAAAAATTAGCCTGGCATAGTGGCATGCGCCTGTAGTCCCAGCTACTCAGGAGGCTGAGGTGGGAGGATTGCTTGAGTCCAGGAGCTCAAGGCTGTAGTGAGCCATGATCACACCATTGCACTGCAGCATAGGTGACAGAGTAAGACCATGTCTCAAAGGAAGGAAGGAAGGAAGGAAGGAAGGAAGGAAGGAAGGAAGGAAGGAAGGAAGGAAGGAAGGAAGGAAACACTGCCTCAAAACTCTTGGCTATGACCCTACCAACGTTCAAAGGGAAATTTATACCATTTTAAAAGTTGCTTTTATTATGACTCTAGGAAAAAAACGTTATGAAAATGACTGTGCAGTCAATCCAAGGAGCATGAAAGAGAAACAAAACATACCTAAGGAGATAGGAGAAAGGAATCAATTATGATAAAGGCAAAAATTAATGGGTTAGAATATTTTAAAAGAGAACTGATCAACAAAATCCCATAGCTGATTTCTTGAAAAAAGGTGCAAAATGGAAAAACCTCCAGCAAAACTAAACAGGAAAACATTGAAAACACAATTACAGTGAATTTCAAATGAGAAAAGGGTGCTTATTCATCGATACAGTGATTATCTCTTCCTTCCACCTTTATGGCTCTGTATGGAGAGCCATACAGCTCTCGGCCCTCTGCCTTCCAGCTGGGTTTAGCCAGTGGGGCGTCCTGGCAGCAGGAGGGAGGAAAGGAGAGTGAGGGCAGAACATGCATTCTCTGGGCTGGCTCTTTGCCTCAGGCTAGCTGTGTATCCCCAAGCAAGGATTGCTGCTGCTGCTAAGACAGCTCACCTGACTGGCCCTTCAGCCCAGGATGGTAATACCTCTGCCACCAACCCCACATTACCACCCTGACCCTTGTCAGTATCCTTGTACCCACGTCTGGTTAAATAGTTCCTGTATCAATAAACACTTCTGGAATGATCCCATATCGAACTCGCCATCTCTCTTTTTTTTTTTTTTTTTTAGA
>NW_012122043.1:5940011-5941874 GCF_000951035.1 Colobus angolensis palliatus
AGATGAACAGGGCCACCCCGGAACTGCAGGGCTGCTGTGCAAAGAGAATAGAGCAAAACGGAATTCGGGGAGACCACCTGGAGCATCTGAAGTCACCCCAGTCAGAATCCCCTCTCCCTTGGCAGGAACTGTGCTGTGGGAGAGCAAACGAGCCCCCGCGTAGAGGGTGGTTCCCACAAAGTGGTGCGTCTCTCTCCAGTGCACTTATCAGGGGTCAGCTAGCCATAGAAAAGCCCGCTTGTCCCATCCGTGGTCTAGCTAGGAAGAAAACGTATGTCGGTTCCACGTGCCCAGATTTCTAATCCGCCTGCCTTCCCTTCCAGATGCACAAGCCATTCTACCAGTCCCTCTTTGCCTTGGCCCACACCCCGCGCTGCCTGCAGCATCTTTGCCGCTGTGCCCTTCGCAGACTGTTTGGCAAAAGGTGCTTTGACCTCATCCCCCTGTTACCCTTGCCAAAGCCCCTGCAGAATTATGTACTTTTGGAGCCACGGGGTGTCTTGCACTGAAACACAGAACGCTGCAACCAATGCTATCGTTCTCCTCACTACCCTTCCATGGAGGCCGTGTGTTGAGGAGAGCACCCTGGTGAAGATGGAGGTGATGGCAGTTCCCTTCCAACCTGCTCTCGGTGGGACCGGGTGAAGCACAGACCTTGCCAAGCTGCAGGTTCACCTCGAAATGGAATTGGCAACAAAAGCCCTATCTGCCTCTCAGGGTCGCTTGTGAAAATCTAGTGAAATCGTGATTATCACAGCACCTGGTCTCGGAAAGTACCTTTCAACAACAGTTAAGCCAAATGGTACAGTGAGTCCTCGCTTAAGGTCTTCGATAGGTTTTGGGAACCAGCTTTAAGCGAAATGATGTATAACAAGGCCAGTTTTCCCAAGGTTAATTGATATAAACAAGAGTAACGTTCCTACAGCATATTTCTGGTCACAAAAAGATTGCCACACTTCTAAATAAAGACCAATACAGTTCTAATAGGAAACGCTGAAATAAATGCAACCTACGCATACCCTTAAGAGATTAATAACAAGTAAGATAATTATTTGCCCAATTTTTAGTGAATCAGTAAGTGATGGTGGTTGTCCTGCTGGTGGGTTAGATCAAGGAATAAATGTTTGCAAAAGGAACCTTGTCAGGAGCACCTCCTGCCACCACGAAGTTCAGAATAGTCACCAATGTGGCAGGCTTGCTAGGCCCTCTCATACTGCATCATTTATTGTCATGCATTTGGATGATTATTGTATGCCTTATGAATTTTTACTTTACAATAATTTGTATTCATTCATTCATTCATATTCTAACATGCTTATTCTAGTTCAGGGTCATGGGTAGCCAGAGCCCACCCCAGCAACTCTGTGCAGGGCAGGAACCAGACCTGGATGGGGTGCTGTTCCATTGCAGGCTGCTCACACCCCCACACACACCCACCCACACACACACACTGGGGCAATTCAGACACCCCAGCTCACCTCACCTGCTCAGCTTTGGGATGTGGGAGGGAACCGGAACACCCAGAGAAAACCCACACAGACAGTGGCCCTGCCCAGGAATCAGTTTTGTTTCTCATCAGTGTTATAATAAAATGACGTTAAACAAAACATTATTTAAGGACCTGCTGTATACATATTTTTCCAATGTGTTAGCAGCCCTCAAGCTGTCCCTGAGCCTTGGGACCCTCCCCTCACAGAGAGGCCTCTCACCCCGCTGGGGCCTGACCACGCAGGGTAGCTCTGTACCCTAGATCATGACGGACCTGCATGTTGAGAATGGACACTTACAACCGCCGCACACACACCTGCCCAGGGCCTGTTAGTGCTCCCAAGCACGTTACAGTCCAGAGCTCCCCTCAGTGCT
>NW_012122043.1:5941994-5947664 GCF_000951035.1 Colobus angolensis palliatus
AAGCACGTTACAGTCCAGAGCTCCCCTCAGTGCTCCCAAGCACGTTACAGTCCAGAGCTCCCCAGGAGAGCACCAGCAGGATGGCGAGTGAGAAGTTGCCATCCTGCGTGCGTCTTTGTGTGACACCTTCACCAGAAGCCACTGCTCCAGCTCCAGGAACCGTCCGGGAAGTCAGATGCCAGGAACAGACACAGGTTGATTGAAGGGGCCTTCAGCTCAGCCTGAGCATCACATGCCAAGAGAGATGCTCTAGACATCAAGGACTACATCAACCTTGTCTTATTTTCTCTATTCCACATATATGTACACCTTGAGATAGAGGGTGGTTCCCACAAAATGATGCATCTCTCTCCAGTGCACTTATCTGGGATCAGTTAGCCATAGAAAAGCCCGCTTGTCCCATCTGTGGTCTGGCTGGGAAGAAAGTGTATGTTGGTTCCACGTGCCCAGATATATATATGCCAGAATCTCACTCTGTCACCCAGCGGTGCAATCATAGCTCACTGCAGCCTCGACCTTCTGGGCTCGAGTGATCCTCTTGCCTCAGCCTCCCATGTAGCTGGGACTACAGGTGCACACCACCACACTAGGATGATTTTTTCTATTTTAAATAGATGGGATCTCGCATGTTGCCCAGGCTGTAATTCCTGGCCTCGTGTAATCCTCCTGCCTCTGCCTCCCGAGTACCTGGGATTACAGGAGTGAGCCCCCTCCCCTAGCTTACTTTCTCTATTCAGATTCTTCGACATCTGGGGCCTTGCTGATCCAAGAGGAGCTGACCGTTCCCCCCCCCCGCCCCCCACCAACCAGGCTTAGCCAGTTCTTGGAGACAGTAAACAATTTCACACAGAGCACGCTTTTCCAATGTTAGCCAACCAATCTGGAGCCCAGAGCCCACACCTCAACCACCTCTTATATCCCATTCTTTCTCACATGCCAGACCACTGTCTGCTCCAGAGCAGTTGCCACACAACTTGGGACAGCCCTGTACCCCAGAATCCGCTGAAATTATCAAACTAGCCAAACTTCAGCCTTGCCCTCTCCTGCCCATTCCTCCCCAACCTCCTGAAAGACCCTGAGGCTTCCCCATGGGCTGCCCCCATGTCACAGCATGCCCTCTCCTCTTAGGAACAGTGTGCAGTAAAACACCTTTTCAACAGCAATCATCTCCTGATCTGTTGGCCCTATGAGACATCGAATTGTCTATGAATACATTGTATTTTAAAGCAAAGACTCTCATGGTCATCCTCCAAGGACAATCAGTGGCTCTCCTGCCCCGATGAACCTCAGAGGAGATACTCCCTCTGTATTGGTCTGTTTTGCATCGCTCTAAAGGAATAGCTGAGGCTGGGCAATTTATAAAGAAAAGAGGTTTATTCAGCTCACAGTTCTGCAGGCTGTACAAGAAGCATTGTGCCAGCATCTGCTTCTGGTGAGGCCTTTCAAGAAGCTTTTACTCATGGCAGAAAGTGAAAGAGAGCCAGCGTGTCACATGGCAAGAGAGGGACAAAGGAGTGAGGAGGAGTTGCTGGGCTTTTTAACAATCAGTTCCCAAGTGCACTAATCCAGCAAGAACTCACTCAATATTGCAGGGAGGGCACCAAGGCCCTGTGACCCAAATGCCTCTCATGGGGCCCTACCTCTAACACTGGGGATCAAACTTCAACATGAGATTAGGAGGGAACAAACATACAAACCATACTACCCTCTCATTGGTAGAGTCTGGAAAGAGAATTCAGACCCCAGCAAATAACTGCAGGGTGAGGTGGGATGTTGTATGCACCATGAGTATAGCCCATTATGGAGTGAAAGGGGGGGCCCAGGCTGAGCCCAGGAAGTGAGGATGGGCATCATGAAGGAGGTAGCCAGGCTGTAGCTTGGTGGACCATCAAGTTTTAACACAGTGGATCTGCCCAGGGAGTGATAAGACAGCATCCCCCAGCTCCATCAGCTGACCCACCTTCACCCACCCTTTGAGACAGACAATTGATCTGTCCTACAAAAGGGCTATGTCAACTCAGCTTCAAGACCCCTCAGATCCCCATCCCAGGCAGATGATTCTCCCCAAGCCTTTCCTACATAGACTTTCAGGAGTTACTACTGCCTCCAAAGGAAAACTTGAATGAAGGCAGGGGTGCAGGGAAGTACAGGGTTCCGTGGAGGGATAGTGATTTACCCTACTGGCTGGGAGGATCCCCACGCTTTGGCAGCTGGAAGGAGGCAAGGCTGGAGAAGGTGGGGGCAGATCAGGAGGTACTTGGCTTCCAGACCTAGGATTCTGAACTTCACTGGACAGGCTATGAGGAACCACGAAGCAGGTGAGCACGTTTGGTCTCAGTGGGACTCTAGGAAGATCGCTTTGTCCCGGAAAGGGATGCAATGCACGGGAAGATGAGTGAGTAGCAGCCCAAGGTAACACCTTAGAGACAGGTACAGAGCTTCTCTACTGAACAAGAACAACGACTGAATTGAGTTACTGAAACTGGCTCAATTTGCTGACCTGGGAAGTGAACGTATCTGCACCTCTCTCACTTACTTAGGAATTAATAAGATGTCTGATGTAAGGCAGGCCTTCTCCAAATTTGAAGGGATCTTGTTGAAATGCAGATGCAGACTCTAGAGGTTTGCAGTGGGGCCCAGATTCTGTGGCTCCAAGCATTTGGATGTTCCTATTAACCTTGGATCCTGATCTGCAGGCCTCACTGAGCAGAGAAACTGCAAAAACCCAGGCCCAGAGCCCAACCCAGAGAAGGAATTCGATCAATGGTTCCTTCTGTTATTAGGATTGTTTTATCATTAGAAGAAGAAAACAGCCCAATATTAAGATAGAGACTGTAAAAAATGGGGAAAAATAGCAATTTTTTTTTTTTTTTCTTTTTTGAGACAAGGCCTCAGTCTGTCAGCTAGGCTGGAGTGCAGTGGCTTGAACATGGCTTACTGCAGCCTCGACCTTCTGGGCTCAAGTGATCCTGCTGCCTCAGCCCCTCATGTAGCTGGGACTACAGGTGCACACCATCAATTTTTTTGTTTTTTGTAGAGATGGGGTCTCGATTTGTTGCCCAGACTGGTCTTGAACTCGTGGGCTCAGCAATCTGCCTGCCTCAGCCTCCCAAAGTACTGGGATTACAGACATGAACCACAATGCCCAGCCAGCAATGTTATTTAAATAGCAAGGGTAAGAACAGTAAGAAATACAGCCACCATGGCCTTTAAGGAGCCCAGTCCTCACTGAATTCTGAAAATGGAAATATGCCTGTCTTCTAAGACTATACCCTCCAGCCACCCCTTCCACCCCACCCTACCATAGAAAACGGTTTGGTTGACAATGTAAAATTTTAAGTATGTATTAAAGAGTCCTAGAAGAATGCAGAGCTCTTTTAAAACATACTGACGATTGAGACCATCCTGGCTAACACGGCAAAACCCCATCTCTACTAAAAATACAAAAAATTAGCCTGGCATGGTGGCACGTGCCTGTAATCCCAGCTACTTGGGAGGCTGAGGCAGGAGAATCACTTGAACCTGGGAAGTGGAAGTTGCAGTAAGCTGAGATCACGCCACTGCACTCCAGCCTGGGTGACAGAGGAAGACTCCATCTCAAAAAATAAATAAATAAAATAAAAGAATACTGACTTAGCTGGGCATGGTGGCTCATGCCTATAATCCCAGCACTTTGGGAGGCAGAGGTGGGTGGATGACCTGAGGTCAGGAGTTCAAGACCAGCCTCTGACCAACATGGCAAAACCCTGTCTATACTAAAAATATAAAAATTAGCGGGACACAGTGACAGTTGCCTGTACTCCCAGCTCCTTGAGAAGCTGAGGCCGAAGAATCACTTAAACCTGTGAGGTGGAGGTTGCAGTGGGCCAAGACTGTGCCATTGCACTCTGGCCTGGGTGACAGAAAAAGACTCTGTTTAAATACATACATACATACTGACTTTATACTTCTAAAAATCTAATAATCAATTATTAGGTTTCCAAAAACTTATTTTTCCCCAAATTACAGCTTAAAAACAGCAACATGATTCTCACAATGATCCCCGAAGGTCTCCCCATAGCTGCCCGAAATTTTGTCAACATGGAGGAATTATTTCTTTTTCATTATTTTTACCCCTAAGAAATTTAAAATTCAGATGCTCCTGGGAAGAGTTAATCCATGAAGTTCCTTTGGAATAAACCATTCACTCATTTGTTCATTTATTTATTTATTTTTATTTTTTTTATTTTTTTTTGAGATGGAGTCTCGCTCTGTTGCCCAGGCTGGAGTGCAGTGGCGCCATCTTGGCTCACTGCAAGCTCCACCTTCCGGGTTCATGCCATTCTCCTGCCTCAGCTTCCCGAGTAGCTGGGATTACAGGTGCCCGCCACCGCGCCCGGCTAATTTTTTGTATTTTTAGTAGAGGCGGGGTTTCATCATGTTAGCCAGGGTGGTCTCAATCTCCTGACCTTGTGATCCGCCCGCCTTGGCCTCCCAGAGTGCTGGGATTACAGCCGTGAGCCACCACGCCTGGCCTATTTTTAATTTTCTTTTTTTTTTTTGTTTTTACATTTTATTGTGGTAAAAAGCACATCATATAAAGTTTTCCCAGCTGGGCACAGTGTCTCATGCCTGTAATCCCAGCACTAGGGAGGCCAAGGCAGGTGGATCACGAGGTCAGGAGTTCAAGACCAACTTAGCCAAGATGGTGAAACTCCGTCTCTACTGAAAATACAAAAAAAACACAAAAACAAGAAAACAAATTAGCCAGGCATGGTGGCGGGTGCCTGTAATTTCAGCTACTCGGGGGGCTGAGGCAGAGAATTACTTGAACCAGGGAGGTGGAGTTTGCAGTGAGCAGAGATCGCGCCACTGCCCTCCAGCCTGGGCAACAGAGTGAGACTCCGTCTCAAAAAAAAAGAAAAAAAATTTCCTCCTAGCTATTTTAAGTGTACAGTTCAGTAGTGTTAAGTAGATTCACACTGCTGTGTAACAGTTCTCTAGAACTTTTTCACATTGAAAAGCAACTCCCTGTTTCCCCTCCCCCCAGCCCTGGCAACCACCAGTCTATTTACTGTGCCCATAGTTTTGACTGCTCTAAATACCTCCTACTAAGTGGAATCAAAAATATTTGTCCTTTTTCAACTGGCTTCTTTGATTCAGCATAGTGCCCTCAACATTCATCCATGTTGTAGCATGCCACAGGATTTCCTTCTTCTTTTTTGGGGGGTGGGGGTGGGGATTCAGGGTCTTACTCTGTCACCCAGGCTGAAGTGCAGTGTCATGAACACAGCTCACAGCAGCCTTGACCTCCTGGGTTCAGCTGCTTCTCCTGCCTCAGCCTCCTGAGTAGCTGGGACCACAGGCACATGCCACCATATCTGGCTAATGAAAAAAAAAAAAATGTTTTGTAGAAACAGGGTCTCGCGCCATGTTGCCCTAGCTGGTCTTGAACTCCTGGGCTCAGGTAATCCTCTCACCTCAGCCTCACAAAGTGCTGAGACTATAGGCATGAGCCCCATGGCTGGCCTCTTTCTTTTTAAAAGCTGAATAGGCTGGGCATGGTGGCTCACGCCTGTAGTGAGCACTTTGGGAGGCCCAGGTGGGTGGATCATGAGGTCAGGAGATCGAGACCATCCTGGCTAACACGGTGAAACCCTGTGTCTACTAAAAATACAAAAAAATTAGCCA
>NW_012122043.1:5947954-5966325 GCF_000951035.1 Colobus angolensis palliatus
TTGTATATACCACATTTTGTGAATCCACTCATCTGTCAATGGACACTTAGACTGTTTCCACCTCTTGGCTATGGTGAAGAATGCTGCAATGAACATGGGTGTGCAAACAGCTCTTCCAGATCCTACTTTCAATTCCTTTAGATATATAGCCAAAAGTGGGATTGCCAGATGATACGGTAATTCTGGATTTAATCTTTTAAGGAACCTCTATATTATTTTCCATAGCAGCTGCACAATTTTACCTTCCCACCAGCAATATGCAAGAGTTCCAATTCCCCCACATGCTCATCAACAGTAACTATTTTCGGGGTTTCTATTTTTTTTTCTTGACATTTGCTCACTCATTTAACTATCACTTTTGAAAGTCTGCTAGGGGTGGAGCCCAGTGCTTGGGGCCAAGGATCCATCATCAACAAGACACACTTGACTGGTGCCCTCCTGCTTTTGGTGCTCACAGCCAAGTATAGGACAGCTTGTCTCAAGGCTGCTGGAGAAACCTGGGCATATTAGGAAGGTATGGAGAGGACGGGCTCCCATTCTTGGCCATGTTCTCTCTGCCTATGGGCCTGTGTTGAATGAGGGCTGTCATATTCCCAGGGCAGGTGGCAATTTGTGCACCGTGTGGCTTCCTTGGCCATTGCTCTCATTAGTGTCCCACAGGCAGTCAGGCAATTTCTGTGGTAAGCATTCCCTTAGTCCCACCCCGCCAAGTCAATATCACATGAACTATGGCAACCAGACCTTCAGCCAAGTGCTCTTGGTCAGCATGGACCATGTGCAGCAGTCACACAGCAATTAACTGAACCTCCTCAGAAAGAATCCTTCACTCTGCCCCTAACTTCTCAGGAACATGACATCACAGCTGCAAGAGAATGGGTAGGAAATCAACTGGCACTAGAAATGAGTTCTGAGTCACCTGGGTTCTAGTGGCTGTCGAGATGTGCTGAGTATTGTACCTGATTTATGGATGGCCGTAAGACAAAAATGGCTAGTGGGTTCTCTGGCCCTATCTTAATCACCAGATGAGATGGAACTTATTCATAGTTTTGTAGAATTTACTGCTAGCAAATTGCTTTGTTAAAGCAAAAAAAAAAATAAAATGCCTGACAAAAATATTGTTTCAGTGACTGTGCTTAGCTATGCTCTGTGCTACACGTGTTAGGAAGTTCTACAATTAAAGGACTTGCATAATTCCACATAGATAAGTGTATTAGTCTGTTCTTGCATTGCTATAAAAAATGAGGCTAAGTAGTTTATAAAGAAAAGGTTTAACTGGCTCAAGGTTCTACAGGTTATATAGGAAGCATGGTGCTAGCACCTGTTCCCAGAAAGGGCCTCAGGAAGCTTCAATCATGGCGGAAGGCAAAGGGGGAGCAGGTGCGTTATGTGGCAAGAGTAGAAACAAGAGAGTGGGGAGGTGCAACACTCTTTTTTTTTTTAAATGGAGTTTCACTTTGTCACCCAGATTGGAGTGCAATGGCACAATCTTGGCTCACTGCAACCTCCATCTCCCGGGTTCAAGCGATTCTCCTGCCTCAGCCTCCGGAGTAGCTGGGACTACAGGCATGCGCCACCACGCCCAGCTAATTTTGTATTTTTAGTAGAGACAGGGTTTCACCATGTTGGTCAGGCTAGTCTTGAACTCCTGATCCCGGGTGATCTGCCCGCCTCAGCCTCCCAAAGTGGTGGGATTACAGGCGTGAGCCACCATGCCTAGTGCAACACTCTTTTAAACAACCAGATCCTATGTGAACAACCAGAGTGAAAACTCACTCACCACCAAGGGGACGGCACTGAGCCATTTGTGAGGGATCTGCCCCCATGATCCAAACACCACTCACCAGGCCCCACCTCCAACACTGTGGACTGCATTTCCACACGAGATTTGGAGAGGACAAATACCCAAATCATATCATTCTAGCCTTAGACCCCTATATTTCATGTCCTTCTCACATTTCAAAATACAATTATGTATTTGCAATAGCCTCCCAAAGTCTTAGCTCATTCATTAAATCAAAAGTCCCAAGCCCCAAGTCTCATCTGGAGTGCCTTCCATCCATAAGCCTAGGAGGTGAAAAACAAATTATATACTCCTAAGATACAATGGTGGTACAGGAATTGAGTGTACATTCCCATTCCAAAAGGGAGAAATTGGCCAAAGGAAAGGGTCAGCAGGCCCATACAAGTCTGTAACGGCAGGGCAGTCATTAAATCTTCTATCAGGCTGGACACAGTGGCTCATGCCTATAATCCTACACTTTGGGAAGCCAAGGTGGGCAGATCAGTTGAGGTCAGGAGTTCAAGACCAGCCCAGCCAACATGGTAAGGCCCCATCTCTACTACAAATACAAAAATCAGCCAAACACAGTGGTGGGCGCCTGTAATCCCAGCTACTTGGGAGGCTGAGGCAGGAGAATCGCTTGAATCCAGGAGCCTGAGGTTGCAGTTAGCCAAGGTCATGCCACTGGACTCTAGCCTGGACAACAGAGCAAGACTCCATGTCAAAAAAAAAAAACAGAATTTCTTCTACCAGATACCCTAAGTCATCATTCTTAAGGTCAAATTCCACAGATCCCTAGGGCATGGACACAATGCAGCCGAGCTCTTTGCTAACGGATAACAAGGGTGACCTTTGCTCCAGTTCCCAATAAGTTCCTCATTTCCATCTGAGATGGCTTTCATTGTCCTGGCCTTCACTGTCCTGGCCTTCACTGTCCATATCACTATCAGCATTTTGTCACAACCATTTAACCAGTCTCAAAGAAGTTCCAAACTTTCCTTCATCTTCCTGTCTTCTTTCGAGCCCTCCAAACTCTTACAACCTCTGCCCGTTACCCAGTTCCAAAGTTGCTTCCACATTTTCAGGTATCTTTATCATAACACCCCCCCTCTTTGGTACCAAGTTTCTATATTAGTTGGTTCTTGCAATGCTATTAAGAAATAGCTAAGGCTGAGTAATATATAAAGAAAATAGTTTTAATTGCCTCAGGGTTCTGCAGGTTATACAGGAAGCATGGTGTCGGCATCTGCTCCTGGTGAGGGCCTCAGGAAGCTTCAATCATAGTGGAAGGTGAAGGGGGAACAGGCATGTCACATGGTGAAAGCAGGAGTGAGAGCAAGAAGGGGCAGATGCCACATTCTTTTTTTTTTTTTTTTTTTTTGAGACGGAGTCTCGCTCTGTCACCCGGGCTGGAGTGCAGTGGCCGGATCTCAGCTCACTGCAAGCTCCACCTCCCGGGTTCACGCCATTCTCCTGCCTCAGCCTCCCGAGTAGCTGGGACTACAGGCGCCCACCACCACGCCCGGCTAGTTTTTTTGTATTTTTTAGTAGAGACAGGGTTTCACCGTGTCAGCCAGGATGGTCTCGATCTCCTGACCTCGTGATCCGCCTGTCTCGGCCTCCCAAAGTGCTGGGATTACAGGCTTGAGCCACCGTGCCCGGCCGCCACATTCTTTTAAACAACCAGATCTCATGTGAACCACCGGAGCAAGAATTCATTCCTCACCAAGGGGATAGTGCTAAGCTATTCATGAGGGATCTGCCCCCATGACTCAAACGCCTCCCACCAGGCCCCACCTCCAACAATGGAGGTTACATTTCAATATGAGATTTTGAGGGGCAAAACATCAAACCATATCAATAAGAAGAAGAGAAAGAGCCAGTCACAGTGGCTCACACCTATAATCCCAGCACTTTGGGAGGCCAAAGCGGGTGGATACCTTGAGCCCAGGAGTTCGAGACCAGCCTGGGCAATATGGTGAAACTCCATCTTTACCAAAAATACAAAACATTAGCCAGGTGTGGTGGCATGCACCCATAGTCCCAGCTACTCGGGAGGCTAAGATGGGAGGATCACCTGAGCCTGGGAGGTGGAAGTTGCAGTGAGTCAAGATGGCACCACTGAACTCCAACCTGGGTAACAAAGTGAGACTTTGTGAAAGAGAACAAAAAAAAAGAGAAGACAGAGAAGGAAGAAGAAGAGGAGGATGGAGACAAGACTAAGAAAAGGAAAGGAGGCAATTAGAGAAGCAGGGAGGGAAAAGAGGAGAGAGGGAGGTAAGTTAGTTGATAAACATGTAAAGAGGCATTCTACTTTAAGACTAGAATTATCTTGGCTTACTCCTTTTCCAGTGAACAAAATATACTCTGGTTTGTTTGTTTTACTAAAGGGTCTAAAAATGTTTTCCTTTCTTACACAGTTCACATTGAACATCATTCTTCTTCTCACTGAATATATTATCTAAACTCAATTCTACAGGCCTAAATTATTTCCTTTAATTTCAAATTTAGCTTTTAATGATCATTCACACAGTTCAAAATTCAAAAAGTAACAAAAGAGTAAAGGATGCTTTTACCAGCTGTTTCTACTTAAAAAAAAAAAGAAAGAAAGAAAGAAAGCAGAGGGCCAGGCACAGGGGCTCATGCCTGTAATCCCCACCCTTCGGGAGGCAGGGGGATCATTTCAGCCCAGGAATTCAAGACCAGCCTGGGCAACACAGTGACACCTTATCTCTACCAAAAATTTGAAAATTCACTGGGCACTGTGGCAGGCACCTGTGCTCCCAGCTACTCAGGACGCTGAAGCAGGAGGATCACTGAAGCCTGGAAGGTCAGGGCTCCAGTGAACTATGATTGGACCACTGCACTCCAGCCTGGATGACAGAGTGAGACCCTGTGTCAAAGAAACAAAAAAGACAACAGAGGAATATTTTCCCTCCAACTTTTGTTGAATGTCTTTGATTATTACTTGTCATTTGACCACAGAGAATTAAAAAAGAAACAAGTGGCTGGGCACAGTGGCTCACACCTGTAACCTCTGCACTTTGGGAGGCCTAGGAAGGTGGATTGCTGGAGCTCAGGAGTTCAAGACCAGCCTGGGCAACCTGGTGAAACCCTATCTCTACCAAAAATACAAAAAATTAGCCAGGCGTGGTGGCACATGCCTGTGGTCCCAACTACTCAGGGGGCTGAGATGAGAGGATCGCTTGACCCTGGGAGGCGGAGATGGCAGCAAGCAGAGATTGTGCTACTACACTCCAACCTGGGTGGCAGAGTGAGACGCCGTCTCAAAAAAATAAAATACACAAATGAAGCTCTCCACCAATATTGGTCCTGGCGAGGCTGGTCTCTGTCAGCACCAACCATGTCCAGGACAGGAAGAAAAAGCCACGGTGGGACCATCAGACACAATCCACCTTCCACAGGCAATTAGTACACAGAGCCAGCACTGTGTGACATGTTATGTTTAAAACTCTGAGCCCAGCATTAGGCCTGTCTTTTTAGTATCTTTATGTTGATTTAAGTTACTTGATAATCACTGACTCAGTATGGTTTAAAGAAACTCAAAGCCACTGACTCTTTAAGTCTATGGAGCATTTGCTGATCCCAGTAACTGTATATAATTGTCAAATTTCCAATCTCTGAAATGACCCTTTAGACACATACTGATGGGGCAGGTTGTTGAACTTTTGCAAAGAACACCTAACCTTCTGCAGAAACAGTGTAAAATACAGGCTTGGGGAACGAGCTGGTCCACTCCAGCGTCCCCACCTCCTGTCCACGCCAGGCACCTAAGAAGCTGCTCAATCACTACAATTTCAGGTGCTATTAGCTTGCCAAGTGCTTTTCATCTCTTACGGGCTGCCCTAGGACCAAGGGATAAACCAGGAATGTTGTATCTTTTATTCCATTATTTTAAGGCTAAATTGCTGCTTAGTCAAATTTGTTATGTCCAGATGGGATATGCAGAAACCCCTGTTTCAATTATGGTCAATACTGCATCTCATTTCTAGGATTTAAGTGTAGTTTGGGAACATCAAAATCCTTTTCAAACTCTGGGATTTGCCTTGAAATTGTTAACATCTTTCTCTGTTAAAATAAAAATTAAGTTCACTAAACTGCTAAAATAAGCCTGAGCAATCTAGAACCCTGCAGAAGATTGCATAGGTATTGAAATTCATTTTCAGAGAGGCCTGCAGGTGGCGCCATAAGCAAACGGTCTTACCCTCGCCCACCACCCTACTCTCCCCAGAATTAAAAAACGAGGAAAACAGGAAGATCTTAGCTCACATGGTAAAGGGGAGGTGAGCCTAGGAAAACTACAGATTCGTAAACTATCGTATAGAATCGTGCTGCCATAATAAAAAATTCAGTAATTAAAATATTGATTATGGAATTGCCTGCTTCCTTTGTATTAAATATGTGCAGTTTATAGGCAATGTGTTTATAAATAAATATAATTTTCAGTTGACTCTTTTATGATACCATAATAACAGCCCAAGACTCATTTGTGTGTTAAACGTGTTCTTTAACAAAATTATACATTTACTATTGCAATGTAACTAGCTGGGTTTTCAGCCTTCGTCTAATTTTCCAGAATGGTATTTCTGCAGTCCTAACACTCTGCTTAATCACTCCAATAAAAGCAGTGGATTTCTTTGTAATGCAATTTGTAAGCAATAAACATGATTGAGAATGCAGTATTTGCTGTCGACTATGTTTAACACAGGGTTTTAATTTAGTGGGTAATTATTCATTTGGTAGACACTTTTTCCATTCACATTTATTTTCCCTGCTCTTAAGAAAGTTCGCAAGTTTGGAGAACCTTGGAAATGGCGTATTTGATGTAAGCCAGAGTTTGATACAGATGTTACCGCAAGAGAACATTTTTTTTTATCTGCTAAAGACAGGAGGTCACATTAACTCGTAATACAGACACATAAAAATGTGATTATGGGTTCTAAACAGAACGCAGTAGGCTCCTAGTTAACACAATGAGATTTCTAGGAAGTGATGCATAAATTCTTCAAAAATGACACATTTCTCACGTTCCATTCCAATTAAATTACTGAGGCAGCTAACAGCCATGAGCACAAAGTACGGGATAAAATGAGGGTTTGCTTCTTGTAACTGTGTCTCTGTGAAAGTATATTTTTATGAGAAGCAGTTAATATTAAGCTATTATTTTGCAGCTGTGCTGGAAGGGATGTCTTGAGCCTTTCTTGTCGCGCTCTCCCTAGAAGAGCCTCCCCCTTTGTTTCTTGGGTTTGCTGATAGGAAGAGCGCGTTGCTCCACCGGCTACCGCCTTCACCTGGGGCTTTGGAGTGAAAGGGACCAGCCCAGGAAGGGGTCCCCCAGCGCCAGTCCCCAGGGGTGGGTCTAATCGCTGCCCAGAGGCCCTCAGCCAGGAGATTCACAGGCGGGAGGCGGCCCCTCTGCTCCGCACCCCCTACCCGCAAAACCCGGCCGGGACCGGAGGTGCGGGCCTGGCCCCCACTAGCAATCCGCGAACACGCAGGGCTCGTCCTCCACGCCCAGCTCAGGCCTCAGGGACACGAGCGCCCCGCGGCTGCGCGGCGTGGGAGGGGGTTCCGACAGCCTGCGGAGCTCAGCCCCACTCTCCCCAGACCCGCTTGCAGCAAGAGGGGTTCAGGGCTGTTCCCCCGGGAAGGAGGCCGGAAGAGCGTGGAGCTGCCGGGCGGGGTGGGGCGGGCGGGGGCGTCGCAAGACAAAAGGATGTGAGGCTTTAAATTCAAAAAGATGTTTTAAAAGCCACGCGCTGGGGTTTGAAAGGCACTGGGAGGACGGCGGCAGCGCGATCCCAATCAGAAATGCGATTTGAAGTCCTAATGAACTTGATTGCGTGAACATTTATAATCCCCCATGGCCCTAAATGAAATCAGATATAATCAGAAGATACAGGGAAGGGAGTGTTTACAGCCGACGCCGGGCGGCCGCAGGACGGGGAGATGCGGCCTCGGTATTGATGTCGAAAATGATGGATAACGCGGGAATGGCAAATATACTATTTGTCTAATGGCTCGGCAATTAAATTCCCCTGTAAATGACCCATGCCTCATTTCATCCTAATCTATGGAATTTTGATTGAATTCGTCAGCTCTAATTGAAAAATACTGCACTTTAATGTCTGCATTGCAGTTTCAGGACGAGAGTGGTTTTAATGAGACAGTGCCCCCATGACCCGGGAATATTTGAGACTTTTATTCGGAATTTAAAGCCAGGAGATTGCTCGACTGAGCCCTGAGATTTCCTCTCCTGTATCCACGTCCATCCATCTCCAGACGCGATTTAATAAACGCACTTGAGGATAAATGCGCCCCCGACCCTCGCGCCGACGACGTGTTACCCCACGGGCGCCCCTCCTTGGAATAAGGGACGGCGGAGGCCGGGGCGGCGCAGGGGTTGGGGGACTCCGAAGACGGTCCTGGCCCCTCCCCGGCCCAAGCTTCCCTGCCCTCCCTGCCACCCTGGTCCCCAGGCACTGTCGCGAACCCCGGCCTCCGCCTTCCCTAGGCCAAACCTAGGTGACCTCCCTGGACGAGGAGGCCTGGCTGCCTGCCACCCGCTCACCGGGAGAAGAGACTCGCGCACTCCTAGGGGCCGGGCCCCAACGTGCTTTATATGCAAATGGCGAGGCGAAGCCATCCCTGAGAAATTAGCTACTTGCTGAAGCATATTTACTAGATTGAAATGAGTTAAAGAGAAACATTTTAAGTCGTGCAAACGAGATAATTGGGCCGCATTAAAGCTGGAAATGTTTGCTCCTTTCAAAAAAAAAAACAAAACGCCGAAGGAGGAAGACAACAGAAAAAGGAAGCGCAGAAATGAAGCCCCAGCTGGTCAGAGACCGGAAATCCGGTAGTGCACGGGACGGGTTCCCTCAAGGATCTCGGAGGGGATACCCCGACCTGGGAGGACCTGAAGGCAGCGCCACTCCCGCCCCGGCGCGCGCGGCCCAGTTCCCTCATTACAGGGGCCGATCCCCACCGCGGCCCGCAGGGGGCGCGCTCAAGCCAAGGTCCCGCGGCGAGAACGGTGCCGGGTGGGAGCCAAGGGCGAGGCTAGCCCTAGGCCCTTGGCCAGCAGTTCGGGTACCGCCCCCAACTTCGCCCCCCTCCGTCCCGCCACGCTCCATCGCCAGCGGTGTTCAAAACTCTGATGGCATGGGGGGGGTTGAGGGGGTGGCCTTGGGGAGACCGAATGTGGGGGCAAGCAGGAGGCCTAGGTGCACGCGTTGCCTCTCCCGGGCCCACAAGAATGTAGCTGAGGTTTTGCACACATATTTTAAAGTAAAATAATCCAAAAAATGACAGAAAAGCCTTCTCCCTGGGAAGGCCATGCCTGGCGCCCTGGCGATGCCAGACTTGGTGCTGAGAGCAGACGGCAGAGGGAGGAGTCTCCAGGGTCGGGGACGGCCTCCGCGCCTCCGTCTCGATTCGTGCAATGGGGATGGCGCTGCGCCCACCCAGTAGAGGCGCTCGCGGGCTCTCCCTTCCGGGGAGAGGCATCGTGTGTTGTGAAACGTCACACTGCGTCCTGTTCCACTGGGTGGCCTCTGATCTGTTTTTAGATGTTCCAGAGGCCGGACGCGGTGCCTCACGCCTGTAATCCCAGCACTTTGGGAGGCCGAGACAGGTGGATCACTTGAGGTCAGGAGTTCGAGACCAGCCTGGCCAACATGGCAAAACCCTGTCTCTACTAAAAATACAAAAATGAACCGGGCGTGGTGGCAAGCGCCTGTAATTCCAGCTACTTGGGAGGCTAAGGCAGGAGAATCACTTGAACCTGGGAGACAGAGGTTGCAGTGAGCCGAGATCACGCCACTGCATTCTAGCCTGGGTGTCAGAGTGAGACTCTGTCTCAAAAATTAATCAATTAATAATAAATGCCCCAGAATCTGGTGCCCAGAGGCTGCCCTCCCACGGATACTCTCACTCCGAGAGCACAGGCTTTCGTCCCTGGCTGGCACGCACTCCCCAAGCTCCCTGCAGCGTGCTTGCTCCTGCAGCTGCCCTCCTGAGCATCCTCTCTGGGCCAGGCTCCCGGCCCACGTGTGTTACACGATCGAGTTCAGTGCCCAGTGCCGACATCAACTCGTGCTATATTAATTATCCCCGTTTGGGGGACACAGTCAAGCCGCTGGTGGAGGCCAGCGGGGATTCCTGCCCACTAGGCAAATGGAACTGCAGAGGGAGGGTGGCCTCAGCTGCAGCCCAGGACCCTCAGGCCCAGACGTCCGAGGTCTTCCTATCTATCCCCTTCCAGGACCTGCTCAGTGTGGGGCAGAGTCTGGAGAACCTTACATGGATTCTATAAGGAAGCCGAGGCGGGTTTTCTAAGATCACCTCCAAAATCTGACGGTATTTCTTACACCTTCAGCAATCATGGAGGTCTGATTTTATTTCCCCATCGTTTATGACAAAGGCTTCTCTGGTGGCCTGGGTGTTTAAAATGAAAAGAAACTGGAGATCTTTTTCCTGTTCAACTATAGGCGTGAGAAAGACATACCTCTCAGCCCTTCTGACCCCTGGGGATGGACAGTCGGGTCCTACCCTGGATTCCAGAGCCCAGCCAGCGTCCCCCGCGGATGCCATTTCTTACGTGGTGCATAGGGGGCGCTGCGGGTGCTTGAGCGCCCTGCACACGCACGAGGATCTTCAGGTTAACACTTCAGAAATTGTGAAGCCTTAAATAAAACTGTTTCCTGCCATTCCCTCATTAACTATAAAATCTATAATACTTAGTTATGTTTACAGATATGAATAACCTTGTCAGACAGCTAAAAATATAATGTAAAACTACATTATGAAGTTCACTTCATTTTAAAGTATAAATTTCCAAATAACTTACAATATGGGGAATGAACTGAATGTGAAACTTTTTTGGTTAAAGTTAAACTTTAAAAAGTCTCTCATCTCTTAAGGTTTCCAGGATTGCCTTGTTTGTGCTTTAACTGGGTCTACAAGAAACTAGAGAACAACGGGAAATTGATAATAATAACTTAAGAGATAGACTAGAAATATCACAGTAACAATTAGATTCTAAAACACTCACCTCCATAAAATAAGGAGATGGGGAGGGAATGAAGTTGGGTAAGTAGAAGAAGAAGAAAGTCCCTGAACTCAATGAAGGCATCAAAGTTGGTCACATGATATCCAGTCCAATCATCGTCATTTTCTGAGCCATGATCAGTCTCAGCTCCTTCTAAAGCTTCAGTGTTCATTATTGTCACAGACTTCAGGGAACAGGTTTGTCCAGGTGGAGACAAGCCAGATAGCTTCTGACTTTGGTTCATTTCCCATACTAGTTTTTCTCATATGCCCAGAAGGAAAGCTGGGAGGCAGAGGACCTGCAAGAGGCCCATTCACAAAGTCACTGTCAGCGGTGGCTGCTGTGCTGTGGCCTGGTCACACTAGGTATCTGACACACAGGGGACCCCCCCAGAACCAGCCCCCGGCTCCTCTTCTGGTGTCAATGGCTGTGTCCCCTGCAGATAGCAATTGCCCGCCTTCATGTGTGGGTGTAAAGGAACCGCAGGGAAATGACACATGGTCCTGTGAATGACTTCCCCCTGCAGGGGTGTTTTAAAGTCACTGTGCAGAATAAATACTAGACAGCAAGTCTGAACACCTTTTCTTTAACTCCGTGTTCATCATTTGGAGAGAAAAAAAAAAACCACTCACTATACACACACACACACACGGACAACATGCCCCATGCAAAATGTTTTCATTTCCTACAAAACCCAGAAATGTCCTCTAGGAATGTCTGAGAGGCCGCATTCTGGATTCCAGCAATTTTCTGGATTCTTCCCACTGTGACTCAAAGAATTAATCTCTCCTCATTCCCTCAGTTTCCTATTTATTTCACATGCACTCTAGCAGTTTTTGGTCACTAGCTGGAAATACTTTGGGATCTTTGGATTTGTTCTCTGACCTCACTCTTGGTTCCCTCTTTTTCTAAAGCTTGGGAACTTCAGGCCACACCCATAGGGAGATGTAATTGTTTGCAGCAAAGTCATGCAAATTGAGTTATCCGTATTTTTTCCCATGATAAATGGAAGAAACCCAAGGGTTTCAAAGGCCAAGGAGGTCACCATTCCCAATTATTTCTGCAATCACCAAGAAGGGGCTGTGTACTTAAAGAACCTGAGGCACTGGGAACAATTGTAGACCTAAAAACAAAGAGGCTCTCCTTCCTGTGAACTCATCCCGACCTTCTTGGGCAGTGGCAGAGAATGATCAGAAGGTGTGACTTAACTGTGGAACTGCTGGAGATGGCCCCAGCCTACCTTGCATTTCTCATGGCTCAGGAGCTGGCTCAGCCTCTTGTGAGACCATGACCTCACAGCCCACCTTGGAGCCCAGGATAGGTGAGGGTTCTAAGAGCCTGAAGTGGGTGGGAGCAGTTGAGTCTGTCGTCACTGGCTCTGGTTCTCCAGGACTTTCAAGTGTCTCAAACAAGAGCAAAGATCTACCCTGGGATGCTCCTCCAATATGGAAATATGTCTGCCCCAGGTGGTTTCAGGGCAAGGGTTCTTTTCTCTGATTCTGTAAATCTGGTGCCCTACTTTAAGTGAAGTGATCGTGTTTACTTTCTTTAAAGGACGGGAATCTGTTGCCCTCACTTTTTTGTAAACAGAATGGACCCCCCCACCACCACTTCGCATCAGCATACACTCCCCTCCTGTTCTCTCCTGGGAAAAGTCCGTCAGTTAGGGTGATTTTCCTGAGGCGCTTTCTCTGACAGGCACAGGGGTCCTTTGGAGCAATGTCAGTGGGGCTAGACACACCTACCCTTGAGTTTTCCAGATGAGCTTATTTCTGAGTGACGTTTCCCTGGGAATTCCAATGACTTTCGCCCGGGACTTCCACCTGGTGACAGAGGCCATTCCAATTCTCCCTCCCCGTTTAGTCAACATCTCTCCTTTCCATTCATACCCAACCCCGTGCCCCTGTCTTGTGACATTCTTTTCAGGAGGAGGAAATAACCAGAGGAAATTCAGGCTCTGCTTTGAAGGATTTTCTGGAAGAAGAAACAGTTCTTGCTACAGCAATCGCTGCTCATTTGGTCCCAGAAGAAGTTAAAGTTGGAGGGGTGCCCCTGTTGTGGAAGGCTGTTGATTCAACACCCTTCTGCTCCAGCGCGGTTTCTAAAGGGTTAAATGCGTGCCCTCCGGGCAGACCGCATCCTCTTTAAAATACTACGCCCCTGAAGGAGGTCGGGGCCATCCTGGAGGCAGCGGCTGGGGACTTGGTTTGGGGTGTCCAACAGTCCCGGGGGGGTTCCAGCCTCCAGGGAAGATTCACAGAGTCCATGGCCTGCCTCTCCTAGACACACGGTCTCCTGGCGAGCATTGGAAGCTCGTGGGGCCCACAGCTGAGTGCCGGCCATCGTCCCTGGCCTGCTGCTTCTTCCTCTGTGCGTGGGACGCTGACTGCGTCCAACCCAGGCCCATTGCGACGCGCCCGCAGCCTTCCAGTACAAGACAGGCGGGATGCGGCGCCCGCACGGTAGCGGACCCGGGCTCCTCAGGAGGGCTGCTCGAGAGGCCGTCCCGAAGGTCCCCAGCCCAGGCCAATGCGCACCCCCTCACCCCTCGGTGCCCTCTGCCAGGCTCACAGGCCGCGGTTCACGTGGTCCGGGGATTAGCATCTCTGGGAAGTCCCCCAGACAATGCCTGCTGTGCGGGAGATGAAAGCCGGGCTCCGGGTGGCAGGGCGCATTTGAAGTCCCCGAAAGGTGGGGCCTCGGGAATCGAGGGAGCAGATGGGAGGAGATAAAGCCAGGTGAGAAGCGCCTGGCGGCCGGCGTCCCCCTCACCAAACACTCCAGGGGCTGGGGTTCGCCAACGGACGCGGCCTCCAGAACCCTGGCAGGAGTCAGATCCGGACGGGACACAAGGGGACACCACTTCCATCCGCAGCCCTGGCCTCTGCCGGCACAACTGCAGCCCTTGAGCCAGAGCCCCCAGCCTGGCCTCTGTCTGGTGCTCCCTCTTCCCAGGCTGGGAGCCCCGGGGCGGGCGTACGCCTCAGTCCCCACGGAGAATCCCCCTTTGCCTGGCTAAGTGCTCCCAGAGAGACGTGCGGGTGAGCGCGGGCGCTGGGCTTCCAGGACGAAGGCGATGGGCGATCAGTTACCCCCAGTGGTCTTGAACTCCCCAGCCTCAATCGTTAGGGCTGCTCTGAAAAAGAACTAGGACACCCGCAAGCGCCCTCGGACATCTGGATCCCGGCCGGGGGAGCCGAGCTCCGCGTGGAGTTGGGGTAGTCCTGGGCTCCAAGCGTACGCAACGCGCACCCGGGTGCGCAGTCAGCGCCACAGCGCCCGCCGCCCCAGGGGCTCCGGGGCTGTGCAGAAGTCCACCCCCACCTTCCTGTCCCCAGATCCCACGAGGTCTTCCCTCGCGGGCCTAGCGGCTGTAGCTCCTCCTGTTCCTCGTCGCTGGAGTGGAGAGGGTGGCGCAGGTGTAAAAGGTCACGTTTCCCAGCCTTCAGGCCTGCGGATAACATTTTCCAACTCCCAGGAGGAAATGAAGAAGAAGCAGAAGAAAAACCCTCCCCTTCACATTTCTATTTTGCAGTTGTTTTGTTTCTGCTACTTTGAGGGTGGGGGACAAAAAGCAAAGTTTCTACATAAGAATGTCGCAGCACACACAGTCCCGCAAAGTGTTTCTTCTTCAGGGCGCTTTAGAAAACCCCCTGTCCTGCTTTCTGCATGGTCAAGGAGCAGAATAATGAAACCAAAGACTTTTATTTTATAAACCACTTGATCTTTGCTTGGGAAACTCTATTAATTGAATGGGTTTGCCTTTTTTGCCAGTCCCCTTTATCATTATTTATGGGCTTTAAATTGTTTAAAGTTCCCTTGACGTTCAATTTACAAGTTTGGGGACTTTTTTTGTTCTGCCTTTTGTCCTGGAGAAAGACATCGTGTTGGAAGTGCTTTGAAAAGCCAAACATGAGAGGTTGGCAATGAAAGGGAAGCGGGCGAGATCCCTTTTAATTCCGTCCTGTTGGTGAATGGCTCTTTTACATAATTGCAGGAGCTATTTCAAAGCCAGCCAAGGGCTGACTTCACTTAGAACCACATGGAGTCTATTTTGGGCTTTCAGATTAAAAAAAAAAAAAAAGCTGAATAAAATGTTTAAAAAGATGAGGCTTCAATGCTTTCTGCTACTTGCAAATTGGTGTGTCTGATGGGGAATTTTACACAAGCACCCCTTTGTAAGTGCGTCCTGGCCTCGGGAGGGACTGTTCAGGGTTAGCTGGGTGTGAATCCCAATTGCCCTTCCATAAATAAAACCCATCCCAAGTTATTTCCCAACTATTGCCAGGAGCAAGAGCTGTGGCAATGACCACACGATCGGGCTTCTCAAAATCGTTGTAAATAAAAACAACTCAGTTGCCCGAGAAACCAGCCTGTCGCCTAGGACTGGGCGACTGGCCGGAGCGCCAGACCCGCGAGGCCCGCAGGATTCCCCGCGTCCTCCGAGACCACGGGCGCCCACACCGTATCCTCTCCACGACCACCCGCGACCTCGACTCTGGCGGCGGCAGCGAAGGGCGCGATTCGCGGTGCTTCCTCCTCCAGACTGGGTTGGACTGGGCACAAGTTTGCTGCATGAATATTCATGTACTTGTGCGTTTTCTTCATACATCTGCATGCAAGCGCAGACTGGGACAATCCTGAAGCGAGGGGCCAACTGAATTACCATCACTTTTTCGGAATGGCTGAGGTTTTAAGTGGCATAATCTGAACCTGACACCAGCCTAGCACCTGTCCAGTAAAGTGCCCAGGGGCTGAGCTGTCTTCATCTGGGTGGGGGAGAAGACAGGAGGGAAGTTCACGAAGTTAACTGGAGTTGGAGGACCCAGTTCTCCCTTCGGGTGCGCCCTTCATTTGTTCTCATTGGAGGGGGGAGGGGATAAAGTTGCAAACATCTGTGCCCTGTGATTTTCCCGCGCAGACTGGGCCGAGCTGAGTCACGGAGGACTCTGCAGTTTGAGGCTGTTATGAGCTAAGGCAAGTAGGAATCCGGAGGATGGATAAGCCATGTATCTGTCGCTCCTGTCCATAAATCTCTCCGAGGATCCGAGAAAACTCTAAAGGCTTTTATTATCCGCAGTCCCCATGCTCTGAACGCTTTGCAGGTAGCTGAGGTGCCCCGAATGAGTCTTGTTAATCACGCCGAAACACAAGGATCCTTTTATGACACGAACAGTCGTTTTCTAAGCAGTTAAGCATTAGATGAGAAAGTATTACTGCATTGCATTTGCGAAAAAAGCACTAGTAAATAAAATTCATATTGATGAGAATTATCTGAACTCACTAATAAAAGATTAGTATTATAACCCCTGCAGTCAATACTTTCTATGGCAATTTATGGATGCAAATAATATGCCATCAAATTATTTCAAGTGTAGCTATAATTCGACGGATCTAAATCTTCTTGCTGAACTTTAAATGTAGAATAATCACCAAAATAATCAAAGGAATCCCTGTCTCTCGGAGGGTAATCAGGCGACAAAAGTCCCTAGAACAATATTTTTGGGGCGAAATAGCAAAGTGCATGGCAAACCTGCGTAGGTAAAATGAATAACAGCTTCCCCCGGCACGCCAGTGGCAAGCCGGAAGGGCCCCGGCTGTAGCCACGTAAATCAAGGAAGGAGTGGAGCGTTTCTTAGTATTCAAAAAACAAGGTAATGGCACCCAAGGCTGTGTTACTGTAACTATCTCATAATGAGAGGGAGTATTTATTATGCTCATAAAGATATCAGCCTTTTGCCCTGGGCTTCGATTTTTTTCTTTTTCTTTTTCTTCTTTTCTGGGACTGAAGAAGGAGGGATAGAGCCTGGAAATCCCACAGACACCTCCTTCTCCATGGATCCCAAAGGGAATTCATTTCCCCTCACACTGCCTAAGCCACCTCGGGGTCTGGGCGTGAAGTCAGGGGAGGCAATCCAGGAAGCTTCCTAATGAATTCCTTTCAAACCGCCTGCTGCCGGAGCGATCTATTACCGCGGCCTGGAGTGGGGAAACGCGCTCGAGACGTCTTTGTCCGGGTGGTGGTGGGGAGGGAGGAGGAGGCGAGGAGGAGGAGAGGGCTGGCGGCGGGACCATCGAGTTTTCCCAGCGCCCCGGGGCGGCAAGGACACACCCTCCCCTCTTTCCTCCAGGCCCGCTGGATGGGCAGTGGGTCTCCGGCAGGACTCCTGGCGGAGGAGCTGATCTGGGATTAAGGCGTCCCCCGGGGGGCCTTGGGGTTGGAGGGAGAGAAACAGGAAGAACGCGAAAAAAGAGCTTCAAAGAATCGGGTCGATAAATTCATAAAGATCGATTTGTCTTTATCTCCCAATTAAATGTGCTTGTAAGTGATACATAACACACGTCCAACACGGGCCAACTCCCCAACCACTAGCTCCTCGGCGTGAGCTGATTTCTAATGACCGAACTAACAATGCCCTTCTTTCCTTCTCCCCAACCCGGTGCTGTTGGAGGTTCAGGGCTGACGTCTAGACCCGGGAAGTTGAAGCCCGGGCCCTGGAGTCGCGAGGAAGCCCCGCGCGCGCTGGTGCGCTCTGCACGGTCTGCCCTTGTCACGAAATTAATTCCATTTTTAAAGGGAAGACAAGAGCTGAAAGTTTTGTTTTAAAATGGAGGGGGGGATAAGAACGTCCCTGGTTTCCCTCCACCCCCAAATTCCCTTACTTCCAAATTTGGGGGTCTTTACCATTGTCGAGAACAGGGGAAACATCCTGAGGGGATCGGCTCCATCCCGCAGTCAGCAAAGAGGAACCGCGCGCCCTCCAGTCCTCGCGCTGGAAACCGGGCGGCGGCGCCAGGGTGAGCACTCCCTGCGTTCGCAACGTGCTTAATTAGCGCCTATTTACAAAACGCAGCTCTTATTTGAGCAAACATCATAAAGCTTTCATCAGGATAATCTCACGTTACACAATCTGGAGGCGCAGCAACTCCCCCCTTCCTCCCCGAGGATGGAGCAGATAAAGGACTCTCTTTATTATCATAATTATCGTGGTTGTTATTTTGGTGCACGCTGGCAAAGTGTGTAAATAGGTGCGATGATTAAGAATGTCATGAAAAATGAGAGACGGGATGGCTCACGGGAAAGCCCAGCCCGGGATGGGGGAAGCAGCAGCCTCCCCGCCCCACCTGGAGCGCAGACCAGCAGCGAGCAACCCGGCGGGTTCCCGGCAGCGGACAGGGTCTGCCTGCTCCCAGCCTTCGCCCCGGGGGTGGCTCTGGAGGGGTAGGACCCTGTCCCTAACTCCAGGATCCTCGCGCGGACCCCAGGCGCAGCCGGAGCACCCAGCGCTGGAGCGAGCCGCAGGCAGGTTGGTTCCATGACAAATACAGTAAAAGAAATAAAGCGCCCCCGGCCCAGCCGCGGGGGTGCGGGCCCCGGAGGCTGCCCTTCGAGGCGGCCTCGACAAGGCTGCAGGGCCCCAAGGTCCGAGTCTTGGAAGTGCCATCCGCCCCTCTCAGGTTTGCGCGGCGCGGGCTAGGCACTCAGGCTCCCGCTCCCCGGCCCGCGCGCCTCCGACG
>NW_012122043.1:5967510-5980957 GCF_000951035.1 Colobus angolensis palliatus
CCAAGGGGCGAGGCCGCGCCCTTGCTCGACCCCCACCGGAGGAGCTGGAGGATGAGGCCCGGCTGTGCCGCTGGGCCTCCGGGGAACATGCAGAGCCACGCAACAAGCGAGGTCTCGGGGGGGCATTTAGCGCCCAGCGACCAGCTGCTGCCCTGGGCCGCATATCTATCTGACGATGCGTTTGGCCGAGTCCGCCTCTACCGCTCCGTGGTGACCTGGGGTCCTGGGTAGGTTGCAGCCTCTAGGGGAGACGAGTTGGGCTGAGCGTCTCAGCCGTGCGTGTGCCCAGGGGCGCCCAGACTTTTTAAACCCCTTCGCTGGTCTTGCTACTTTCCGGGAGAACGGATTGCTGGGAGGCTGTGTGTCTGTGTGTGTGTGTTGGGGGTGTCTGGTGGGAACTTCTAAGGCCACAAAACATCCCTTTGACCAATGTTGTCTGTCTCAAAAAAGACGGTCTGGGATCTGCACGTCCCTACGCCTCCACTCGGGTTAGGAAGCAACTGAGGTTCACTGAATTTTCACGGTGGGGGAGGCAGGATGGATCCTGAATCCCCCCATCAGTCCTCCACCAGCCCCTACCCCAGGGACAAAGCGAGTAATCTCTTGGGCCTCGCGCCTCCTGCTACTTCTCCTGATGCTGCCGAGGCTGGGAGGGTGCGGGGGAGGCATGGCAGCCCTTTGAGTGATGGTTCTGGGCAAAGGGCCGTCGCCTGTACTGCCTCCTCTCCTTTGAGCTTTCTCACGCTCCCCCCACCCCTCCTCTACCCCTCAAAGGCCAGGAAATCACAATGTGTTAATGTCATAGAAAGACAATCCGCTAAAGGGCGGGGGGCGGGAGGGGGGCGCGGAATGCCCAAGTGACAGTGGGAAGGAGAAAAGAAGGCCAGTGTGCGAAATGTAATAAAATGCCGTTTGGTTTTGCTTTCAGTCGGGGCTGTCCGAGGGCAAGGGAAAGATGAGTCAAAGGTGGAAGACGACCCGAAGGGCAAGGAGGAGAGCTTCTCGCTGGAGAGCGATGTGGACTACAGCTCGGATGACAATCTGACTGGCCAGGCAGCTCACAAGGAGGAAGACCCGGGCCACACACTGGAGGAGACCCCGCCGAGCAGCGGCGCGGCGGGCAGCACCACGTCTACGGGCAAGAACCGGCGGCGGCGGACTGCCTTCACCAGCGAGCAGCTGCTGGAGCTGGAGAAGGAGTTCCACTGCAAAAAGTACCTCTCCTTGACCGAGCGCTCGCAGATCGCCCACGCCCTCAAACTCAGCGAGGTGCAGGTGAAAATCTGGTTCCAGAACCGACGGGCCAAGTGGAAACGAGTGAAGGCGGGCAATGCCAATTCCAAGACAGGGGAGCCCTCCCGGAACCCTAAGATCGTCGTCCCCATCCCCGTCCACGTGAGCAGGTTCGCTATCAGAAGTCAGCATCAGCAGCTAGAGCAGGCCCGGCCCTGAGGGTCCAGAAGGGCCAGGGCCTGGCACCCACCTGGAGAAGCCCCCGCACCCAAGGGAACCCATGGTGGACTCCACTGTGTCTGAAGCAACAAAGTCACAGCCCAGTTGTGGCCATCCTAAGCAAAGTGAGAATATATTCACTCAATGGGCTTAAAAGACTGCTTTTGAAGGGGCTTACAGCCACACCAGAAGACACGCTAAATATTTATTATACTATCCTACTTTGTACATAAATATCTCTATAGACTGGATCTCAGCTGCAGTATTTTGAAAGTTATAGGACTTAATTACCCAGTCATGTTCTCCACTCATTCCAGAAGAAAACAAAACCTCTGCTGTAATATGTGCGGTTAGCAGCCACCTTTCCACACTTTCCCAAAGGTAAACGTGAAACCCAAGAACAAGCGCTGGGGTTTAAACTGATTTTGGTTTGCGTTCTGGCTTTTTGAGTTGACTGAAAAGCAGACATTGTTAGGCAGCCTGGAAATTCGCTTTGCTTTGCTTTGGTTTTGCCTGGCTTTGGTTTCCCCTGGGGTTGCCTATCCTATCTGAGCCATGTGAAGCACGTCTCTGTTGTGTTAATTTATTTCAATGTAGCTTATTTTCTTATAAGTTATGACATTTAAACAATTTCAGTCTTGTGAATAATAAAAAGGAGAGGGGGGGAGAAAGACCAATCCCTGGGCCTCATAAGTGTGTCCAGAATTTGAATGTCCCGTGTCCCGGGCACTGCCAGGGTGTGGCCGGGCAACTGGTCTGGGACCAGTACTGGAGAAACATCCCCTAAAACCTGTTTCCTTAGGCAGCCTGGACTTGAGGCTTTACCAGGTTTAAAATAGGAGGGCAAGAGCGCCGATAGGGTTACGAATTTAAGAAAACCTAATTTTCACCTTAGAAATCTATATCCCCCTTTTGCACAGCCTAATCGATACCTAGTAGGCCGGCAAACTTCGGCCAGAGGAGGAGGTGGGTGCCCGGAGGAGGCAAGCGAGTGCGGGTATTGGTGGCTTTGCACAAACCGCTGATGCTCCAAATCGACTACAGCCAGGAAGGAAACGTCTTTCCTTTACAAATATCTCCGGCCCGAAAAGAAGCGGTGCTCGCCTGCTGGCAGAGTGAGGGTCCATAAATCAGGCTCCGGGCGTTATCTGGCGACAGGAGCGAAAACCCAGCGAGCCCAGCCGGCTTCCCGGCAGCCCTCAGTCGGAGGCGGAGGCTGGCTGGAGCGCCCGCGGCCGCTGCACCTCCCCTTCCGGGCGGGGTCGAGGGGGCGGGACCCGGCCACTGCCCCACCCCAAGACGCCCCAGTATCCCGCGCTACAAAGGGGGAAAAGGGGAGAGGCTACGCAGGGAGCTGGGAGTCGATCTGCAAGGGACGGGGAGCTGCGCGCCTCCCCAACTCGGTGGGGCGTGCCTGGTCCCCAAGCCCACTCCTGTCCCACCCCCGACCCTGCGCTCAGAGCCCCGAGCTCCCTGTCGGACCCAGAAGCGCGCCGCCAGATACTGCAGTCCGGCCCGCGGGAGGCTGCGGCGGACAGACCCCGGGCGCCCAGGGGCGTGCAGCGGGCCAGCGAGGGTGAGCGTGGTGCCACCAAGCCAGCAGCCCGAGGCGCGAGAGAAGCCGGGGCTTCGCCAGCCTCAGCCTTTCTAGTGGGGGAAGGAGGGGAGGCCGGGAAGCCGCTGCAATGCAGCGGCGCTAGGCCCTCGGCGCGGTTCTCAGCCCAAGAAGGGGAAGCGCGGCCCGCCATGGGTTAACACTAATATTGACTTAATTTTTACTACTTACAGGCCGTCACCTCCCCACGCTGGAGGGGCCTGGGGACCAAGACCTCCACCCAAACTTCAGGCGCAGGGTGAAGGCTGGGAGCGACCGAGTCACCCTTTCCCGCCGCGTTCCCAACAGTTCCGGTGGCAGAAAATGGCCCAGGCTTGGTTTTTGAGCCCAGTAAAATAGAAGGGCCAGTGCTCCGAGGGCCTCGGCCGGCTCTGCGGGGCGCCGAGAGCTGCAGAGGCTCTTGGCCGCGCCCCGCCCAGCGCCACGAAGCCTGACAGGGAGGGGATGGCTCCCGGGTCGTGCCCTGGCCTGGCGCGGGGGCCGCAAGGCCCGGATCCCACCTGCCAGGACGCGCAGAGCGCAGGTCGCCGGTGAGCGCCTTCTGCTCGGGGCAGGTCCCCGCTGGCCACACGACGCTGCTGCAGCATTCGAGGCCCGCAGGGACGTCGTTCCCCGACCCACACACCTGAGCCAGTCTGCCCGTGGCTGGGGGCGAAGAGTTTAGCCGGGAAGGTGGAGGAGCTGCGGCCTCTGCCCCGCCGGCACTGCGGGTCGGGGGAAGAGACCCTGGGACTCCCCGCAGATCCTGGAGTGCCCCGGACATCCCCTTCCACCGTAACAAGTGTAACCCCCACCTGCCTTCTCCAAAAGCCCATGGCAGGCTTGAGGGGCAGAGGGACCGGAAGCCTTGACCGTGCAAACCCGGCGGGAAAGCGAAACCCACTAGGAACTGGAGGTCGCCGTCAGAAAGTCCCGCTCCTGGGACCGAGCTCCGGGCCCTCCCAGCCTCAAGGTCCTCGCCCTATGGAGACACGAGGAGGAGAGGGCCCGAGCTGGCCGACGCCGCCCGCCTCCTGCTCCTCGGGGCGCTGACCCCCTCTCTCCCCAACCCCTGAGCGCCGGGGCGCCCCCGAGAGCCCGGCAGGGAGGCCAAGGCCCGGGAGACAGGCCGAGGGGAGGAAGATAAACAAGCGGCGCTTGATGGCCGCTGTCATCATGGCCGTCATCATGGCTTTCATTTGGCTGCCTAATGAGTCACATCACAGGCAGAGAGAAAAATTGTCAATCGCCCGGGCCCTAATGAATTTTTTTGCAAATTGTAATCAAGCCAGGCCGTCTCAGCTGGCTGATTAATGAGACCCACGAGGCTCGGCCAGCACCTCCGCTTTTTATTCCATCCCGTCCTCCCTGCACTAAATTAACAGCAACTTGTCTGCGCTTCAAATTAACTCCCAATGATTAATTCTGATGGGGGGGCCTGAAGAATAGCTTGTTCTAATAGGCTCTGGCCTGAGATGCTGTTGGAAATTAATACACTTCCCCTTTGGCTGCCGGCTTTAATCCAAGGTTGGGTTTTGACATCACTATATTTGTTGTTACAATAAATTCCACTTACATCTGCAGATCAAATAATTACTCTTGGGAGCTCCTTGGACCTGCGCCCCTAGCCATGCACTGGGATGCCTCAGGGCTGCCTGCACCCCGCAGCCACCGACCTAGGCAGAGGTCGGAGGAGGGCCACAAGAACAGTCACTCCACCCAGTGACTGCCCTTGCTCCCTGGCAAGTCAGACACCCCTGCCCCCGTGGAGAACCAAAGGTATGCTGAAAATCCGCAGCCATCTCCCAGTTCGTGGGGCAGGGCCCTCTTTAGCTTGGTCCTGGGCCTCAAGCAACTTCCTCTTCCAGGAGGAGCCCAGGACTACCTTCTCAGCAGCCAGGACCACCTGCACTGGAGGCTGCTCAAATCCCAACCTGCTCTGGAATTTTTGAGATTTAGTGCATGCTTGTGCATCCAGCCTTTGCCTCCTGTCTTCAGCCCCCTGGGTGGCTCTTTCACAGATGGCTTGTCAGCTAAATGGAGAGCAGGGAGTGGCCCTGCAGGCTTTTTTGAGCCCGGGTTTGCCTCGGAGGACATCCTGACTCTATGGCTGTCTGTAGGTCTGGCCTTCAGTCTGGATGCTTGTACCAGCCTGGGCACATCGCTGGTACTTGCATTCCAAGAACCCTTTCTCTCGGGGTCAGCACCCACTCCGTCTTGTTTGTTTGAGCTTAATGGGCTTAATTATTTCAGCTGCGTCTGGCGACACTCACACAGGGCCTCCGAGGCTGCTCCCTCCAGCCCCAGACCTGTCCAGAACAGAGCCGCGTGCTATGCCCCATGACAGGTGGTTCTAGGTGCACTGAAAGCCAGGAGTGACCTGCTAGCTTTCCGGCCTCAGGAGCCTCTGGATCACCCTCTGGTTCTCACCTCAGGGCTTTCCTAGTCCCAAGTGGCTGGAGCCCACGCATTCGGCAGCGCTGGCAGCAGAGACCCACTTGGGGCCGTCTTCTTTCCCCTGCTGGACTTCAGTGGTGGTGTGGCGGAGTGGCTCACTTATGCCCAGCTGTGGCTTCCTAGGGAAGGAGGCTCCAGTGCACACACCTATTTCTGTCCCCAGACCCCAGGCATCTGCCCAGGCATGCACAGCCAGAGCAGATGGCCTGCTCTGACCTTCTGGCCACTAGGGCCTCCCAGGCAGCTTCAGTGCAGTGCTCAGGGCCCAGATCCAGGGTAGCAGGGCTCTGGGGTTTTGGGGGAAGCTAAAGTCGGGGTTCTACAGGGACAGCCCAGATGAAGGGAGGTGGCATTAATCTTCATTTTAGGCCCTTATGGTGTAAACAGGAGAAATATGATCTTGGTAACCCAACATGAATGCAAATCACACCGGCAGAGTAATAAAGCACCTGAAACACCGACACACAAAAGCAACACCATATGTATGAAGACAACCTGCATAAATTATAAATTACATCATAAAAATTGATTGCCTATTTGAACAGTTCAGAAGTGGGGGCCTAAGCTGACTTCCCCCCTGCCCTCCATGGCTTTGGGGAAAGGTCAAGCCGCAGTTCCCCTGGACAGGCGGGACTGGAGTAACTGCACCGAGTCTCCCGGCAGCGCTGCACTGAGGCCTGGCTGGCACAGGGGGCCTGGGAGGCAGGCAGCACACTGTCACTGCAGTCGGCAAGCTCTGCTCGGCTGGGGCCCACGCATTTGGGAGCCGCGGGAGGATCCAGGCTTCTTGGACTGGGGGACCAATGGCGGATCATGGCTTGGCGGGGGGGCCCACCCCCAGAGGCTGCCCCTTGACCCAGGTCCTGGCGGCCAGTGCCTGGTGCTGCTGCCCTGGAACCTGCTCAGATTTTCCAGCTTGAACTCAAAAAGATCCCTGTGACCGCCTCCCTCGGTCGCCACGGAGTTGGCTCTGTACTGAGCAGGGATGTGAGCGTGTGCGTGTGGACGGGTGTGCAAGTGCTTGAGTATGTGTGGGTGTGAGCAGGTGACAGTGGGAGTGTGTGTGTGCGTGTGCCATTCCCTTTCACATCCAACCCTGCTTTGCCGAGTTTCTCCACATTCCTAATAGCCAAGGGTCCGACCCCACTGGCTCAGCCAAAAATGCTGCCCTCAGGCACCCGGCAAAGCTGAAGGGTCCCTGTGCCCCTGAGTCCGCCCCTGTGGACTGCTCCCTCTCACAGTGTATCCCTTGCGTGGCGGGAAGCCCCTCCCCCCATTCTTTCCCCACTGCCTAGAGGACTCCCGCACACCCCACCACTCTTGTCTGTGACTCCCACCCGACATCCTGCAGTCCACTTTCCCCCCACTGCCAGGGTTTGGCCTCTGAGCTCCCCACATACCCCCAACCTCCAACGCATGGAGCCCCCCCCCACTTTCTGTCCCTGGGATGACCCCCTCCGCAGTTCACACTGCTCCCACCCCCACCTGGACTTCAGAGCTCTTCCGGGTCTGGCCTATGGGCTGTTCCAGCTCACCACCTCCGCAGTCCACCATCAACACCCTAGCCTCCACCGCCAGGCGCCCCTGCACTCTCTCTTTCTCTCTCTCTCTCTGTCTCTCTCTCTCTCTCTCTTTCTCTCTCTCTCCTCCTAAACTGATTCCCAGCGCCCCCCCCAGCCCATCCCCTTCATGCCGCAGTCGGGCACACCCTCATCCTCTCTCTGGAACTGGCACTGGGAAGGACGCTAATGTGCGGCCCAGAGCTGCGCCACACGCTAGGCCAGGGCGAGGGAAACCGAGGCCAGGGTAGCCCGGGGTAGGCTGCCAGGGAGTCGTGCACCCCGTGGGCCTCGAGGGAGAGAGGCAGGAGGTCCGGTTGCGCTACCGGCCTGGCAGATTAGACACTCAAGCAGGCAGGGATGCCGTAGCGGGGCGCGGCGGCCCATCTCGGGCGACTTTGTTCTCCTGATACTCCCGGGGGCCCGAAACAAACCGGGGAGCGAGCCCCGAGGGCGCGCCCACGGCTCGAGAGCTGCCTGGGCTCTAAGCGAAAGCCTGAGGCAGGGCCGGGCCCGGAGGCGGGGGGCGGACGTCACTCCGGGCACCCACCCCCAAAGCCTTCATCTCTTTATTTCACCGCCACTGGGTCCCTGACGGCCTTTGTCATGCCGGTGCATCTCTGGTGTGGCCGCCGTCGCCCTAAAGGGCCAGGCCCCCCAGCTCCAGCCCCGCGGCCTCCTGAATGACAATGGCTGAAATGGGATTACACAGACCTGATCCTATTAAGCCTGACCGCTAGCGGCCGGGCCTCCAGGCCCGGGCCCGGGAGGACACAGATCTCCTACCCCCACCTTCTCGCGTTCCCCTTCTCCCCGCCCCCCATCCGACTTCCCCCATGCACCTGGCTCGGCGGGGACCCGGCAGAGAGCTGAGCGCCATGAGGGTTTGGAAGTGGCCGCCTGACCCCAGGAAGAGAGAGGCACCCGGCTCTGAATAACAAAAGCCGAGCCTGACCAGGCGGAGGAAGGAAAGAAAGGAGGGGCAGACCCCACCCCAGCCTGGCCGGGCCTCCGACCCTGCAGAGGTGTGTGCAGTCCAGACTGTCAGAAGCCATGCTTGATGGCTCTGCGTGGCAGTTTCCGAGGCACCTCTCCCGCCACGCCACCCGGGACCTGGGATGCGATAGAAACGAGAAAGACGTGTCCTTGCACCCAGCACCTTACCTGCCCTCCAGTATGGCACAGCCGCCCAGAGGCAAGGGTGAGGGTCCCTTTCTGCAGACAGAGCAGCCAGCCCGGGCAGGGGACTCTGGCTGGGCCGCACTTGCAGCGGGAACTGGCCTGGATCCCTCCAAATCCTGACCTTCTCCCCTCCGCAAGCCTTGGGTTCTGAGCCAAGGCCACTGGCACTGACTTCTTTCCAGGGTCGGGGGCCAAGGCAGAGCCCCTTGCCTGCGGGGGAAGGGCAGGACAATGGACGCCCGTCCTGGGAGAAGGGAGAGCCAGAGTTTTGACCACCCCTGCTGGTGGATACCGGACAGTGCTTGGGGGAAGCTGCGATGTTTGCTCTTGTTTCAAGTTTTCATTTTTCTTCTCTTCTCAGCCGAGTTCATCATCTTTGTTTGAAGTTGGGTAGAACTTGTGGGAGAGGGGCACAGCTATGTCCAGAGGCCAGAGAGGCCTCCGCTCCTGGTGGAGACTCCCCTTAGCTAACCAGATCAAACCACTCCACACAGCGGAACCTGCGCTTCCCCTTTGCTTCTAGAGCACAGGTGTCTTCCAGACAGCCTGGTTTCTGGGCGGGGTGGGGGAATGGTGTAGTACAGGTGAAGTGCGTGATAACATCACACCCACACGAGCAGCCCACTCAGGGCTAGGTTCACAGCTTTGAACTCAGAGCACCTGACTTTCCATCCTCAGGTGGTTAATTCTCCAAGTCTCAGTTTCCTCCTCAGCTGGTCCAATGCAAGCTAGTCCAATGCAAGCAAAGGGTGCCCTGCCGAGCTGGGCACACGGTGAGTGCCGGTCACCATCAGCCACCGTTTCTATCGCCACCCACACAGAGGCTGGCTCTTCTGCTGAAGGCTAAAGAGAAACAAGGCTCCAGGGCAGTCCTCCTGCGTGGCTCTACCTTGGTTAGGGTTTGCTGTGTCTGGTTCAGATTCTTCCATGACAGCCGCTCCACCTGCTCAGCCCAAGTCTGTCTTGCCACACTTTAAGGCCATGTCGTTCAGTCCTATCCTTTGTGGAGATGGTTTGGAATTCATAGTAGCATCTTCTTTACTCACTTGGCAAACAGGCTTGAGATCCTCTGCTGGTGCCCTCTGCCTGAGAAGCCTGAGGTCTGTGGAAGGAGAGAGATGACGCTGTGGGCTGCTGACCCAGAGGTGCTTCCGCAGGACGGCTACGCACCTCTTTAACCCATATAGACCATCTCTGCTCAGTTTCCCCCATAAAACCAGAGGGTCTCAATTATCTTCATGTTCTATCTTATTGGACCTACTTTGACATCTTAGATCCAGAGGCAGAGGGGTCCCTGGGGTTGGCCCAGGGCAGAGGCAGGATTCAGAGTCTGTCTTATTCTTAGTCCTGGCAGGGGAGGTCTCAGTGAAGGTGTCAATTATGAACAATGAAGTGTCATTTCAGAAAGGCCTTTTCCATTCCTAGTATTTGCACAATTCCTCCTTTGCCCAGGGCCACCCACCTCCCTCAGAGGTGCCTGGTGGATTAGTAGAAAGATGGCAGGAACCCAAGCATTGCAAAACCTAAGATAAGAATTTCAACCCTGTGTTGTCACCATCCTTAGTCAAAGAATCTTCAACCTGGGTAAGATCCTGCCAGATGAATCATTTGATTTTCCAGTAACTTGGGGCTCCGAGCCACCTGGATGCAGAATGTTGACCTTAATGTGATCACGCAGAGCGTTTCTATTACGAAAGCAGTCACTTCACACACATGTATATGAGCATTACTTTTGAACCTGAGGTTATTGATCATTTCAAGTATGTTTATCAGTTGTCTTGAAGCGGATTTCCATTTTCTGTGACCACAGCTGGAATTTTCCCCCAGTAATTTTCACATTTCAGCATTTTGAAAGCTACAGATTGCCAGAAAAGAATGATAATCGCCCATCTTTAAATGAGAAATTGTTAATTTGGGGTTTATAAAGGACTTTCTTTAATGAATAGTAGTGAAGACAGATTTGTCTTCCCGCCTCATTTTGCAAAGTCACATTTGTGAAGTCAGGAGATTTCCATTCTGTCTCTAATTACTCTCTCCCCCAGCAGGCCTGCAGCGAAGGAGAGGCCACCGGGGTGAGCTGGGTGGACTGTGGCGGTACCCTTGGTCCTGAGTGGGTAGCAGCCATATAGAGGATCTGGGGGCTGTCCTCTGGTTACCCCTACACCACCTACAGGCAGGGCTTTACCACCGGGGCTGTGGGCACTGGCACAGGATAATTCTTTGTGGGACTGCCCATGAATGCCAGAGGGACACCCTGTCATGTGACAGCCAAAAGTGCCCCAGAGGAAAGCAGACCTGTCCACAGTTAAGTGTCCTCTGCTGGCACTGTGTTAGGCATGAGGGATGGACAGGTGCTTGTGTGCAATACATGCCCTCAGGGGTTCAAAACCCACGGGGAAGACAGGTAGAGCCCAGGTGGGGAGACCAGTATGCCCTGAGTTCACACAGGGGCCTCATCCCCAGCGTGGATGAGAAAGGTGCTCAGGGCCAGGGAGCCCTGGGTGGAGGCTGTGGGATAAGCAGGTGTCACCCCAAGGAATGACTTTGCAGTAGAGATGCTTTGGGTCCCCATGGCCTGGAGTCAACATAACAGGGTTTGCATTCAGGCCTCACTCAGACTGGCCACCTAGAACTCCATGCCCTCTGCCTAGAGGCCTCCAAGTTCACCGGTTCCTCCCCTCAGATGCCCTCTGGGCTCTGGCGGTCCCACTTCCCTGGGGGTCTTCACTCCGCCTCTGAAGCTCGGGGTGATTTTGCCCATTTGAGCTCAGTGATTGCAGCTAACCAGAGCTGGGCAGTGGCTGAGGGATCCCTGCCCTGTGGGCACCTGGGCTTCATAGCTGACACCGAACGCAGGGCGAGTCCTCAGGTCTGGGAGTGGCCAGTTCTGTGCAGCGAGCCCTCCCTCTTTTCTCAAGGCACCTCTCCTCTGCCAAGGTTGGACAGCACGTTTTTGGTTCAAGGGCCACTTCCTTGGGCTCAGGACCCTCTGGTCTGTCTCAGGGACATGAGGGCCTTCCTGGGGATCTGCTCTGGCCACCCAGAGCTCTTGAGGTGGCTGCTAACCCCACAGGCCTTTGCAATGCTTTCTCAAGATGAATGAATGAATAGTAGATAATGATGATGATGATGATAAATTTTAAAAAATAATAATAAGCCTTCCTCCCCACATTACCCAGCCTCAACCACCTGACAGCTAAGGAGACAGTCTAATTTGGAGTCATTTAGCGAAGTCCTTGGTGAGGGCAAGTCTACAACTTCTGAGTAATTCAGCACATTAAGCCTACAGCCTGCCTGCACCCTGGCACTGCAGTGCTCCAGCTGGAGGAATTAGATGAAGTTTTTCTGGAAAGTTTCTCATTGACATGATTCCTACTTGCCTTAGTCTGAAAATCCTGATTTAATAAGATGAGCCCCTTTCCTTGCCCAGCCCTGTGTTAGACCCTCCAGATGCAGGCTGATAGTGGTTCCAAATGTTCAGTGCGGTCCACCTTCTCTCTTCCTTTCCCTTCCAGAGCACATGAAACCAACTCTGCTGGGGCCTTCAGAGGAGACTGGAGTCACCAGGGAGACCAGTGGGCACGGGGTGGAAGGACAAGGATTGCAAAGATGTCAGCGCTCCCCAAACTCATTTATTAGTTAAATGCAATCCCAATCAGATCCCAGTAGAGTTATCTTGGAAGCTTGACCAAATGGTTCTAAAGCACATCTGGGAGAATAAACACATGAATTCAGCTGGAGAATTTTTAAAGAGACACATCATGAAGAGGGGCACTTGCTTCAAGAGGAGTGATTGCCCCCTGTGCGTGGGCGATGGACACTCTAGCATTTGACCCTGAAGCTCACAACAACCCTAGGAAGTAGGTGTTACATTTAACCATACAGAATTGCTGGTATGTGATGATTTTGAGGCCTAGGAAATGGCAATTTTCTATTATCGTCATCTACATTTTGCAAAACCAAAGGCACAGAGAAAATAAGAACTGGCGCAAGGTCACACAGCGCCATTGGTAGATCTGGAATTTAAACCCAGATAGGTTGGCTGCAGGGCTTGTGCTCATAAGATTTCATTATATGGCCGGGCGCGGTGGCTCACGCCTGTAATCCCAGCACTTTGGGAGGCCGAGACGGGCGGATCACGAGGTCAGGAGATCGAGACCATCCTGGCTAACATGGTGAAACCCCGTCTCTACTAAAAATACAAAAAACTAGCCGGGCGAGGTGGTGGGCGCCTGTAGTCCCAGCTACTCGGGAGGCTGAGGCAGGAGAATGGCGTGAACCCGGGAGGCGGAGCTTGCAGTGAGCCGAGATCCCACCACTGCACTCCAGCCTGGGCGGCAGAGCGAGACTCCGCCTCAAAAAAAAAAAAAAGATTTCATTATATAATCAACAGGTGATGTAACTCAGAGATAGACTCTAGAATAGGTGAAAATTTAATCTGTGATAAGGAAACCTCTGCAAATTTGTGGAAAAGGAAAAATTGTTTTGCATATATGATATTTGGAAAAACTGGCTAATTGGAGGGAAAGGTGGAACAATCTTCACTTCCCACCTTGCCACAGATCAATTACAGATGGATTAAAGTATTCAGGTATAAAAGGCAACCTTTAAAACTATGAAAGAGGATTAGCTGGATCATTATCTGCTGTGTGGGAAGGACACAAGGGAAGAATAGCAAAGCTGTCTACATAAAAAACAGAGGTTTCTGTGCATTCCAAAGATAAAAAACAATGAAAAATACAAGGAACAATTGGGAAAAATGCTTGTCAGAAACACAACAAAGTGAATTAGTATGTTTCTACATAAAGAGCTAGAACGAAAGAGAAAGAAAATTGGGAAAGGGCATGGATGGCCAGTTCGTAGAAGGTGAAAAGCAAACACACCGATTCCACAAATATATGTGGGGCAGTCATGACTTGTCAGATACCGTTCTGGTCTTGCGGATGGAGCTTGCATTCTATGGGGTGAGGCTGACGCAAAACAAACCAACAGGTGATATGTAATATAACGTCAGGTATTACGAAGACATGTAACTGATAGGAAGGAGAATAAGGCACAGTAAGGAGGTAGGGAGTGGAAGGGGCTATTTTAGATGAAGAGGTCAGGGACCATCTTGCTGACTATTGGGTAACTTTTTGAAAGAAGCAAGGGGCCGGGCATGGTGGTTCATGCCTGTAATCCCAGCACTTTGGGAGGCTGAGGC
>NW_012122043.1:5981840-5983215 GCF_000951035.1 Colobus angolensis palliatus
AAAAAAAAAAAAAAAGAAATACACAGATCTGGGAGAAGAACATTCCAGGCAGAGGGACAGGCAATGAGACTAATGTAACTGGGTAAATTGGGCAAGGAGGAGAGTGATGAATGATGGGCTCACAGAGGTAGCCAGACACATAATCATGTTTAATCATGGGGAGGTTTGGAGGCTCTGCAAATAATTTTGAATTTTATTTCAAGCGATACAGGAAGACATTAGTGGAGTTAGAGCAGAGGGGTACATTTTTTTCTTTATTTTTTAATAAACATATAAAATTGTTCAAACTCAAAAAGATAAACATTAAAACCAAAATGAAATATCAAAAAATTTTAAGACCAGACACTGAAATGGTGCAGTTAGACAGGCACTCATCTGTGGCTGGAAGAAATACATCTGCTCACTAAATCAATAAACATTCATTGAGCATCCACCATGAGCCATGAGCCAGGTAATGTTTTGTTTTGTTCCTTTTTTAGAGACAGGGTCTCACTCTGTCACCCAGGCTGAAGTGCAGCCATATGGCAAACTTCTGGCTTTAAGCAATCCTCACCTCTTCACCTCCCAAAGTGCTGGAATTACAGGCATAAACCACTGTGCCCTTCCAAGCCAGATAATCTTTCGGGGGTTGGGGAGGCAGCACAAGATAAGAGAGACAAGAGATCTGTGTTCAGGAGGTAGAGCAAAAATGTTCTCTCAGTCTATTTTATATTTGTTAAACAATAAGCAATATACTTTACTATCAAAAACAGTAATGGGCTGGTCTGAGTGCAGTGGTATTTACAACTAATCGATCACAATGAGTTACAGATTATTTTGTTCCTTCTCCATTCTCACTGCTTCCCTTGACTAGCCTTATTAAAAAGAAAATAGGAAAACTACTATTACTTTTATTCAGCATTGTTACTATATATCCTAACCAAAGCAATAAGATAAGAAAAATAAATAAAAGGCATAGGATGAAGAAGGGGAAAGTCAAAGTGTATTAATGAAAGATATACTTGAAACCAACAAAAATATAAAGCACATAGGAAAAATTATAGCTTTTTTTTGGAGACATGAAAGAACATCAGACCAGCTGGACAGAGACACCACAGTTTTGGGCAGAAAGATTCAATGTCCTAAGCATGTCAGTTATTCCCACAAAAAACCCCATGAAGATATTTGAGGAGCTTGGGTTAAGAATACCCTTGACCTGGCTGGGAACAGTGGCTCAGGCCGGTAATCCCAGCACTTTGGGAGTCTGAGGCGGGCGAATCAGGAGTTTGAGACCAGCCTGGCCAACATGGTGAAACCCTGTCTCTACTAAGAGTACAAAAAATTACCTGGGCCTGGTGGCAAATATTTGAGGAGCTTGGGTTAAGAATACCCTTGA
>NW_012122043.1:5991021-5993484 GCF_000951035.1 Colobus angolensis palliatus
GAGTAGCTGGGACTACAGGCGCCACCTTGCCTGGCTAGTTTTTTGTATTTTTTAGTAGAGACGGGTTTCACCGTGTTAGCCAGGATGGTCTTGATCTCCTGACCTCATGATCTGCCCGTCTTGGCCTCCTAAAGTGCTGGAATTACAGGCTTGAGCCACCATGCCTGGCCAAGGAAAGGATTTCTTAAACAGGTTGTAAAAACACTGTTCATCAAATGAGGGAAAAAAAAAAGCCACAAACTAGAAGAAAATATTTGCAAGGGATTGGTCTAAAGAATGATAAAGAACAGCTACTCATGACAAAGGAACAAATTAGTCCATATAAAATAGGAAAGAAAAAGTCTATAAACAGGGATTTCACAAAGGAGAAACTATGCTTGGCAAGTACATTTATGAGTATATGTTCAACCTCATTTGTAATCAGAGAAATTCAAACTAAAGCTATTTATTCATGGTATACGATTATACATTCATCAGATTGGCAAAGATAAAAAAGCCTGACAGTACCAAGTGGTGGCAAAGATGTAGAGTACCTGGAACTCTCTCATACATAGTTGGTGAGGATGTCAATTTGTACTACCACCTAAGAAAACAGTTTGGCTTTTGTACTGTGAAGTCGAACACACACATATCCTACCACACAGCAGCTCTACTCTTAGGGATGTATTCTAGAACAATGGTTTCAAACAGAGATACACACAATGATTTTCCAAGGAGTTGCAAGAAACTGACGGTCTTCAGGAATCTCTTCTGACAAACTTCCAAATGTCCTCTTCTCTACATTTCGCCTTTTCCACTTCCCTTTCACAAGTGATGATTTTCCTATTTTCCCTTCCCCATGCTTAAATCTTTTCTTTGATATATCACTGCAGGTTGCAGAAAGTTCTAGGCTGTCAGATGTAGGTGCACTGAGAGATACTGATGTCAGAATTGAAAAAGTGAATGACTAGTGATTACTTTATAAACTCATTGCAAGTCAGGTGGTTTTCAATGCATTGTGCTCAATGACTTGGAAGAGGAAGTAATCAAGTTATCAGCTGGTATAATTTTTTTTTTTTTTTGAGGTAGAATCTCACTCTGTCACCCAAGCTAGAGTGCAGTGGCACGATCTCAGCTCATTCCAACCTCCACCTCCCAGGTTCAAGTGATTCTCATGCCTCAGCCTTCCAAAGAGCTGGGATTACGGACATAAGCCCCTGCCTGTTCCCTTACTTTTTAAAAGATAGTTTAGTTATTACACATAACAAGTACTTTTGCTTATTTCTGAGCTTTATAAAACTGGAATCATTCTCTTTCTACATTCAACAGATTTTCCAAGACATGTCCATGTCGTGTGTTACTGAATGGAGTTCATTCATTTGTACTTTCCAGAATGCACCACAATTTGAGTTTCCAGTTTTTGCCATCACCAACCAGGCTGCCAGGAATGTTCTCATACACTTTTCTAGTGTGCAAGAGTTTCCCTAGGTCTATGGTCTTTCAACTCGCCCCTCATGGACTCCCTAAAAGAGTGTGAAAAATTATGTATGCACTCACGTATTTTAAAGTTGAAATCTCAATCTTTTTTAATCATAAGTGTAATCATTGAAAAATACATAATCTTGGCACTTTGTAAGTATTAGCATTAAAAATAATTACACAAACCTTTAATTTTTGAAATAATTTTATTTCATTATATTTCAAGCGTACTATACAAAAAAAATTAGGAATACAAAAGTATTAGGAATTTTGTCAAATATATAAAGCAAGAAATGGCCAAATCTGTTTTGTTTTGTTTGTTTTTTGAGACGGAGTCTCATTCTATCATCCAGGCTGGAGTGCTTTGGCACGATCTCAACTCACTGCAACCTCCACCTCCTGGGTTCAAGCGATTCTCCTGCCTCAGCCTCTCGAGTAGCTGAGACTACAGGCACACACCACCATGCCTGGCTAATTTTTTGTATTTTCAGTAGAGACGGGGTTTTGCCTTGTTGTCCAGGCTGGTCTCGAACTCCCGGCCTCAGGTGATGCACCGGCCTTGGCCTCCCAAAGTGCTGGGATTACAGGCATGAGCCATTGCACCCAGCCCTGATTGTGAATAAATACAATTTGCCTCTCTTCATGGCTTTTTTATTTTTAGTTCGAGACAGGATTTCCCTCTGTCACTCAGGTGGTGGCACAATCACAGCTCACTGCAGCCTTGATGTCCCAGACTCGAGCAATCATCTCATCTCAGCCTCCTGAGTAGCTGGGACTACAGGTGCACACCACCACACCAGGCTATTTTTTTTTTTTTAATTTTTAGTAGAGATAGGGTTTCATCTCACTATGTTGCCCAAGCTGGTCTCAAACTGCTGAGCTCAAGAGATCCTCCAGCTTCAGCCTCCCAAAGTGCTGGGATTGCAGGCGTGAGCCACCATGCCCAGTCTCTTCACAGCAAAACAGTTCTTCACTCTTCAAGCTACACATTTTTTTTTTTTTTTT
>NW_012122043.1:5993534-5994122 GCF_000951035.1 Colobus angolensis palliatus
AAGTGCTGGGATTGCAGGCGTGAGCCACCATGCCCAGTCTCTTCACAGCAAAACAGTTCTTCACTCTTCAAGCTACACATTTTTTTTTTTTTTTTTTTGAGACAGAGTCTCTCTCTGTTACCCAGGCTGGAGTGCAGTGGCATGATCTTGGCGCCCTGCATGCCAGCCTGGGCAGCAGAGCAAGACTCTGTCTCAAAAAAAAAAAAAAAAAAAAAGTAAAGGAACAATTAGCACAGCATTCAAGGTAGAGGTTACCTCTACGGGAGAAATACTCAGGGGCACTGGTAATTTTCTAGCACTTCGGTAGGATGCTGGGTTATTTTGTTATTCACTGTCATAGCTTCTATAAATCCCATTCTAGCATCACACTTTATCTAATGAAATCTATTTCTCAAATTTAAATATATAGGAAAATTAAAAGAATAGCATGTGAACTCCTGTATATGCTTCACCTACATTCAATGGTCACTAATATTTTATGGTTGTTTGTGGTTGAATCACTCCAAACCCTTCACGCATCTTCTGAGAATAAAGACATGTGACTAGGTTACTCTGAAATCATCACCCACCTAAAAATATTATCAGTAA
>NW_012122043.1:5994924-6004131 GCF_000951035.1 Colobus angolensis palliatus
ATTTATTTAAAAAATTTTTTTGTTTGTAGAGATGGGATTTCACTATGTTGCTCAGGCTGTCTTGAACTCCTGGCTTCAAGCAACCTTGCCACCCCAACCTCCCAAAGCACCAGTATTACAGGCACGAACCACAGCGCCCAGCCAAATTTGAGTCTCTCTTATTCTAGAACTCCCACCTCCCCTTCCATGGCATTGAGTTTTTGAAGGTTTCATGCAAGTATCCTCACCGAATGCTCTCCTGACTAGATTTGTCAAAGTATTATTTTCTTCTAGCCTTTGTATTTCCTGTTGCTGATGCCTTGCTTACAGTGCTGAGGGAAAAAAAACGTTAAGAAAAGACAAATGACGCATTTCACTGTATAATATTTACATAGGCAAAATCTGTCCATTCTTCTAAGCTTTTGATTTTTATATTTTGATGAGGCAAGCCTTCTTCAGTCCAGAATTCTAAAAATATGCCATATTTTTCTAATACTTTTGGATTTTGCATTTGCTAGATAAATTCTATTTGGAATTTATTTTTGCCTGTGGCAGGGTAGGAGTCTAAGGATACTTGTCCCTGAATGGTTGGCCAACTGTCCCTCCCTAGTTTGTTTGTTTGTTTTTGAGACGGAGTCTCGCTCTGTCACCAGGCTGGAGTGCAGTGGCCTGATCTCTGCTCACTGCAAGCTCCACCTCCCAGGTTCACGCCATTCTCCTGCCTCAGCCGCCCGAGTAGCTGGGACTACGCGCGGCTAAGACCATGCCCAACAAATTTTTGTATTTTTAGTAGAGCCGGGATTTCACCGTGTTAGCCAGGATGGTCTCGATCTCCTGACCTCGTGACCCGCCTGCCTTGGCCTCCCAAAGTGCTGGGATTACAGGCGTGAACCACCGTGCCTATCCAAGTTTTGTATTTTTAGTAGAGATGGGTTTTCACCATGTTGGCCAGGCTGGTCTGGAACTCCTGACCTCAGGTGATCTGCCTGCCTCGGCCTCCCAAGGTGCTGGGATTACAGACCTGAGCCACTGCACCCAGCCTGATCTATTTGTTACTTCCAGCTCCAACACTGCATCACCTTAATTTTTCTAGTTTTGATACCAGTTGTGGGGAGTTCTTCCTTGTTGTTCTTCATTTTCCATTTTTTCTTAGCTAATTTTTCACATTTTCTCTTCCAAATGAATTTTAGAATCATCTATTTGAGTTGTTTTGAAAATCCCATTTGGACTTTTGACTGCCAATGTCCTGAACTTACAGGCTACTGGAGGGCAAGGTGACATTTTCACAATACAGTCTTGTGCATGATCACGGGCCAGCTCTCCTGTTGTTCAGGTCTCTGCTGTGCTTCTGGAAAGATTTAGACTTTTGCTCACGTGGGGCTCGCATGTGCCTTCCGCAGTGCATGCCTGGGTGCTTAACAAATATCAGTTGATATTGTAAATTGGTAACCTTTATCTTACACAAAAATTTCAGATGTTATCAGTGTGCAGTTGATTTTTTTGTGGGGTTTCTCTCTCCTGTTCCAATATTTGTACCCCTTTTTATTCTTGTCTATTGCACTGGCTAGACCCTTCAATATAGTAATGAGTGGCAGTGGTGATAATTTGCATCTTTGATGTGTTCCTGACTTTGCCAGGGATGCTTCACTTTGCTTTTTAATCTACGGCTGCATCAGGTTGAAGTTCAGCATGTGTACACGCATGCACCCCACCAAGCCAGAGCTCAGATCACTCAACCAGGGATGTAGCTAGTCACATTTCCAGGGGTGCTCAGGCCTCAGTTTTGCCTTTTCACACAGTTATGTGGCCTTGGGCAGGTTCCTGACCTCTTGACGCCTCATTCTGTTCCTTTGTAAGATGGAGACGATTGGCCAGGTGCGGTGGCTCAAGCCTGTAATCCCAGCACTTTGGGAGGCCCAGGCGGGTGGATCACAAGGTCAGGAGATCAAGACCATCCTGGCTAACATGGTGAAACCCCGTCTCTACTAAAAATACAAAAAACTAGCCGGGCATGGTGGCGGACGCCTGTAGTCCCAGCTACTCAGAGGCTGAGGCGGGAGAATGGCGTGAACCCGGGAGGCGGAGCTTGCAGTGAGCCGAGATCGCGCCACTGCACTCCAGCCTGGGCGACACAGCAAGACTTCGTCTCAAAAAAAAAAAAAAAAAAAGATGGAGACGATCAGGAGCTCCTAGCTAGGGGATGCTTAACCCCTTCGTGGCTGTACTGTCCTGGCTTTAGATTACGGCTTTAGAGGGCATCATGGCTCTAATCATGGCTTTAGAGGGGATGACACACTCTATAGGCAAATTGGTCTAAATAGATCATGAAATATTTTAACTAAAAATACTGTCTTTTCCTTAGAATGTCCTTGAGAACGTAGTAACAGAACATGTATCATGTAAAAATCAATTAGTTACATTAGATCTTCTTGCTCAACCTCTTCTGGGAGGCTTCACTATGCTGATGGGGGAACTGAGCCCACAGAGGCTGTTTGAGGTCCCATATTCAGCATTTTCCACCTATATGTGTGACCACAAAGTCCTCTTTGAGGTTCTATAGAGCAGAACACTTTATACCAGGTGTGGTGGTAAAGGCTTAACAACCAGCTCTGGGGGTGGGTATGTGTGGTGGGGAGGACCTTGATTTGTAGCATTTGCCAATTTCCGTGGTGTAAATACTCCCATCTTGGCCAATTCCCAGCTACCCATGTGATGTCACGGAACACAGAATTCGGAAGTGGTACTCACGAGCAGCTCGTGAAAAACAGTGAAAGCCACCTCCTGCACATCACTGCTCAGGTATCTCTCACGAGACCTCTGTTCCCTGAGTGCTGGATGGTGACGCCACTCACTGTGCTCCAACACAGGTCATAGTTTGTGTTCCTTCCAGAAATTGTTTCTGTGCATGCATCAGTATATGTAAATGGGTAAATGATATGTTCATGTGTTGCATTTTATACTAGCAGAGATGTTTTACTCTGTACTTTGACTTTTTAAAAATTACTATATCACGGTCACTTTTCCATGATCAGAACAAACAGAACATATGCAAGGGCCTGGCTCTTTTGGCCCATTTGGTCCCTTTTTTTTTTTGGAGACAGAGTCTTGCTCGCCCAGGCTGGAGTTCAGTGGCGCTATCTCAGCTCACTGCAAGCTCCGCCTCCCTGGTCCAAGCAATTCACGTGAATAGCTGAGATTACAGGCTCCTACCACCACGCCCAGCTAATTTTTTGTGTGTATTTTAGTAGAGATGGGGTTTCACCATGTTGCCTAGGATGGGCTCAAACTCCTGAGCTCAGGCAATCCGCCCGCCTCGGACTCCCACCAACCGGCCAGTCCATAGCCTCTAACCAGCGCCCTCTATTGGACATTTCAGTGATTTCCTTTCCAGGCCTCTCTGGGGCAGTCAGGGCTGAAGGTAGCAACCCGGTTCTCCCCAAGCACACATTTCTGGGGCCTCCCTTGAGGTTCCACTCTGGGCAGCCTGGCTCAGTCCTGCCTGTTCCCCATCGTGGACTCCTGCAGAGTGGCTGGGAACTGATTTATCTGGGGTGCTACTGCCTAATAACGAGCCAGGAAGTGCCCTTTCCTGAGCTCTTGGGGCTTTCCCCGCCCCCAAACCCACAGACAGGACAACTCTCTGGTGCGATGCAGCTGGGGGAGGTGGAGATTCTCCGGACCTTGGAGTAAGAAGGAGTCTCAGGCTGTGGCGGCTGTGTCCCATCTGTCTCCATCTCAAGATTCTGGGTTCTTGGCAGAGCAGCTGTTTCCGAGTCCGTCTGAACCTGGCTCAAAGCAGGTCCCAGGGCACACCAGGACACTGCAGGCAGGGAAAGCCAGCAGCAACAGCAATTGTGAGCTCCTCCTCGCAGCCACTCGGAAGTCCACATGGATGGCCTGTCCAGCTGCTTTCCACTTGGCAACTCCGCGTGGCCAGGGCTGGGAGTCGGGGCAGACGTTTCAGTGTCATTACAGCTGATGAGTTTCCAGAGCAGTGAGGGGAGGGCAAAACTGATTTATTCAGTATATTAACTAAACACTTTATGCAAGGTGTTGTTTTGGGTGCTGGGAAAAAGTGGACAGTGAGATAGAAGTAGGGCCTGTCCTCCCGGGATCCATGTTCTGGAGACGATGTAGACTCCAGCAGGTAACAGTGCAGGTGTGCTATCACTCAGGAGCAGTAAAGCGCCCCAACAACAAAGAAGGCGGAATAAGGGAAAAGAGAGTGTCGGTAGGGACTGGGTTACAGGGTCAGGCTGTGCTTCTCCGGGGAGATGAGCTTTGAACAGAGACCTAAAGAAGACAAGGGAGGAGCCATGGGAGGACTACTTGAGGAGCTAACGGGGCAGGGGCCAGGGTGGGGGTGGGGCGAGGGGGAACTGCCAGTGCAAAAATGGGAACTCATTCAGATTGTTCAGAAAAAGCAAGGCCGGTGTGTCTGAGGGTGGGGGGCAATACATGGGGTGTGCATAGGCTATAAGATGGTTTGAAGAATGCTATTTTATTCTTAAAATGAAAGTACAGTGGGGCACAGCAGCTCACTCCAGTAATCCTAGCACTAGGGGAGGCCAAGGCAGGAGGATTGCTTGAGCCCAGCCTGGGCAATGTAGTGAGACCCCCATCTCTATAAAAAATTAAAAAATCAGCCAGGTGAGGTGGCACATACCTGTAGTCTCAGCTACTCAGGAGGCTGAGGTGAGAGGATCGTTTGAGTCTCAGAGGTTGAGGCTGTAGTGAGCCATGATTCCACCACTGCCCTCCAGCCTGGGTGACAGAGCAAGACTCTGTCTCAAAAATAAAATTATTTAATTTAATTTAATTAAAAAATAAATGTGGCCTGGCACCGTGGCTCACACCTGTAAATCCAGCCCTCTGGGAGGCCAAGGTGGGTGGATCACCTGAGGTCAGGAGTTCAAGACCAGCCTGGCCAATATGGTGAAACCCCGTCCCTACTAAAAATACAAAAATGGCCGGGCGCGGTGGCTCAAGCCTGTAATCCCAGAACTTTGGGAGGCCGAGACGGGTGGATCACAAGGTCAGGAGATCGAGACCATCCTGGCTAACACGGTGAAACCCCGTCTCTACTAAAAAATACAAAAAAACTAGCCGGGCGAGGTGGCGGGCGCCTGTAGTCCCAGCTACTCGGGAGGCTGAGGCAGGAGAATGGCGGGAACCCGGGAGGTGGAGCTTGCAGTGAGCTGAGATCCGGCCACTGCACTCCAGCCCGGGCGACAGAGCGACACTCCGTCTCAAAAAAAAAAAAAAAAAAAAAGAAAAAAGAAAAATACAAAAAATAGCTGGGTGTAGTGGCATGTGCCTGTAATCCCAGCTACTCAGGAGGCTGAGGCAGGAGAATCATTTGAACCTGGGAAGTGAAGGTTGCAGTGAGCCAAGATTGTGCCACTGCACTCCAGCCTGGGCAACAAGAGTGAAACTCCGTCTAAAAAAAAAAAAGTACATGTTTATTTAAACAGGATGCAGAATGCCAGAACACATATCCACACCCTAAGAAGGCCTGTCTCTAGGTGGTTGGTCATTGTTCATTTCATTTTCTTTCCTTCTTTTAAAAATAGTTATAGAAATAATAATTTTCCAGACAAATAGTTCAAATAAGCAGAAAGAACAAATTAAAATCGAGTTTAATCTCAGGCTGGTGTGGTGGCTTACGCCTATAATTCTAGCACCTTGGGAGGCCGAGGCGGATGGATGGCTTGAGCCCAGGAGTTCAAGACCAGCTTGTGTAACATGGCGGAACCCTATCTCTGCCAAAAATTAGCCTTGCATGGTGGCACGTGCCTGTGGTCCCAGCTGAGTGCAGTTTGGCAAAGGCAATTCGCCATATGTTTGGAAAACCCACACAAGTGGGGTGCAGTCCTGGGCTACTCCATCCCCTCAGCCACCTCCCCAGCCTGAGGGCAAGAAGGCTGCTGCTGGCTGCACCGGCACAGTCACCTGGACAGGTGGCATTTATTGAGGACTTTGCGAGATATTCAGAGGACCCTGCATACAAGTGAATCACTGAATCCCTTAGCCAGAGGCAGCGCGATGCCAAGTTCCCATCATCCCTGCTAGTGGCGTGTGTGTGTGTGTGTGTGTGTGTGTGGTAGTTCCCCTTGTAGTGCAGTAAATGAGGGCTTTTTTTCCCCTCTAGCTTTAAAAATAAACAGATCTTGAAAGTGAGTGCAGCTAGAGCATTGGTCAATATCATATGCAAATAAATAAGTGCTAATTGCCTGCAGTGTCTTTGGATGTCAGGTGCGGTTATTGGACCACATTTATGGGCCAATTAGGAGTCTTACTGGACTCTAGTGGTGATAAATTGCGGCGGAGTGGCTTCTCGGAACATGCTGGAGACAGTAGGGCTGATCGTAACTCCTCCCCACTCGTGGCTGGAGTGCACTGCCAGGCTTTTGTCCATTGTACAGCTGCACTGTCATCTTCGCTGTCACCACGGGCAGGTCTGGGTGCAGCGAGGGTGGGGTGGGGAGCCCTGTACGAACCCAGGCTAGGGGAGAGCCCGCAGGTCAACAAGGGACCTGGCCCCTGGGACATAGGCCATAGCTGAGATTCCACCAAAGTGCCATGGGCTGCAGAGGAGGGAGGGGTGAGCGAGCCTGGCCCTTGCTTCCAGGGAAACTGGGTGGGCCTGGCTGGAATTTGGAAGGAGGGTCCCTTGGGTGCATTGTCCCCCCAGCCCGTTTTGTCCTCAGTCCTGTCACAGTTATAATGAGGGTTGGTTTCCTGGAAAGTAGACACAAAGAAAACTGCTGTTGGCACTCAATTGCTCCAAGGCAGGCAAGGCCATTGATGGGCCAGAGCTTGTTCCTTTGTTCATTCCCTGGTTGGGTCAGTGCATATTTGTTCAGGCTGGGCCCTGGGTCCTGGGCGTAACCCACACAGATCCATGATCTTGGAGCTCAGGGGAGGTGCAGGAGAGGGGTGAATGATCCCACAAGGAAAGGCCTGTGGTGAGCACCGCAGAGAGGGCAAGAGCAGGGAAGCCTGACGGAGCCGGGGCCAGGTGTGGAGGCCTCTTTGAGGAAGGGACAGTTCATCGGAGACCCCAGAGATGACAAGGAAGAAGCCACAGAGAGCAGGGCCTTCCCAGGTGGAGGAAAAGGTGGAGAGCAGGATCAGATCCCCGGCAGGGACAAGAAAGGTCAAGGAGAGAACATTCAGGAGCCAGCATGGTCCCCTGGTGGGAGAGGAGGGGGCTGGAAGGGCGGCAGGAGGCAGGGTTGGCCTTCTGGAAGATTCCCAGCTGTGTTTGGATGTTGTGGTCAGGGTCAGTTTGAACTTTATTTCTTCAGATTCTGTAACTTACGGTTTGGTTTGCTCCTTATTGCAATGCTTCCTGATTTTTAAAAATTTATTTATTTATTTATTTTTAAATTAATTTATTTATTTATATTTGAGATGGAGTCTTGCTCTGTCGCCCAGGCTGGAGTGAGTGGCGCGATCTTGGCTCACTGCAAGCTCTGCCTCCCAGGTTCACACCATTCTCCTGCCTCAGCCTCCCGAGTAGTTGGGACTACAGGAGCCCGCCACCATACCCAGCTAATTTTTTTTGTATTTTTTAGTGGAAACGGGGTTTCACCATGTTAACCAGGATGGTCTTAATCTCCTGACCTTGTGATCCATCCACCTTGGCCTTCCAAAGTGCTGGATTACAGGCATGAGCCACCGTGCCCGGCCTTTATTTATTTCTTTATTTCCTGCTCTGTTGTCCAGGCTGGAGTGCGGTGGTGCAATCACAGCTCACTGCAGCCTCAAACTCCTGGGCTCAAGTAATCCTCCCACCTCAGCCTCCCGAGTAGCCAACTACAGGTGTATGATGCCACATCTGGCTAATTTAAAAAAATTTTTTGGGCCGGGCGCGGTGGCTCACGCCTGTAATCTCAGCACTTTGGGAGGCCAAGGCGGGTGGATCACGAGGTCAGGAGATTGAGACCATCCTGGCGAACACAGTAAAACCCCATCTCCACTAAAAATACAAAAAATTATCTGGGCGTGGTGGTGGGCGCCTGTAGTCCCAGCTACTCGGGAGGCTGAGGCAGGAGAATGGTGTGAACCTGGGAGGCGGAGCTTGCAGTGAGCCGAGATCTCGCCACTACACTCCAGCCTGGGTGACAGTGTGAAACCCCATCTCAAAAAAAAAAAAAAAAAGAATTTTTTTTTGGAGAGATGAAGTCTTGTTATGTTGCACAGGCTGATCTTGAACTCCTGGCCTCAAGAGCTTCTCCTGCCTCGGCCTCCTAAAGTGCTTGAATTACACATGTGAGCCACCATGCCTGGGCTCTTCCTAACTTAAGATCAATTAGTTTTCAGGATCAAAATAGTTAACCAATGGTTTCTCCAATTTCAGCATGAGTGAACAATATATTAATAAAAAACCCCAAATACTTTCTTTAAAGTCTGTGGCAAAATGTGAGCTTCAAGATATGCCTCAATGTAACTTTTTACAATATAGGATAAGCATCTGGCTTTTGAATTTTTTCAGATTTTGCAATATTTGCAGTGAGATATCTTGGAGAGAGGACCCAAATCTAAATACAAAAATTCACGTGTTTCACACATGACATACCTTGTACACACAGCCTGAAGGTAATGTTATGCAACATTTTCAATAATTCTGTATATGAAACCAAGTTTCGGCTACAACCTGCCACATGTGGTCAGGTATGGAATTTTCCACTTATGGCATCATGTTGGTGCTCAAAAAGTTTTGGATTTTGGATTATTTTGGGTTTCAGATTAAAGATATTCAACCTGGACATGCTAATGGAGAAAATGGGAAAGTAAAGTATAAAGAAGGAAATAAAAACCACCCAGAATTCCCCAAAGACAGCACTGTTAACATTTTGGATATTTTTTCCTGGATATTAAAATATCTTTAATTAGCGATCACTCCTGTAAATACTTTTATATCCTAATTTTTTATTTATAATATTTCCCCACGTGATAAACACAGTTTGAAATGACTAAATCATCTTCCCCTTTATAGATGCACAATGATATATTTAACCCTCCCCGTGCTGGGCTTTGACCTATCTGTTACTCTAAATACCATAGACATGAACATTTTTAGGCACTTGTCAAAGTATTCCCATTATTCCCTGGCCAGATTCGTGGGCACTGAATTCATTCATGTGGTCAATATACACGTATTGAGCCTCTATCGTGATGAAGGCGTGGTCCAGGTTCCGGCTTCCTGGGTCATGAGGGAAG
>NW_012122043.1:6004521-6006504 GCF_000951035.1 Colobus angolensis palliatus
GACCTTGTGATCTGCCTGTCTCGGCCTCCCAAAGTGCTGGGATTACAGGCTTGAGCCACCGCGCCCGGCGTGCACAATTTCATATGGCTTTGCAGGAGCAGTTTCCACCAGCAGCGTGTTTGGGTTCGTCTCACCATGGCCTTGTCAGCACTGCATGTGATCACAGTAAGTCTTGGCTATGAAATCTAAACACTCAGTCTTGCTTTTGTGACTTGAGAGCTTCCCAGAGCACCTGACCTAAGCACCTTGGTCTGGGAAGGTGATTCCGTTTTCCACCCCTGGGGCCTCAACATTTCCTCGGAGGGTGACAGATACTCTGAGGTTTACATAGAGCCCTGGAGGGAAGGTGGGTGTGGATAATGCTATGGACAGAAGAGGAGCCACTGAGCAGCAGCAGGGCAGGGACAGCCTGGCCCTGGGTCTCTCCTGGGGAGGGAGTGTTCTGTGTGCTGACCAAAGGGTGCATGTGAATGTTGGGGAAACAAGAAGGTGGCTGGGCAGGGACCTGAGCTGCCTATTCAATAACTGCTCTCCCCATCCTTCCACATCACCTCCCTCCCCCCATTTCCCAGGGTCCCTTGCAGCCCTGAGGGACCCCACCCAGTCTGGTCAGTGGTGTGTAAGTGGAGGCACGAGAGTGGCTTCTGGGGAAGCTGGTTAAGAGGGACCGACTCAGCTGCCTCTTCCCTCACCTTCTCTCTTCCTCCCACTGGAACGCAGATGCTGGAGATGCAGCTCTCCAAGCTGCCCAGAGGTAACAAGCACACGGGAGCCATGGTTGACCAGACGGCCGGGAGGAGGCTGGGCCCAGCAGACTCTGCAGCTGTTGGCCAGCCAAGGCTTGCCTCTCTCCAGGCTTCTTTTGGGAGGAAAAATAAACCATTTATTTAAGCCACTGTTTTGTAAATATGTTAATAATTTCAACAGATAAGCAATATGCATTTTTTTTTTTTTTGTTTGTTTGAGACAGGGTCTTGCTCTGTTGGAGTACAGTGGCATGATCTCAGCTCACTGCAACCTCCACCTCCTGGGCTCAAGCAATCCTCCCACCTCAGCCTCTCAAGTAGCTAGGACCACAGGCGTGCGCCACCACACCTGGCTAAGTTTTTGTATTTTTAGAAGAGATGGGGTTCTGGCATGTTGCCTAGGCTGATCTGGAACTTCTGGCCCAGGTGATCCGCCCACCTCAACCTCCCGAAGTGCTGAGATTACAGGCGTGAGCCACTGCGCTTGGCCATCCATATGCATTTAAATGGCACTGATTCCTCCTAAAAGCACCTTTCCTTGTGCTTTTTTTTCTTCTGTATTTCTTAGAAGCCAAGTCAGCCCGGTACCCTTGTGCATGAGGCCTGTGGATGTCCTGTGACTGCAGATGACCAGGTCTGTGTGCTGGGTGAGGGGCTGTCCTGCCTGTGGCCTCACATTCCATGTTGGGGCTGTCCACAAGGCATTTCGTGGCACTGGGGGCTCCCATGCCATGGGAAAATGTCAACAAAAAATGTCACTAATGTGTCATGAGATCATGAGGTTCTCTATGTCTTGAATGGAAGAGTAGGGGGAAGAGGACACCCTTGTGTCTGCAGAGAAGAGTCTGGAAGGCATTCCCAAAATTAGTGGTGGCTTTTTTTGTTGTTTTGTTTTGAGATGGAGTGTTGTTCTGTTGCCCAGACTGGAGTGCAGTGGTGTGGTCTTGGCTCGCTGCAACCTCCGTCTCCTGGATTCAAGTGATTCTCCTGCCTTGGCCTCCCGAGTAGCTGGGACTACAGGTGTGCCCCACCACGCCCAGCTGATTTTTGTATTTTTAGTAGAGACGGAGTTTCACCACGTTGGCCAGGCTGGTCTTGAACTCCTGACCTTAGGTGATCCAACCTCCTTGGCCTCCCAAAAGTGCTGTGATTACAGGTGTGAACCACTCCACCTGGCTAGTTTTCTGTTTTTTTTTTTTTTTTTTTGAAATTTCACTTTATTTGGAAACTCCGTGCC
>NW_012122043.1:6007675-6015626 GCF_000951035.1 Colobus angolensis palliatus
CTCCGGCTCCCCTTTAGGAAACACGCCCCTGTGGCAAGATGAGAACCAAATTCCAAGCTGGCAGAAGGGAACAGTCAGGGCAGGAGACCTGCCCCCGGGACCCGCGTGACCCTCCCCTCTCCAGGCTGAGCCCAACAAAGGTTCCCCAGTGCTCAGGTGCTCAGGGCTGAGAGGGGCTGCATCTGGAGAATCAGATGTATTTCAGACACAAAAAACCCAGCTGTGGGAGGGAAACTGATGCTTTTCAAGTCTGCAAGAAAGAATTATTTCTAACATGACAGTGCTGGGCCCTCTCCCCCGTTCTCAATGCCATGAAGCAGCTGCTAAATGCACACTTTGCCCATCCACCATGCAACTGCCCCACCCCTCTCCGGTCACCTGTGCACCCTGAAAACAGCCATGCTGAGAACCCTGCTGGGACCCCTGGGGCTGGGGAGGTCCCTCATGTGCCAACCTGAGCAGTGCGTGAGACCCACTCCCCAGACCGGCCCCTGGCTCACAACACCTTGGAGCCTTCTCTGTTCTCCTACCCCGAGAACCCAGGCGGGAAGTGCGTTTGCCCAGGGACCTCCCGGAATGTCAGGGGAGTACCTCCCACCCCAGGGCTGTGGCGCTGGGCTGCCTGCCAGTGTCTGCGTGGGGCCCATCAGGATTCCATGTGCCTAGACTGTCCTTCCTCAAGTCCAAAAGCCCCTGACATCCTCTTGCACAGCTGCTGACTGAGTGGGCTTCCAGTGTCTTCTTTTACCAGAGCTCTCCAAGCAGCTCAGACATGAGCTTCCTGGGCCAGTGTGGACTGTTTGGCACCAGGGAGATGCAGGGAGATGAGGGTTTAATCCGATTTAGGGGCAGCTGTTCCCAACAGCTGGTGTGTTAAGGGGGTTTGTTCCACTGGGAAGATTCCCCAACACACTCACGCCTTGTTTGGTTCCTTTCTTTCACCTGCATCTCAAGGCAAAGGCCATGCAATTCCCCCAGAGTGCATTCTAGATCAGTCTGACGTGGACTTCGACAAGGAGTCTCTATCATATGGTTTTACCATCCTCGGGTTGGGGGTGCTCCCTACAGATGCCCTGTGCCAGGCCAAAATGAAAGCCAAGCCCTGAGCCAGCTCTCCCCACATTCATGAGGATATCCTGTTTTGGGCACACGGAGCGGCCCAGCTTGGGTGTCCCAAGGCCGGATGCCACAGCTGCCTGCTGGTCTCACTTAGCAGCCTTAGGCCTGAGCGCTGGGGCTTTCAGAGCCCATGAGTCTCTGCTGGCCACTCCAGCCCCACGTGCCCATCTCCAGGCCCTGAGGCCCATCTGTAGGGGGTGAGGGCCTCAGACAAGAACAGTTCTACCAAACAGGTGCAAAACCCCAAACCAAGTGCTGTCATTTTACACCAAAACCAGCACCCCATAGGGAAAGGCAGTAAGAACGGGTTTTCAGATTTCGCTTTGCTTACTGCTACTCTGGGGTGGGTGTTTACTACACTGGTGAACTTACATACTTTCTCATACAACTCACAGGTTCAAAACAGACTTGTTGGTTTCACAAACGCCCTTTCCAGAATCACCTGCCAACGCAGACGTGTGATGCGAGGAAAGCCGCAGACACACCGATTACATGGGGCGGCGGGGGGTCGGGGGGGCATTAATATTTCAACAGTCTATTTAAGGGCAGTATTTCTTCTCTAAGGGGAAGAAAGTTTGTGTTTTTGAAACAGTAAATATCTAAGTACATATGTCTTCCTCCATGGAGAAGGGGAGGAGTCTGCCATAGGGGTTTCTGTCTCATCACAGACGGGGCACTGGTCACTTCTCTCTAATCACAGAGCGCAGCATCCCAGGGGCCAGCGATCAAGATCACTCCCTGGCTGTGTCGGAAGGACCAGTCTGAGGACTGTGTCTTAGTGACCCAGCGACTCCAAGGAGACACACCTGTGCCCCTTCTGTCTCCCGCATAATGGGAGCAAAGCTGACATTTCACTGAAAAGCAACCTAACGTGCGTGGTTAAATGAGAGAGGGCCCGTCCCCACAGGGCACACAGCAGGGCTGGGGCAGCTCTGTCCACTGGGCAGGGCAGGGGGGTCTCCTGGCCGCACTATCATCTGGGCGTGCTGGCCTGGCCTGGGGGGACGGGGGCGGCATTAAAGCCATGTGACCACAAGGGCTCAGAAATCCAAGCGCGAGCCTCGGAAAGGTGGAGAATGCACGCATTGATGCCAAAGGCCCTTATTTAGCTTTTTGGGGAAGGATGAGGGTGACAATCATTCAAGATGTGACTTCACAACACATGAAACCCCCATCTGAGGCGACGGCTGGAAATAAATTACATTTCCTTTGAAGGAAAGCTGTGTGTCTCCAGCACTTTTCTATCAGAACTCCTTCCTGACTGCTTTTCAATTTGTTTGCTTGAAGGCCATAAATACAACCCCAGGGAGTTCTAGAAAAGTCTCAACGACCTTGTGCAGGAGGTGAGGGACGGAAGCAGAGCACACGCCGTGCGGGGAGGGAAGCGGCCCCGCTGGAGGTTTGGGGTTTGGCTTTCCAAACACCTTTGCCTCCTGAGTAGCTGCTGAGGCCTGATTATACCCCATCTCAGGGGAAGCTACATCATTGCCAGGTTTCTCACCTCCCAGGGCAGGAATATGGATTTCTCCTCATTTCCAGAACATCCTAAGTGCAGGGAGGCAGAGTTGGCCTCCTGGGCACCACGGGGACCCAGGGCGCCTACGGCACATTGCATGCTGCAGACTGAGCAGGTCTCTCTTGTGGGGTAAGATGAGTCCACCAAGTTCAAGCACAAAACACACTGGAAGCCTGGGGACGGGGAGAGAGGGACGGGCCTGCAGCCAAGCACAGCGACCCGGGGTGCTCTCCAGCAAGCTCCGATCTCAGACAGGAGGAGGAGGGGAGGCCCAATGCACGCGTGAGTCACGCAGCTCACGGCAACGGGAAGGTGGCATCTGAAGGGAGGGACGCTGTCCACGCTGACGCCACCTCAACAGGCTGTGGGGCAGAGGGAAGGGTCGTCTTGGCCCTGACCAGCACCAGCGAACAGCACGAGGGCAGAACTCAGCCCCTTCCACGCCTCTAGAAAATCAGCTTCAGACTACAAAGTGGAATATCCATGTTGAGAAAAGTGGGCAGGTTCCAGAGAGGCTCTCAGGGAGCAAGCACTTCCTGGCAGCCTCCCCTCCTCACTGACGCTGTTCCTCGCCATGTGGAGGGCCAGGGCAGGGCACTGGCAGGCTGAGAGAGGAGGGCCCCGGGCTCTACTGGAGGCGCTTGGCAAACATACCCGTCACGGCCTCCCCGGGTGCAGGCTGGAGGACAGTGTCAGCCACGGGCAGGTTTCCCGGTGTGTGTGCCAGCTTTGGTCCCATCAGTGTCTCTGTTCTTAACATGTGCTCCTGTCTCCCCAGCATCACCTGGCCAGGTGTGAGGCCGGCATTTATCACACGGGTTTGAAACCTCACTGCACCCTGCAACTTTCACAGATGAGGAAAAAGAGCTCAGGAAGCTGGGTGCTTGTCCAGAGCTGTGTGGGAATCCTCTGGAGGGATGGCAGGGCCGGCTGAGCCTAGGGGTCTTTTTCATCAGACCATGTTTCTCCCTAACAAGGTTAGCAACAGCTCCGATTCAGACATAGGGAATGACCTCCAATGTGCAGATGTCACAGAAACAGGAAGACGGGTATCCACACTGGATGACAGAGGCCGGAACCACGCAGACCTCATCAGGCTGGGCAGAGTGTCAGAAGAGGGAGCTTCAACGCAAGGCCCTTGTGCTGCAAAGCCACTGCCCAGAACTGGCCTGTGGACCAGGGGCCCTGCAGGAAATGCAATTCAGTAAGATCCCGCTCTCTCCTGCGTCTGAGAACCCTGTGACTGGCGAGCGACCTGCTGCTTTCGCCCTCCTTTCCGGTGCATATACATTGTGCACACGCATGGGAGATAGGACACTGCACCTGGTTTTGGGGCAAATGACTCAGAAACTTGTCACTTGCTCACCCTCGGGCTGCTTATTTCCTGGGATGAAACCGAGAGAAGGACCAGGGACCAGGACTGGGGTGCTGGGCGGGGTAAACCACTTGTCCGCCCCAGCACCTGAGGTCGAATCATAGTCCTGTCCCTGTGGGCTGTTCCTGCTGCAGCCAGGTCTGCACCACACCCCTCCGCTCCCCTCCAAGTTCAGTCTCTGCGAAGCTGAACGTCGGGGTGCAGACGCGTCTAGATCACCCACAGGGTGACACAGGCCGCTCGTGTGCCTCCCCCAGCTGGCTGTTTCTCGTCAAGGCAGAGTTTTAATTCTGAACCGGAACGGTGAGGTGGATCCTGCAGTGCTGATCTGTCATCATCACGTCACACAACTGAACATGGAAATGAACAACAAACACTCAACTGCCTTCTCAAACGAGTTACTCCTAACTCTGCCCTCGGTCCTTGCCTCTCCCAGCCTTGGTGGTAATTAGCTTGAAAGTGGGAACGAGAGTGTGGTCAGCAAAGAAAGGGCTTCTGGTTAGACACTGAAATACAAACAGATTAGCCAGCTGTCTTCTTCATTTGGAAAGATCCTCGAAACTGCCTTTCTTTTTGCTACTAAAACTTGGGCCCTAGAAAGCGGCTGCTGGAGCAGATGGACATCGTGGAGAATGCCAGGGAAGGGGCTGTGTTTTCTGAGGGGGAGTCAAGGCGGCCTGTGCTGGGGACCAGGAAGGGAAAAAGCCAATCTAGCATTCAGGTTGTGGAAGGCAAAGTGAAACAAGAAGTCATTTGGGAAAATATTATATTATAAACACATAGAATAATATGTACACAGTCATATACATCCCAAAGAGAAGCCTCAAGGAGTTCCGTTTCTTCTCAAAAGAAGCTTCACTATGATAAAGCATTCCTATACTGGGAATTCACTACAATGAAATAATTTAACAATTTCATTTATGCTATATCTGTGTCCACTACAGAGTCTACAGTGAAGGCTGTGTGGAGCGAGTGTGTCTAGTAGATTCGAACACCAATGCGCTCTTCAAAAATAGGCAATGACCTTTTTTTCTTTTCTATTCACATTTACAATAGCTACACAGTGATGAAACGCAGACTGAAAAATCAAATGGCAGGACGATGGGACTGTCGTCAAAGTTCTCAGACTTGTGGCGTCTGCACCTGTTACACTTTTGGATACGAGTGAGCTCCACTTAGCTTCGTTAAGATTAGAAATTTCCATGAAACACTTACCCACATATAAATTATGTGTAAAGCTTTATTTTTTCCCCACCTACTTTAATTTTTTTTAAAAAGTGAAAGAAGAGGAAAAACTCTTATAAAATATAAGGTTTAATATAGGAGAGGGAGGAACACCCTGGAGGCTGCCAGCGCGTGTGGCTCTGTGTTTCTGTGCTACAGGAGTCTAGTGTCCTCATCTTCCATCGTGACAACCCTTCTCCCCGCGTCACACTGCCAGCGGGCTCTGGGCAAAGCTGCCCCGTTTGCTTTTAATCTAAGGGATGCTGTGGTTTGGCTGACTACGTTTGACTACCACCACGGAAGGCGGCGGACGTCTGAAGCGGCCAGATACCGCGACGATGGATATCAGGCGAGGTACTAGCGTGGAGGGCCGGGCTGCCGGGTCAAGGTTGTCTGGGTTCTCAGGAGCCAGTCTGTGCCACAGAACCATCGGCAGCTGCCTTCCGTAAGGCACCTCGGTCTGGCATTCGGAAAACCGCCCCGTCTTGCCAGAGCCCCTTGGTCTTGGTTAGCAAAAGCCGCATCCGATCTAAATCATGCTTTCAATCATGAGAAACCACATTCCTTCTTTTTCCTTTCTAATATACTCCAGTGTGTCTTTTTTTTCTTTCTCAATTTTAATAAGCAAATTGTACCACCATCTTATTCTGAGATGCTCCTTTTTAAAAGCTGTAGATCACGTTAATGGAAGTGTTTACTGCTGGGAATATTTTCCATGTACAATGATCTGTAACCCTCTTATCTCAACTAGTTGCACATTATTAGTTCACATCCAGTTCAATTTATAAATTAAGAGAGGTGCCATTTGTCTGTACAAAAATCAATGCATATTTATGAACTTCTTTTATTCAAATATATTTTCACACATCTTATCTAAATACATAATACAGAAGCCTGTGTGTCTTGGGCAATGTGGCCCAGGAGGGCCTGAGACTAACACATCCACCTTGGCAAAAGGACATAAAATCTCTCTTACGGTCGGAAAAAATAGCCTTTTGTGTATTTACTTAGTTTACGAAATATACTCGAAATGCTATTGTTAGCTGAATTTGTGATTTCCTTTTGAATTTCTGAGTTATTCTTATTTATTTTTCCCATTTTGTTTTTGCACCAAGGAGACTGGAGTCAAATAATACTCAGCGACTGATTTCCTCTCTTTGGACTGAAAAATTAAACAGATCCTAAATTATGACAGTGAATTTAGAAAGGAGGGCTCCAAGGGCTTGAAAGAACATGTCTGGGATAATATGATGCTTCTAAGAGTATTGCAATCACATCGTGGCAATCACCGCAGCGTGCCACGTAACTACCTCCTCGGCTAATATGCTTTCTTCTCGGTGATGACTAATCATGTTCTATTAAACAGCAGTAATGCTGGAAGAACTCAACTATACAAGTGTAATGAAGCCAGTATTCTCCCTGGACAGATTAGCTACAACTGATTTGACACATACCATCATAGGGGCTTCAAACCTGACAAACTCTGTGCTTGCTTCTGATTTATGCCGCCAAGCTCCTCAGAGAAGAGATGGAATCCAAGTGTTCCGTTCGGTAGAGGTGAAATGTACTATGTGCTTAACTGCCAGTTAACGAAAGTTGCCCCTTCTCCTTGTTCCTCGCCTCCCCTCCCCCTCACGTCCCCGTCCCTTGTGCCACCAGGACAAGGGTCCTGCGCCGTGTGCTATCGTCAAAGGGCCGAGGCCCGTCGCTCTCTCCTGTTTGTGGTTTAGGGGAGTTGATGAAAAGGAGCCACTTCTGCAGTCTCCCGGCCGCCTCTTCGCCCCTTGAGGATGTCCAGGTTTTGTGATTTTGTTTGGGGTGACAGTGGGTGGGCGGGAGGGAGGCGGCCACCAGGAAGAGGGAGGGGATGCGACGGGACTCACGTGCTGCGAATTCCGAGCGAGTATGCGGCAAGGCTGCCGCGTCCCGGGTGTGGCGAGCAGGCGGGCACGGCTGTTCCTCAGATGATGGTGGGCACCCTCCCGCTGCTGTTGTTCCGGTTATTGTTTCTCCTGGACAGGTTGGGAGTGGCCATGAGCACGAAGCGTTCGTCGGGGCAGCCGTACTGCAGCAGCACGTCGATGCACTCCTGGCTGGAGGCCTGCCGGGCGTAGGCCAGCGCTGTGTTCCCGTGGGCATCTCGGGCCATGACGTCCACCCCGTACTGCGGAGGTAACAGAGCCCACATTAGTATCATGCGGGATGTGATGGAGGGAGGGGGCAGGGACGCTTTCTCTCAGCCCTTTCATGTGGCTTGTGCTTGCACAGCAGGGCCAGCTACAGAACTGGCTGGCACAGCCTGCACCCGTGGCCAGGGGATTCTTTTAAGGAAAGAACGTGTCTTTTTTTCAACTGAAAGCCCCTCCTTTGTGCAACATTAAGGAATCAAAGATAACTTTAGTTTTGCTGTTTCTATTTTGACTTTCCAATTGCACAAAGAAAAAAAAGATCACTGTTTTGATCTCAGAATTTTCATTATAAGAAATATATAAATAACACATAAGAGCTCAAGAAGAAAGAAAAATCACCCATAATCATGCTATTCAGAGATAACTTTTGTCAATTAGTGGATTTCCTTCCAATGGGTTTTCTTTGAATCTAAATGTGTATGTGCCTAATTGAGATAAGACTATACAAATACTTTGTATTGTTTTTCATTTTTTATTGATCACTATACTGTGATCATTTTCTTACATCATTAAACATTACTCAGAGGC
>NW_012122043.1:6016581-6017745 GCF_000951035.1 Colobus angolensis palliatus
AAACAAAAAATTGTCACTGGAAGAAACAGTACCCGGATGTACGTCCTCACACAGAATCTTTCTCAGGGTTAAAGTACACAACATTTTTAAGCTTTTTGCTCATGAAAAAGAGTGAATTCACTTCCACTTCTGCCAATGCACAATGTGTGGGAGTCTGAGGCCACTCAACAGCATGGAACCAGCGCCATCAAAGGAATTCTTGCTCAGTTGGAGGAGGAAACATGGCCTGTAATTTATAACCATGTCCTCTGCTCCCACCAACAATTCGTATGTTTAAGTCCTAACACCCAGTACTTTTGCATGTGACTGTATTTGGGGATAGAGCCTTTATCGTGGTATATGAGCTTAAATGAGGTCACAATAGGGTTGGTATTTGTATGAGAAAAGGAAGAGGCTGTGCTGAGAGGCTGATACCTGTAATCTCAACACTTCGGGAGGCTGAGGTGAGAGGATTGCTTAAAGCCAGGAGTTCAAAACCCATGGGCAATATGGTAAGAACCTAACTCTACAAAAATTAAAAAAAAATTGGCCATTCATGGAGGTGCATGTCTGTGGTCCCAGCTACTTGGCAGGCTGGCGGGGGGATTGCTTGAGCCCGGGAGTTCGAGGTTACAGTGGGCTATGATTGTGCAACTGCACTCTAGCCTGGACAACAGAGCAAGACTTTGCCCCAGAAAGGAGGAGGGGAGGGTGGAAAGGAAAGATCTCCCAGGAGCAAGTGCAGAGGAAAGGACCTGTGAGAACACAGGGAGAGGGCGGCCGTCTACCAGCCACGAGAGAGGCCTCACCAGGAACCATCCCTGCCGAGCCTTTGATCTTGTACTTCCAGCCTCCAGAACTGTGAGAAAATAAATGTCTGCTGTTGAAGCACCCGTCTGTGGTATTTTGTTATGGCAGCCCTAGCATACTACACACAACTCTTATTTAATTTGCATTACATCACATGTATGACTAATGAGTAAAAGGTAGTATCATTGATTTTGGTGTAGTGTCTGTGTATCTCATCTCATTCTCCAACTGCACCCATCAAAAAAGTCAGATCAAGGCCAGGTGTGGTGGGTCATGCCTATAATCCCAGCACTTTGGGAGGCCGAGGTGGGTGGATCACGAGGTCAGGAGTTCGAGACCAGTCTGACCAACCTGGTGAAACCCCGTCTCTACTAA
>NW_012122043.1:6018580-6023014 GCF_000951035.1 Colobus angolensis palliatus
TGTTAGCCAGGATGGTCTCAATCTCCTGACCTCGTGATCCGCCCGTCTCGGCCTCCCAAAGTGCTGGGATTACAGGCTTGAGCCACCGCGCCCGGCCTCCAGTCTTTCTCTGTTAAGTGAATAGAAACACCAAAGGTTTGGAAATGGGGAAACCCTACAAGCCATCCCGTTAATACATCGCCTTCTCTCCAGAAGATGATGGAAACGAAAAAGAGGGACACCACCAACCCTCCCTGACAAGGGGTAGTCACAAAGTGGCAATTTTCAGAAACTCTGGCGAGTACTGTACACGGAGGACCGACTGTGTCTCTATAAGGCCCTCTGCCCTTCAATCAGAGTTTCCCATTAGGAACTGTTCCCACTTGCGGACCGAGAACAACAGCCTTCTGCCAGAAAGATGCCCACGGAAGCAGAACAAAGCAGAGAGTGCCCCCTGTGGCCCCATCCTCTGCCAGGGGTGCCGACCACCTACCCAGATGAGGAGCTGTGCCAGGACCACATTCCCCTTGCGGCAGGCCAGATGCAGCGCCGTGCGGCCGTCTCCCTCCCCGCAGGTCTCGTTCACCTCGTCCCGGGAGCCGTGTGCCAGCAGCAGGATGGCCGTCCGCAGGTCCTCGTCGGCGGTGGCCCGCAGCAGGTGCTGGCCCAGGGACAGCTCCGTGCAGGGTAGTGGGGCCAGGAAGAGCTTCTGCTCGTACTTGGCACGGATCCACCGTTCCTTCTCTTCCCTGCAAAGACCACCAGACAGGTGCGGTCACGATCAGGCCCGAGAACATAGGCTGCAAGCACCCGCCCCACGTGGTCGGGAGGAGCCGAGAGGGAAGTGAAGTAACAGAAAGCAAAGGTCTTCACTCGGCACAAAGCTCCCTGGAGGAAAGGTTTATCCACCTTCACAAAACCGGACCCTCACCAGCAGCAACAGCCCAGAAATGCAGATTCTCAGGGCACGCCCCAGACCCCCTGAATCCGAACCTCTAGGAGTGTTTTAACAAGCCCCGCAGGGAATTCCAATAGGCCCAAGGTGTGAGAGCCGCTGATCTCAGGCTCATATGCTGTCTTGGTGCTCTTTGTTTCTGTCACTTTCAGTGCAGAATCTGTCCTTGGAAAGAAAACTATCAAGTGAGGGCTCAAGGCCATGGCCTTGGATCAGTGGCTCTCACACGCTGAGGCACAGGGGAACCACCCTACTGCCTGGGACCGGCACGATGGAAGCATGGTCTCCGCGGCCGAGAGCACGGACCTGCATGATGGAAGCACGGTCTCCACGGCCGAGAGCTGTTTTACTGTAAGCAGGACTGTAGTCAGGACTATAGGACACTTGGCTGAAGCTGAGGAGTTGGGGGACGGGACAGCCAGTGCGCTCCCCACACCTGGGGGTGCCCATGTGGTCTTAGTTCCAAACTCCGAAATAGTGTGTGTGTGTGTGTGTGTGTGTGTGTGTGTGGACTCCCCAGGTTTTCTAAACCCTTTCAGCTGAAGAAAACATGGCAACAGACTCAAGCAGGAGAGGGCAGAGACTCCAATGAGGAGGTTTAGAAGGGAGATGCAGCTTTTGGAATCTCCAGATACTTGGGAAAGGCTTAAGTGGAAAGGACAGAATGTCAGGAACTCCTTAAATGACGAAGAACGGTTGGGTGTTCTGAGGGAAACTGTTCCAGGGACTGGGAAACAGGCAGGTAGCTCCCAGAAGCCAGAGCTGAGCCCAGAGGCAGAGGAGAAGATGAAGCTGGGGAGGGGTGCATGGGGTCGGGGGTGTGGGGAGCAGATGATGCTGGTGCCTGCCCGCCCCCAGCATCACAACCTGGCTAAGATGGGGCTGCCTGAGCTGGCCAGTGTAATACGTGGTGGTCTCCTCCTGGGGGGTCTACAGAGGATGGGGACCCTGCTACCCATCTGTGGGGAGGGCTGAGAAGGAGAGGACAGGATGAGATGAGAAGCTCAAGAAATGTAAGAGGAAACTGACAGTAAGACACGTTTATGTTGACCCAAAGGAAGGACCCCAGGCGAGCAGCTCCTGTACTCTGGCTACTCACGATGGTTTCTGGTTTCTTAAAAAAGGCTGTGAGAGATACTGAAAACTCAAGACTCTGTAGCACTGCTAGAGGGGGGAAAAAGGTGGGGTGGTGGGGGACAAGAAATTTACAAAGAACAATGTGAGATTTTACAAGTAGCTCTTGAAATTTTACAAGGATCCCAGGAGCAGAGCCCAGCCAGGGAAGTGCTCCCTGCCTGCCTTTTTGATGAGGATGACAAAGAAAAGAGGCCAGGAGCGGTGGCTCACGCCTGTAATCCCAGCACTTTGGGAGGCTGAGGTGGGTGGATCACCTTGAGGTCAGGAGTTTGAGACCAGCTTGGCCAACATGGCGAAACCCCGTCTCTACAAAAAATACAAAAATTAGCCGGTGTGGTGGCAGGTGTCTGTAATCCCAGCTACTCGGGAGGCCGAGGTAGGAGAGTCGCTTGAACCTGGGAGGCAGAGGTTGCAGTGAGCCGAGACTGCACCACTGCACTCCAACCTGGGTGATAGAATGAGACTCTGTCTCAGAAGAAAAAAAAAAGAAAAGAAAAGCCCTACATGTAAGAAAGCACGGCAGTTACCCACAGAGACTTTAATAACACGCTGATTCACAATTGCCCTCTCCAAAATTCAGGTTTCTCCAGGGGAATAATCAGAGTACACAGCTACAAACCACACAGAGAAATCACTCAGGGCTTCCGCGAAAGTCTAGAAAGAAAACTCATTACCCATGACATTTCTGCTTCGGAAGTACAGAGGAAAGGCCTTGTTTACACCTTTTACCCGTGTTTACATTGCACCTAGTGATCTAGTGTCGGGTTAGCCCTAATCTGTTTTTAAATACTTAGGCAAACAAATTCTTCCAGGAGTAAATCTGGATTAGTTTTGCTTCACTTCCTGGTACATGTGAGTGACCCCAGAGTGACCCCCGACTCTTTTCATTTGGAGATTTCCAGGACAAACACTTGGCTACAGCTGAGAACTGACACCAGCCCCCACAAATGCAGCGGAGGCAGCCCCCGCACCCCACTCGGGCAAAAACACAAGCACACAAGCACTGACAATGTCTGAGAAATATGGGTTCAGAAGACAGACAAAAAGAAGTGCTTCTGATACTGTTTTAAAGGCCTTGTTGAAAATGTATTAAACATTTGTTGATGCATTTCATAAATCACAAAAGAGAAGGAGCAAAACGTGAATTAAATGAAAAGGGATGACGGGGAAGGATACGTCCAGACTTTCCAGTTCCAATTTGCTAACTCTCATTTTTTGGTAGGCACTAAAATCACAACTATTTGATTCCGCTCCGATTGATTTTAATAGCCATTGCCAAATCACCCAGGGATAAACCAGATAACTTCACACAGTAGCTACAGTGCTAACTGCAATTACTCAATTTCTTTTTAATATTCGAACATCCCAGCCAAAGAATGAGTACAAACCTACAGCTCCTGAACCCTTCCCTGTGTCAGTATGTTCTCCCGGGGAACTGCTGGAGTGATTCTTTGTCCTCACATCTCACCCCATAGGCAACCTCATCTGAACTGACAAGCTGATACACATTTGAATGAGCTGTTCTTTACTTTTAAAAATCAGGATTGTTGGCCGGGCGCGGTGGCTCACGCCTGTAATCCCAGCACTTTGGGAGGCCGAGGTGGGTGGATCACGAGGTCAGGAGTTCGAGACCAGTCTGACCAACCTGGTGAAACCCCGTCTCTACTAAAAATATAAAAATTAGTTGGGCATGGTGGCGGGTGCCTGTAATCCCAGCTACTCGGGGGGCTGAGGAAGAAGAATTGCTTGAACCTGGGAGGCGGGCGTTGCAGTGAGCCGAGATCGCACGACTGCACTCCAGCCTGGGCGACAGAGCGAGACTGTCTCAAAAATACAAAAAAAAAGTCAGATCAAAACCATGCAGAAGCCTGCAGCACTCTACACGTGCCGCTGTAGAACGTTGCTGCCATGCTGGACTGATCCATCCTGCCTTGCGAGTGGAGACAGAAGAGCCTCCAGCTGGGTGTCCCACCTCTGGGTGCCGTCCCCACTTCTGGGCACACACTTGCCTTCCCTACCTGGGGAGCCTCCCTGCAGGTGGAGTCTGCCTCTGGTGGGGACCTGCCTCGGCTGAAGCCCCACGGGTCCACGGGCAGCCCCTAGGTGGGCATGGCTTCTCAGACGTAGCTCCTGGGTGGCACAGGCAAGGCCTCTCTGCACAACCACTTTATCCTTCTCTTTTACTCATTCAAGCATTGTGCCACATGCTTCAACAGGAATGTAAAGATACTCTTCCCCAGTAGAAATTCATCAGAATGGTTTAAAAGAAGCCCTCTGACAAACTCCTGCCACAACAGACCTCAAAGTTTACGGTCCAGTCTTTCTTTTTTTTTTTTTTTTTTGAGGCGGAGACTCGCTCTGTC
>NW_012122043.1:6023071-6037932 GCF_000951035.1 Colobus angolensis palliatus
CTACTAAAAATACAAAAAATTAGCCGGGCGCGGTGGTGGGCACCTGTAGCCCCAGCTACTCGGGAGGCTGAGGCAAAAGAATGGCGTGAACCTGGGAGGCGGAGCTTGCAGTGAGCCGAGATTACACCACTGCACTCCAGCCTGAGTGACACAGTGAAGCTCTGTCTCAAAACAAACAAACAAACATCAGGATTGTTGCTACCACCTTAATCCTTCAAGAATGGCCATAACCAAAAAAATAAAAAAACAGTAGATGTTGGTGTGAATGTGGTGTACAGGGAACACTTCTATGCTGCTGGTGGGAATGTAAACTAGTACAGCCGCTATGGTAAATAGTGTGAAGATTCCTTAAAGAACTAAAAGCAGAACTACCATTTGATCCAGCAATCCCACTACAGTATCTACCCAGAGGAAAAGAAGTCATTACATGAAAAAGATACTTACACACACGTTTATAGCAGCACAATTCACAACTGCAAAACTGTGGAACCAACCCAAATGGCCATCAATCAACAAGTGGATAAAGAAACTGTGGTATATATATATATACACACACACGATGGAATGCTACACAGCCATAAAACGGAATGGGTTAACAGCATTTGCAGTGACCTCCAATGAGAGTGGAGACTATTATTCTAAGGAAAGTAACTCAAGAATGGAAAGCTAAACGTCCTATGTTCTCACTGATACGTGAGAGCTAAGCTATGGGGACACAAAAGGCATAAGAATGATACAACGGACTTTGGGGACCTGGGGAGAAGAGTGGGAGGGGGGCGAGGGATAAAAGACTACAAATAGGGTACAATGTATACTGCTTGGGTGATGCGTGCACCAAAATCTCACAAATCACCACTAAAGAACTTACCTATGGCTGGCTGTGGTGGCTTACGCTTGGAATCCCAGCACTTTGGGAGGCTGAGGCAGGTGGATCTCTTGAGGTCAGGAGTTCGAGACCAGCCTGACCAACATGGAGAAACCCTGTCTCTACTAAAAATACAAAATAGCCGAGGGTGGTGGCATGCACCTGTAATCCCAGCTGCTCGGGAGGCTGATGCAGGAGAATCGCTTGGACCCAGGAGGCGGAGGTTGCAGTGAGCCAAGATTGCACCACTGCACTCCAGCCTGGGTGACAGAGCGAGAGTCTGTTTAAAGAAAAAAGAAAAGAAAAGAAAAGAAAAGAGAAGAAAAGAAAGCAAAACAGAAGCTTTCAATGCTGACTTCTGAGTTCTTTGGGATTGCAATATTTCAGCGTTTTTTGGACACCAGAAGGTGATCAGGCAGCTAGACGTGAATTCTTGTTAGCAGCTGAAATTTAACTAGTATGAAAACAGGACTCAGACAAGGGCGCTGGGTTTTGTGGGTGCTACTTCAGCAACCTCACGCATGTCAGTCCCCTGCTGTGACTTGAAGCCCACCTCCTGTGGATGTTCCCATCCTGATACCAGGGGCAAAGCTTAGCTCCCTGCACTTTCTGCAAGGCCCAAAGGCAGGAAAAGCAAATCTCCCCACCAATACTGGGCTCGCAGGCTTACTCTTAAGCATTAGAGAGATTGTGGCTTGCGTGCCTGCTTTTTTCGACTTAGTGGTGCAGACGTTCACCTTTCTAATAACTTCTTGGACCCTCCCTTCCTCATCTGTCAAATGGGGACAGTGACATCTACACTAGGCAGGGCTGTTTTGGGATTTGGGATCACACATTTGGATGACACCATGGCCACAGCGGTTCCCCCCAAACAGCGGCTGTGGTTATGACCGAAGATAACCTCTCTGATAATTCAACATTATGTGAGCAACAGGAGCTCACCAGTGGAAGCGGCACGTGTAGGGGAAGTGCCAGTGGCACGGGGCCGTGGGTACTGAAGGCCTGCTGGGCACGGGAGGCTTCTAAATCACAGCCGTGTGTACCTACGAGCTTCACGCAACTCCTCATGCCCAGCATGGTATGGGGGCCGCTCTTGGCCAGAGGCCTTGCCAAGCCTGCTGGCATCTTGTGAGCTCCCCCGAGGGTGCAGACGATCCTGAGACTCGGGTAAGAAGGAGTTTGGCTGGTTTAAATGACCTCATAGTTTCAATGACCTCAGAGTTGCAGGAGCAACATCTGGTTGGCTCCTGCCCCACAGCCTTGAGATGTTTAAAGGCTTCTTGGATGTTAGAGGATGAGTCGTGTCCCACAAAATTCACATGCTGAAGCCTTAACCCTCAATGTCGCTGTATGTGGAGATGGGATCTTCAGGGAGAGAATCAAGGTTAAATGATGCTATAAAGGCACAGCCCTAATTCAACAAGCCAGACGTCTGTGTATCAGAGGACGAGACACTGGCGATGTCTCTCTTCCTCTGAGCGCGTCCGGAGGAAAGGCAGGACACAGGGAGAAGGCACCATCTGAACCAGGGAGAGAGGTCTCACCAGAACCAACCCTCTGGGCACCCTGACCCCGGACTTCCAGCCTCCAGAACTGTGAGACGTGAATGTCCTGCACTTAAGCCACCCGCGTGTATTCCATTATCATGGCAGCCTGAGCTGACGCATACTCTGGATAGCATCCTTCATCTTTCTCACTAGTGTCTGCAAGCACAGGTCACATGTGACCGAGGGGCATGCTGACAATGGCTTCCTCTCGATGAGAATATTCCGTCTAGAGGCATTTGCCCTAAGACGCCACGACGTCAAAGCACACAGACTCAGATGGTCACTCGGAGGCCGCGATTCTACTTCTGGGATCCCTGGCTTGTCTTGGCTGAGCCTTTCATTTTCCCCAAGGAAGGCCAGTTCAAGAGCAGGCAGCCGGCAGTAGATCACCTCCCCTCATTCCAGTTCCCGGGAGGACCACTGCTCACAGCCTCCGTTAGCTAATGAGCTAAAAAATGAATTATTGGCGCGGCCGGCCGTCCGCAGAAAGGAGGGGGCCCAGTTCCTCATTTGATGCGGTGCTGACACACCTTTAAATAAATCAACCGCAGGAGAGCAAGGGAAAATGAGGGAATGGGCGACTCACCGGAAGAAAGGCACTGACACAATCTCCAAAATGAAAAGAAAGGTACATTTAAGGTGCCATCGTATTTTATATTTGCTTTTCCTCCTGCCTAAAAGAAGACCTCTTTTGTAGGTGGCTCTTTACCTCTCTCTGGGCCATGTCAGGAAGCCATCTACAGGGACAGCCAGGCACTGAGCACAGGACATAGGAATCACTGGGTAGGTCGCAGGAGCCATGAACCCTCTGGTTTCTTCCGGGTCTGAGAGCTCAGAGACAGACACTCTAGCACTGCTGCCTGATGGGCTTTGCTGCACCTGACCTTGAGGGGTAGTGACTTGGCCAAGGTGGCTTTCCTGTGTCCACCCCAAAGACAATTATCTTGGACACTTCCCACCTGCAACCCGCATACTTAGTGCCCGCCACGCCAAATCCACCGTATGACTCAGCTGGCAAGGTGTAATCGCCATGTAACCAGAGCACTTAGTGTCGGGATAAGGATGACAGTAACTGATTTTATTGATCATTCCTGGTAACACCAGACTCTTAAGAGGACCCCCGAGGAAATACACATTTAAAAAACAAACTCTAGCCAGGCATGGTGGCTCACGCCTGTAATCCCAGCACTTTGGGAGGCTGAAGTGGGTGGATCACGAGGTCAGGAGTTCAAGACCAGCCTGGCCAACATGGTAAAATCCCATCTCTACTAAAAACACAAGTGTGGTGGTGGATGCCTGTAATCCCAGCTACTCGGGCGGCTCAGGCAGAGAACTGCTTGAACCCAGGAGGTGGAGGTTGTAGTGAGCCAAGATAGTGCCACTGCACTCCAGCCTGGGCGGCAGAGCGAGCGAGACTCCATCTCAAAAAAAAAAAAGAGAGAGAAAGATAAGAAAGAAAAGCTCTCTTTCCCCACAACGCTGACTTGTACATTTTCTTTTGTAAACACAAATGCTTCTCTCCACCCCCCATCGCCTCCCTCCTGATGTGTTATTGACTCTGCCTTGGTTCTGTTGTCACTGGATTGGCTGTCTGTGCAGCACCTGCTTTCTGCTCACAGGTTCTGGAAGTTGTATGACGCTGGGCAAACTGGGAGCAGCATGAGCATCCTGGCCCGACCTCAGGGGCTCAGGAGTCGGGAGCCGGCACTCACACACACGCACACGCACAGAAGGCTCTCCCGCTCTCTCAGTCAGCACTCACGCTCACACGTACATGCACAGGAGGCTCTCCCACTCTTTCAGTCTGGTCCCTGGGCAGGTTGAAGGCAGCTCAGCATCCATCTTTTTCCAGAGAAGAGAACTTTGGCCCTGCCAGGCGCGGCCGGCCACCTCATGGCTCCAGGCCTGTCCTGAAGGTGGGGACCAGATTGGGAGCCTCCCTGCTTCCGCTCTGCAGCCCTGTCTGGCCTGGATGGTGTAAAATTCCCTGGATCTTTCCTTCCTTCTTGCTCTGTTTCAAGGAAGGAAAAGCCGCGTCTGCCAGTTGTAGGCTCTCCACTCTCTCCCCTTTTGAAACTTGCAATTAAATCGACCTGTCTCTTCTTTCCTGCAGCCTTTCTTTTTTCCTATGATTCCCCAAAATATGGCCACCAGTCTGCTGTCACATATGCATCTTGGGATTATAGGCACATGCCACCATGTCCGCCTAATCTTTGTATTTTTAGTAGAGATGGGGTTTTGCCATGTTGGCCAGGCTGGTCTCAAACTGTGGACCTCAGGTGATCCACCCTCTTCAGCCTCCCAAAGTGCTGGGATTACAGGTGTAAACCACCACACCTGGCCTCCAGAGAGCTTTTATTTCAATCTCTGTGGCAAGGACTCAGGGTGGGGGCCAATCATCACATGCAGGCTGCACCGGGCTCTGTCTTGCGGTTACAGGTCCTGTGGTAAAAGCCCGAGGGAAGACCACATGGGAGGCCTCACTGCAGCGCCCACTGCAGAATGTACCTGAGCAAGACCATTCGCGTGACAACACTGTCGATGACTCCAGTGAAAATGCAACAACCAACTGTGATGGTTTATCTGTCCTCAAGTGACTGGGGGATGCCATGGGCAGATCTGTGTGTTCCCGACACTTCACACTGTCCGATACTGGGATGGAACCTTTCTTCTTCTTCTTCTTTTTTTTGAGATAGGGTCTCACTGTCACCCAGGCTGGAGTGCAGTGGCTTGACCAGGGCTCACTATAGCCTCAAACTCCTGGGCTCAAGCAGTTCTCTCAACTCAGCCTCCAAAGTAGCTGGGAATACAGGTGTATACCACCGTGCTTGGCTAATTTTTTGTAATTTTTGTAGAGATGGGGTTTCACCATGTTGCCCAGACTGGTCTCAAACTCCTGGACTCAAGTGATCCACCTGCTTTGTGCTGGGGTTACAAGTGTTGAGACACAGTGCCCAGTCTTCTCTTTTCGTTTTTTTTTTTTTAAAAGATAGGGTCTTGCTATGTAGACCAGGCTGGGTTTGAGCAGGCTGGACGGCTTTGGTCCCAAGCGATCCTCCTACCTCAGTCTCTTCAGTAGCTGTGACTACAGATGTGTGCCACCATGCCTCGCTTTTTGTTTTGTTTTGTAGAGATAGGGGTCTTGCTATATTGCCCAGGTTGGGCTTCAAGCAATCCTCCCACCTCAGCCTCCTGAATAGCTGGGCCCATAGACATGCACCACCATGCTCAGCTGGGATCAGCCCTTTCTCATCCCAGTGACTGGAAATGCTGCAGTGAGGGTGCCTTCCCTGCACGGATTTATCAACAAAGTCTGCTCTTTTATCATTGCTATGTGTTTGTGTCACCCCAAATCCATCTGCTGAAATCCTAACTCCCCAAGGTGATGTTATGAAGAGGGAGGGCCTTTGGGAGGTGACTAGCTGCTGATGGCCCTGCCCTCATACATGGGATTTAGGGCTCCTGTAAAAGAGGCCTGAGGAAGCTGATTTGCCTCTTCTACCACATGAGGACGCAGCAATGAGGTATTCCCCATGAAGCAGAGACCGAGCCCTCACCAGACACCGAATCTGCCGGTGCCTCTATCTTGGACTTTCCAGCCTCCAGAACCGTCAGCAAGACACTTCTTTTGTTCATAAATTACCCCATCTAAGTATTTTGTTATAGCAGCCCCAGAGGACTCAGACAATAATAAACATAGGCCTTTCTGCAAAATTTCTCCATCTTTATTTACAGTGCTACATGAGCCAAATGGTGGGTTTTAGGTGACTGATCATGGACATATATTTATATAATGTAAAGTCACTATTAAAATAGACAAACTCTGCTATACAGACTAGGAAAAGTATCAGTAATGTTCACAGCCAATGCTTATCAAGTGTTTGTGATGTGCCAACCACTTGACTTGAGGCTTTTTTGTTTTTTGAGACAGGGTCTTGCTTTATCACCCAGACCAGAGTGCAGTGGCGCAATCACAGCTCACAGAAGTCTGGAACTCCTGGGCTCAAGTGATCCTCCTGCCTTAGCCTCCCAGGTAGGTGGAACTACAGGTGCACATCACCATGCCCAGCTAATTTTTAATTTTTTTGTAGAGAAGGGGGTCTTTTTTGGAGACAGGGTCTCTCTCTGTTGCCCAGGTTGGAGTGCAGTGGTTCCACCAGGGTCGCCCAGGCTGGTCTCGAACTCCTGGCCTCAAGGAATCCTCCCGCCTTGGCCTCCCAAAGTGCTGGGATGATAGGTGTGAGTCACTGCACCCAGCCCAGGCTGAGGCTTTTGCACAATTACCTGATTTAATTCTGACAACACCTAGTGAGGAAGGTCATATTCTTACCCCCATCTTAGAGGAGAAGGACAGTGATACAGCACACTGCCCAGGACCCCCAGCTGGGACACCTGACAGACTGGCTGCCCTGGCACTGCCTGACCTCTTGTTCAGGGATCTGCTGCCTCCCAAATTAGGAAACTTCTTCCCATCTGCACAGCTACCACCTGGGCTTCCAGAGTCTAGGTGGACCCACAGCTCCACTCTCACTCTCTCCTTCTGGCCATCTCAACATTTGGTTCTGGTCTTTGGCGAAGGGTTAGGTAGGGTTTGCTTCAGAGAAAGAATCTAGAGCTGTGCCTCCCAATGGGGCAGCTATAAGCTGCCCGTGGGTGTAGACGTGAATTAATTGAAACAAAATAACATTAAAAACACAGTTCCTTTAGACACATTTCAAGTGCTTTACATAAATATGCGGTTGGCAGCTGCCACCTTGGGCTGCTCGGATCCAGAACATTTCCACAGCTGCCAGTCTGGAGCACCGACACTGCCGCCGACTAGGACATTTCCACGGCTGCCGACTGAGAACGCTTCTGCTATTACAGAGGATGCATGGATCCAGATCATCTCAGTTTTTCCTTCCTCCTCTTCTTCCCTATCAAAACTATCTCTAATTTATTATTATAAATATTTATAATAATTACAAAGATTAATAATAATTCATGGAATTTTAGAATGAAGACAAAGGAGATCACTAAAAGGAAAAGGCAAGTCATACAGATACCAGTACCCAAAACAGAAGTGCTGCCCAGGTAGCAGGTGCTCGGGGGGTGAGGCTGACCAGGCAGGTGAGTCCCAGAGGTGACCTTGGTCACTGCTAGTGGCAGTGTCATTTATGCACTGGCAAATCCTTGTCAGCGATGAGCAAAGCGTAGACCAAGACCTCTGGGGGCACCTGGAGAGCACAGGGAGAGTCACACCTACACACAACTACCTTCAGAGAGAAACGCTGTCTTTCCGCAATGCCCCATTCTCTGTTCCTCATGCATTTGAGAGCTACAAAGATGCAGTCTCACACAGCCACCATCAGCTGTGTTTTGGTCCCGGCAGGGAAGGGTCAGCACATTGCCAAGGGGTAATAAGGTTAATGGGTTGGATTCCCAGAAAAGAAAGTTTTAAGCAAATAACCACAAAGCTTCTGACTGCCTTTCAGCACTGTCTTGTGGCAGGGACTGGGAGATGAACGGGACACAGACAAGGGAGTGGGCAGCCAGACGCCCGCCTTGGTCCTCACAGGGGCCGCTGTGTGTGGCAGGGCTGGGGCGCTCTGGGATGCTATAAAAACGGTCTCTTGCTGGTTTCATCCTCAGCCTTCGAATCTCACAAATGTGGCTTTCTCAGCACGTCTATAAAACACTGAGCAACAGCCTTTCCCGAAAGTGCACTCCAGGTCGAGTCTCATGTGGTCATTTTCATTGGAACCCCCTCTCTTCCAGTGTGAAAAGGCCAAAAGAAGAATTTGTGTATGTGTGCCTGCCACTTGTCACAGTCTTCCCTTTGGAAACATCTTCCCCTGCCCCCGCCAACAGGTGGGAGAGGAGTTCGGCAGTGATATTCAAGGAGATTCTGTCGCAGAGGGGGCTGGCATGGAGGAACGCCCTCGGGGTAAGGAGCAGACACTGGAGGGGACCCGCCGGCCTGGTGTGGAAACTGACAGAGGAGGAGAGGAAGGGCAGAGGAAGAAGAGAAAAGAGGGCTAGCAGCAAGGAATTTCCAGAGTGCTTCCTGCCTCAAGCAAAACAGGAACTGGGAGGGGAGGCATGGAAGAGGGGGCTGGAACAATACGTAAGGAAGAGAGAGGGGCTTCCTCTCTCGGCAGGGGAAGACCCCGGCCCACTGCAAGCGGGCGCTGACAGCTGCCTCCCCCTTGCATGCATGCCTTCTCCCCGAGCTGCGTTGCTAGGGGGTCAGGCGGAGGGACGGAGCACAGCCCACAAAGGCCAGTGGATATTTATTCCTTCATTACTGAATGCTTTTAAGAAGCTGGCCACTGTAAATCCCGCACACGGGGAGCAGGAGTCAGTGGACAAGGATTTATGCTTGTGGGGCAAAGACAAAATAAATATCCCACCTGACTTCTGATCAATACTATGAGTGTTTTTGCCAACCTGCAGGGTGTTTTATGAGCACAGAGGAACAGAAGAGGATCATTATTAATTAAATAAAGTCAACCATATTAGGCTTATTACTTCTGCAAGTCACAGTTAATGTGCCCGGCCACAGGTGTGGGGGCTGGCGGATCCCCGGCAGGTGCGGGCCCCAGGCGGCCCAGGAGAGCGAGGATGTGCTCGGGTGCTCCGGCCCCAGCCAGGTTTTCCTGATTCTGCAATGCCCTGTGCAGGCTGGCACAGCCTGTGTTGTTCCAGAAGGGATTGGGGCAAGGGGAGGGCCAGTTACCGGGAGGTGAGCTTGGTCTTGTCCTCAAACCTTCGCCTGAGGTTCAGGTTGAGACTTGGTGCACTTGTGGCTTTGTGTCATTAGCCACCGGGCACTGCCAACCCTCCCTGCCTGTTGAGAACCTGACCAGCCCGAGTAGGATAATATTCCTGGATACAAGTCACGGTGCAAATGCAGCCTCATTCTTCTAGAGTTTTGAGGCAAACTATGGAGACTATCCGAGGAATCATGAAAGCAGGCACCTAGCACATGTGGGACTGGGCCAGCGGCCCACAGCAGCCCAGGAGGGAGGATGCCTGGGGCTAGCTAGTGAACTCAGCCAGCTCAGGCCCAAAGGTCTGTTTGGTGTGTAGATGTGCCAAGCGCTCAGGAAGCACCCAGCACAGAGGAGGAGGGACCCAGGCCTCTCTGGGCAGGGCCATGGTTGGCTGTGGGGCCCTGGGCAGCCACCCTCTTCCAAGCCTCAGTTTCCCTCTAGAGAGGCTCAATGATTCAAGGCCTGCTGCCTCTGAAGTTTGAGGTCCTGTAGGAGAATCTGCTGCCCCTCGGGAACAGAGAGCTGCCTGCCAGCAAAAGGCCTGCACAGCGGGTACAGACCCCACCCAGGGTGCTCTCTCATTGAGCCTCCTCCCAGGACGGCCTTGGCCCAGCTTGCCATGTTGACACATCTGTAAAATGCACCATAGGCCAGGGCAGCCACCCCCTCGTAGACTTCAGGCACCTCCACGGGGCCCAGCACACTCTGTGAGACACAGTGGGCAGGGAGGCAGAAGAGGTTCCTGCGGTCCTCTCTCCTGGGTCCCCATCGTGAAGCCAGACCTTGCCTGCTCCTCCGGGCCTACTCCTGCGAGACCTGCAGACCCCATCCTGCTGCCACCAGCACCATGACTCACGCAGGTGGGAAAATGAGCCCATTGCCTGCAGACAGCCCTGCCCACCAGCTGGCTGTGTGTGACCCCAGCTGCTTTTTCCAACTGCATTCATGGGAGATCCACCCCAGAATGAAAGAACTGGCTTACGTGAATTCTCGGGTCCCTGGAATCACAGCATGCCCCGCCGAGCCCACCCTTCTCGAAGCTTTTCACTGCCTACTTGGGAAGCCACAAGGCTGGAAGAAGTGCAGTGTCCATCACACAAAGGGCAGGGGCTGGCCGAGTCACACACACAACAGCCCGGGTGGCACACAGGTGCCCAGGGGCCCCGCGCCCTGTGCCCTGCCACAGTGCCCGCACATTAACCCTCCTTAGGCTGGCTCTGGTGACCTGCATATGGATATCTGCTTCCCACTCTGGTTTGGATGACATGCTAGGAAAGGCCAAGAGAGGCTTGGCCACTGCTGCTCTGCAGATGGACCAAAGCTCCTTAGGCTTCAATCAAAGGCTGCAGTGCGGTAGCATGATCTTGGGCTCACTGCTACCTCCACCTCCCGGGTCCCAGTTCAAGTGATTCTCCTGCCTCAGCCTCCCAAGTAGCTGGGATTACAGACATGCACCACCATGCCCAGCTAATTTTTGTATTTTTAGTAGAGATGGGGTTTCACCATATTGGCCAAGCTGGTCTTGAACTCCTGACCTTGTGATCTACCCACCTTGGCCTCCCAAAGTGCTGGGATTACAGGCGTGAGCCACTGCACCTGACCTGTACACACTCGTCTTTGTAACCCAAGTTGGATTCTCTAAGAGGCGAGAGGGCTGTGGCTTTGTAAGGGATTCTGATGATGGTCCTGACCCTCACAGCCCTGTGCCACCAGGAATCAGAGAAGGGACAAGGATTTTGTGAGCGGCAGACAGCACAGGTGCCGGTGGAGGAGCAGGATCCACCCCTGACGCGGAGTCGTTTGATGAGGCTGCAGGACTGAAGTCTCCACCCGTCTAGGAGCGCAGCTGGGGGACTTCTTAGTCCTGTGCAGCCAGAGGGCCCTGGGGATGGAACAGGATGGGGTGCTGGTGGCTGGACTGCCTCGGGAACCTGGAACTGCCCATGTCAGCCTGGCCTGGTGGTGTGTCTCCACAGCAGCCAACAGGCCTGGCCCTATCAGTGCCCCGGCTGCTGGCATGGGCCCTCAGCCTCTTCTCGTGGGCCTTTACACAGGCCTCCCGCCTTGCGGGGCTCCTGGGGCAGACCCACTGCCCAAGGCCCCCCACCTAAATGCAAATGGGAAGTACCTAAGGTTTCACATTGCTGCAGGCCTGGGTTCGAATATTCAGTTTCCCCATCTGCAAAAAGGGGATAAAACCTTCCACATCTCAGGGATACAGTAAGGATGCAAAGCGGTTGTGCATGTGGCTCAATGCCTGGGTTAGCCCTTGGTAAACGCACGAGGGCAGAGTGGGGACAGAAGCCAGGGAGGATGGCGGGGTGCTTAGAAGGGGCCCAGGAGAGGCTGGGCACATGGCTAACGCCTGTAATACCAGCACTTTGGGAGGCCGAGATGGGCGGATCATGAGGTCAGGAGTTCTAGATCAGCCTGACCAACATGGTGAAACCCCGTCTCTACTAAATACAAAAATTTAGCCAGGCGTGGTGGTGGCCGCCTATAATCCCAGTTACTTGGGAGGCTGAGGCAGGAGAACTGCTTGAACCCAGGAGGCGGAGGTTACAGTGAGCCGAGATCGCGTCACTGCACTCCGGCTCTGGACGACAGAGCAAGACTCCGTCTCAAGGGAAAAACAAAAAGAAAGAAAGAAAGAAACAAGGGGCCCAGGAGAAAAAGATGGAGCCTGTGCTGAGGTGGGGGGTGGGGAGCAGCCCAGCGGGGTCGTACTGCACAGATTGTGAACAAAATGAGGACCAGCCAGCCCAGCTGCCCCCTTGGGGGCTAACATGCCCCGAACTGGGTGCTCAGGGCTTGTGACCAGTGGGTGGGACCATTACTTTGGAAACAGCAGAGCCTGGCATGCGGGGTGACTGACCAGTGACCTTGGTGTACAGATTTTTCCTTTTTCTGGGAGCCAGTGGGCAGAGATGAGGCCAGAGGATGGAACGGGACAGAGGTGCTGGTTTTGGTGACGGAGACCCCTCCATGACTGTCTTGTCCAGACATGTGCTTTCTGGAGCAGGGAGAGGTGCTATGCTGGGGGTTATGTCTTCTGGGAGTCTGTTAATGGGGCAGGCGTTGGAGATGTGGCACCCAGGAGGCCAGGCCTGCGGGTGGGGGGTGGGCAGAAACCCCAGAGGGGAGGGGATAGGCAGAGCCAAGAGGTGGGGTGGGGGCTTGTGGTGGGGGAACAGAAAGCCATTTTGAAGTCTAACTTTTAGGAAAGTGACTTTTGAAAAAAATGTTACACTATTAGTGAAAGGCAAAACATCCAGAATGTTCCAGAAGCAGCCGAGATATTTTTAATTTTACTATTTCCCCACCATTTTCTAATCTGTTGTAAAAACAACACAACAAAACACAGAACGTTTACAGGAAAAATTGCCAGTGACACCCCCTTCACTCGCAGTCTCTTTGTGTCTCTGAGCCCCTTCCTGCCATTCTCCACTTGCAGACGTATTTTACCTACTTGGCATTTAACACAGGCAACTTTATTATTCTGCTCAAAGGAAGTTTTTTTTTTCTTTCAGAGTCTTACTCTGTTGCCCGGGCTGGAGTACAATGACGTGATCTCAGCTCACTGCAACCTCCTCATCCTGGGTTCAAGTGATTCTCCTGCCTCAGTCTCCTGAGCAGCTGGGATTACAGGCATAAGCCACCACACTCGGCTAATTTTTGTATTTTTAGTAGAGACAGGGTTTCACCATGCTGGCCAGGCTGGTCTCAAACTCCTGGCCTCAAGAGATCTGCCCGCCTCAGCCTCCCAAAGTGCTGGGATTATAAGCATAAGCCACCGTGCCTGGCCTCAAAGGAAGTTGTATAAGGGAAGTTTGTGAATTCATTTGGAAACTGTGTGCGTGTGTCTGCACAGAAACACAGCTAAGCCATGCTAGTCACACACAGAGTGGAAGTTTCTGTACTTCACCATCAGAAAAAATGTGAACTACTGTTTTAAAGCATAAATCCCGATAAATGTGTGCCCAGTGAGAGGGAGCCCGAGCCAGTGGGGTGAGGCCGTCCTGCACTCCGCGTAATGTGGCATGAAGCGCACGGCAGCCCTGGTGGTAGCAGCGCCCACCACAGCGAATTAAGTTCACCATAACAGTGGCTGATGTGATCGGCTTTGGAACGTATTGCATCATAAACAGATAAGGGAAGAGAAATGGCCCTTTTCCTCCGCTCGGGATACTGTAAAGTGGATGCGAGCCCTTGCCGTACGTGTACCGATGCCCTTTAAACACCGGGGAGACGAACAGCCAACGCTCTTCTCACACGGGAGAGCCAGGGACAGGCCAGAGTGACTGCAGAGGGCACAGGACAGGCCGGTGGCTTCTCAGGGACTTGTTGGCTAAGTGGTTGTCAAACCCGAGAAAGACAAGGTCGCAGGCTATGATACGGCAACACGTTCGGAAAAAGTTGCAGAGAACTCCAAGCAGGCTTCCAATAAAAACTGCCAGGTGGCTGTAAGAACTGCAGCCTGTGGTAATATTGTTTTTTAAAGACATAGGACTCTTGCTTTGGAACAATAAGGAGTCCTTTTTGTGGTATTCCTTTTAATCTGCTTGCGGTAGGGGATTACAACAGTTACACCGGCCAAACAACGGTACCAACACCACACAGATTCTAAGAGAGGACAGGCATGGGAGTGGGGAATAACCAAAGGGAAACACATTGAAAATTAATTTGCATTTTGACTTTTTTCAAAATACGAAAACATGGAAACATGCTGAAAGCAGCTGACGGAATGAGGGGCCTGGGTCTGCGGATCCCTGTGTCAGCCTGGCTGACACTCACATGCTTTGCAATGGGGTTGCCTGGCATGACGCCACTCACTCCAGCCAAGATGAATTCCATCCAGGGTAATGATGACTGGAATTTTATTATAGACTGGATGGCATTTTCAGAGAAAACCCAACAAATGTACAATACCTGGCTTTTCTTTCTCAACTAATTTTTTTTTTTTTCTTGAGACAGAATCTCACTGTGTTGCCCAGGTTGGAGTGTGCAGTGATGTGATCTTGGCTCACTGCAGCCTCCGCTTCCTGGGCTTAAGCGATTCTCGTGCCTCAGCCTCCCGAGTAGCTGGGACAACAGGCGTGCACCACACCACGTCTGGTTAATCTTTTTTGTATTTTTAGTAGAGATGAAGTTTCACCATGTTGGCCAGGCTGATCTTGAACTCCTGATCTCAAGTGATCTGCCCGCCTCGGCCACCCAAAATGCTGGGATTACAGGTGTGAACCACTGCATCCGGCCTCAACTAATCTTAACCTTAAAAATAATACAAATATCAGAGTCAAATCTACACATCCACTAGGTTTTTTTCCCCCTCTAAGTTTGGCTGTGTAGCTGGAGAGCTGATGAGAACAATTCATCACGAATATATAAATTAATTCTCTAGAGTAAGGAAAGCTTTATGATTTAACAAGCTAAGTGAAATTCTTTCATTAAAATCAGCAAACCTATCACTAATGGGATCAGGAGGCAGAAACTGGTCAGATGTTTTATTTTCTACAATCGACACAGAGTTTAACTTGCTCAATGTCATTGATTTTGATAAAGCAAAAATCAAAACTCTCTGCTGAGCTTCTTGGTGGGGAAGAAACCCTAGAAGAGGGGCATGGAGGGGGCCTCGGGGCCCTGTTAGCCCAAGGCTGGCTGCATGGGCGTGGGTCTCTACGGTTGCACAGGACC
>NW_012122043.1:6038116-6043944 GCF_000951035.1 Colobus angolensis palliatus
GCCTCCTGAGTTCAACCACTCCTGGGTTCAACCAATTCTCTGTCTTAGCCTCCTGGGTAGCTGGGATTACAGGCGCATGCCACCATGCTTGGGTAATTTTTGTATTTTTAATAGAGACGGGGTTTCACCATATTGGTTAAGCTGGTCTTGAACTCCTGACCTCAGGTGATCCACCTGTCTCAGCCTCCCAAAGTGCTGGGATTACAGGTGTGAGCCACCGCGCCCAGCCTCAAATTCTTGGTAATTATTGAAATGGGCCCTAAATTATCTAGCTGATCCTGGAGAGCCCAGTTGCTTTCAAGTGTCGGTTGATGGCAAAGATATCACCAAGTCCTCTGAGAAACAATATAAAACTATACAGTGAGGTTTTCAGGAAGCTAGATTTTTGAATTTGTAGGGCAATTCTGATGTTATGGCCTCCGTATAAAATGTCCTTTTTTTGAAATGATGGTTGACAGTGAATGACTTATTTAATGTCCTGAATTCTGCAAAATTAAGAACCAAGCACCCTATTTCTATTTCCCAAATATATTTTAAAACTTGACTTAACTGGGAAGCCCCATCCCCCTGTGCGTCCTTGCAGTGAAGTCCGTGCCCAGCAGCCTACCTGCTGGCTGCTCCGCTGGGGAGGTGGGGCTAGTCTGCTCCTAGGCCTAGCCTCCTTCCTCTGTCCTTATGCACTAGGATGGTTGGAGGCCTTTAGAAAAGGCTTTTAGGACCAGGCGGGCTAACACCTGTCATTCCAGCACTTGGGGAGGCTAATGTGGCAAGATCACTAGAAGCAAATCGTTTGAGATCAGCCTGGTCAATATGAGACCCTGTCTCTATAAAAATTAAAAAAAAAAATTAGCTGGGTATGGTGCTGCACACCTGCAGTCCCAGCTACTTGGGAGACTGATGTGGGGGATTGCTTGAGCCCAGGAGTTAGAAGCGGCAGTGAGCTATGTTTGCGGTGCTGCACTCCAGCCTGGGCAGGAGAGCAAGACCCAAAACCCTGTTTCTCTTAAAAAAAAAAAAAAAAAGATTTCATTAAGTCAGCCAACATTTTAATTTAATTAATTTATTTTTGCATCAGAGTCTTGCTGTGTTACCCAGACTGGATTGCAGTGGTGCAATCTCAGCTCACTGCAACTTCCGCCTCCTGGGTTCAAGTGATTCTTGTGTCTCCGCCTCCTGAGTAGCTGGGATTACAGGCGTGCGCCACTACGCCCAGCTGATTTTTATATTTTTAGTAAAGATGAAGTTTCATCATGTTGCCCAGGCTGGTCTTGAACTCCTGACCTCGTGTGTTCCCCCTTGGCCTCTCAAAATGCTGGGATTATAGGTGTGAGCCCCCGCACCTGGCCCAACATTATTTTAAATGAATAAAACATTCAGAATCTAAAAAAACGGTATGACAGTCCAGCATGAAATCAGCATACAGTTCAGCAATTCCACTTCTAGGTATATACCCAAAAGAATCGAAAGCAGGGACTGAAGTAGACATTTGTATGTCCACGTTCATAGCAGCATTCTTCACAATAGCTAAGATGTGGAAGAAACACAAGTGTTCATTGACAAAAGTTCAGATAAGCAAAATGTGGTCTATCCACACAATGGAATAGCATTCAGCTTTCTTAAAGGCTGCATATTCTAATATTCAAGGATAGAAATTCTAATATCTGCTACAACATGATGAACCTTCAGGACACTCTGCTAGTGAAGTAAGTCAGGCACAAAAGACACATACTATAAGATTCCACTCACATGAGGTGCCAGGAGTTGTCATTTCATAGAGAAGGAGAGGAGAATGGCAGGCGCCAGGGGCCAGGGGTGTGGGAGTTTGTATTTCATAGGTACAAAGTTTCAGTTTGGGATAATGGAAAAGTTCTGGAGATGGATGTGCAGCAATGTCAATATACTGAGCACCACTGAACTGCCCACTTAAAATTGGTTAAGATGTCCTAACCTCGTGATCCACCCACCTTGGCCTCCCAAAGTGCCAGCATTACAGGCATGAGCCACCGCACCTGGCTGAGACCACCCTGGTCAACATGGCGAAAACCCATTTCTACTAAAATACAAAAACTTAGCTGGGCATGGTGGCGCATGCCTGTAGTTCCAGCTACTCAGGAGGCCGAGGCAGGGGAATCACTTGAACCTGGGAGGCAAGGTTGCAGTGAACAGAGATCGCGCCACTGCACTCCAGCCTGGCGACAGAGCAAGACTCCATCTCCCAAAAAAAAAAAAAAAAAAAAGGTTAGGATAAATTTTATGTTAGGTATCTTTCATCACAATTAAAAAATCCAGACTCTGGGTACTCCTTTGCTCCCTCAGACAGACACCACAGTGTGAGTCAAATTGCAAGCCCATGTTTTGAAGGCCCACATTTAGCCAAAGAACTTAAAATTGATACATTTTTACCTATCATGGGTTTGGATCATACTCCTGAAAGACACAAATCCAAATACCATAATTTTAAATGCTGAAAAAAGTACAGCATTTTATTATAAACGTTTATTTGAAGATTTGAGGGACTTTGCAGGAGGAAATAGATTTCACTTGAGTCCCAAACCATAGCGACAGATTTGGAATTGGTGCCATCAAGGCTTCTGAAAGTGAATTTCAAGATATTATCAATAAACTTTGTTTTTTCCATTCAGCACAATGCATTTGGTAAAAAAGTCAGATGAGAGGACTGGCCAGGTGATACTGGAAGGATGAAACTTCGGTTTAAAAGTGCTTCATTCAGCCCTGCGGGGTGGCTCACGCCTGTAATCTCAGCATTTTGGGAGGCCGAGGTGGATCACTTGAGGTCGGGAGCTCGAGACCAGCCTGGCCAACATGGTAAAACCCCATCTCTACTAAAAAAAAAAATACAAGGCGGGTGCGGTGGCTCAAGCCTGTAATCCCAGCACTTTGGGAGGCTGAGACGGGCGTATCATGAGGTCAGGAGATCGAGACCATCCTGGCTAACATGGTGAAACCCCATCTCTACTAAAAATACAAAAAATTAGCTGGGCGAGGTGGCTCAAGCCTGTAATCCCAGCACTTTGGGAGGCTGAGACGGGCGTATCATGAGGTCAGGAGATCGAGACCATCCTGGCTAACACGGTGAAACCCCGTCTCTACTAAAAAATACAAAAAACTAGCCGGGCGAGGTGGCGGGCGCCTGTAGTCCCAGCTACTCGGGAGGCTGAGGCAGGAGAATCACTTGAACTGGGGAGGCGGAGGTTGCAGTGAACAGAGATCATGCCACTGCACTCCTGCCTGGGTGACAACAGCGAGACTCTGTCTCAAAAAAAAAAAAAAAAAAAAAAAATGCATCATTTGTCTGCATCGGCATTTCATCTAACTGATGACATTCCAGGAGCGTTTTTTATTTCTTTTGAGATGGAGTCTCACTCTGCTCCCCAGGTTGGAGTGCAGTAGCGCGATCTTGGCTCACTGCAACCTCTGCCTCCCAGGTTCAAGGGATTCTCTCGCCTCAGCTTCCCAGTAGTTGGGATTACAGGTGCGCACCACCACGCCCAGCTAACTTTTGCATTTTAGTAGAGATGGGTGTTTCACCATGTTGGCCAGGCTGGTCTCAAACTCCCGACCTCAGGGCTCTGCCCACCTCGGCCTCCCAAAGTGATGGGATCACAGGCGTGAGCCACTGTGCCTGGCCGACATTCCAGGAGTTTTTAACGAGAAAAGTCATATTTGGGTGAAGAAGCCAGTGAGGTTACCTACTGGTTCAACAATAACTATGCACATGGTAGGGTAAGATATACAGTATTGCTGTTCCATCACCAGTATTGCTTCCACCAGATCTGTGGTTTGTATCTCAGTGAATGCAGAATGGATTTCCAAGTACCCAAAACAATAAAGAAGCATGGCACAGAAGCTGGGGAAATGTAATGGGAAATAACTCATGTTGACAAACCCTGAATCACAGAAGAATTTCCAAAAGAGCAGCGTCACACAGAAAATGAATGTGAACTTATTCTCTACAGAGAGTCACATCCTGAAAGGAAAAAAGCAGCTATGTGCTATGATGCAAAAGTCAAGAATATAATGATTGTGAAAGGTGGCCAGCTCTTAGGGACTATCTCTGTGCAACTACCCATAATCTATCCCTAAACTAATATACTTTTTCATATGTCAAATTTCTTAAAAGTTTTTCCCACAATTTTACATTGTCAGCATTATTCTAATTAGTTTTATGCATTTTTTGCAAACTTGACTCCCTCAAAGTACATTTACCACAACACTGTAAGCACTGTGCCCATGTCAACATCTACCAACATAGAATTTCCTGTTACATTTTCCCTTTTTTGGGTATTTTTTTAAGAGAGAGTCTTTTTTCATATTTTTAATCTTTTTTTATTTTACAGACAAGGCATCTCACTGTGTTGCGTAGGCTGGTCTCAAACTCCTGTGCTCAAGTGATCCTCCGGCCTCAGCCTCCCACAGTGCTGCGATTACACACATAAGCCACTGTGCCCAGCCAAGACAGCATCTAATTCTGTCAACCAGGCTGGAATGCAGTGGCATGATCATGGCTCACTGCAGCCTTGACTTTCTGGGCTCCACTGATCCTCCCACTTCAGCCTCCCAAGTAGTCGGGACCACAGGCGCATGCAACCACACCTGGCTGATTTTTCAATTTTTTGTAGAGAGGGGGTTTCACCGCAGTTCCCTGGCTGGTCTCGAACTCCTGAGCTCAAGCAATCCACCTGCCTTGGCCTCCCAAAGTGTTGGAATTACAGGCGTCAGCTACCACGCCTGCCCTGCCTCGCCCCGCTCCCCCAAACCTTTTTTGAGACAGTGTCTCACTCTCACCAAGGCTAAAGTACAATGGCTTGATCAGGGTTCACTGCAGCCTGGACCTCCCGGGCTCAACTGCTCCTCCTATCTCATCCTCAAGAGTAGCTGGGACCTTGGCCCGGCGCAGTGGCTCAAGCCTGTAATCCCAGCACTTTGGGAGGCCAAGACGGGCGGATCACGAGGTCAGGACATCGAGACCATCCTGGCTAACCTGGTGAAACCCCATCTCTACTAAAAAATACAAAAAACTAGCCGGGCAAGGTGGCAGGCGCCTGTAGTCCCAGCTACTCGGGAGGCTGAGGCAGGAGAATGGCGTAAACCCGGGAGGCAAAGCTTGCAGTGAGCTGAGATCCTGAGATCCGGCCACTGCACTCCAGCCTGGGCCACAGAGCGAGAGCCCTTAACAAAAAAAAAAAAAAAAGAAAAAAAAAGAGTAGCTGGGACCACAGGCACGTGCCACTACACCCGGCTAATTTTTTTTTTTTTTTTTTTTGTAGAGATGGGGTCTCGCTATGATGCCTAGGCTGGTCTTGAACTCCTGGACTCAAGTGATCTGCCTGCCTTGGCTTCCTAAAGTTTTAGGATTACAGGCATGAGCCACCGTTGCCCCGATCCATTTTTCCATCTTCTGTGCCAGGCTTTTTCATGGTTTTGGGTATGTGGAAATTCATTCTGTATGCACTTATATACAGTCCACAAATTTCATGAAATTTCTTCAATAAATGAATATCTGCATTTGTGAAAGATAGAATTTCTCCAGATCTCATTGGGTGCAGTGCTCATGCCTGTAATCCCAGTGCTTTGGGAGGTCAAGATGGGAGGATCGCTTGAATCCAGGAGATCAAAACCAGCCTGAACAACACAGTGAAGCCTGGTCTCTACAAAAAATACAAAAACTAGCTGGTCGTGGCAGTCTGTGCCTATATTTGCAACTACTCAGGAGGCTGAAGTGGGAGGTTTGCTTGATCCCGGGAGGCGGAGGTTGCAGTGAACCATGATTGAGCCATGGCTCTCCAGCCTGAGCAACAGAGACCTGT
>NW_012122043.1:6050283-6064192 GCF_000951035.1 Colobus angolensis palliatus
CACGCCACTGCACTCCAGCCTGGTGACAGAGTGAGACTCCGTCTCAAAAAAAAAAAAAAGAAAGAAAAAAAAAATCACATTCTTGGTTGCGGGGTAGAGATCTTTCAGTTCCCTCATCCTCTCTGTTTACTGGTTGGCATTTTTTATAAAGAAGAGCTTCTCCCCCACTGCCTTTCTGGAGTATCGTCGTGGACCCATGTTTAAAAATTAAATGTGTCACATAAACTGCCACCACCACTATTCTTTTTGATGCTTCAATTGTTCCAGATCTGGCCAGTGGGAGGCCTGGAGCCGCTCTTGTTTCTGTCTGCTGCGTCTGCCCTGGTCCCTGGCAGCTTTGTGCTTTCTTTCTGGCACAGCAGGATGCTCCCGGGCCATTCCCTTCTTCTCAACCAGATCTGGAATGAGCCATTTCTCCAAGGAGCCCAGATTCTTTTAAGGGAAGCCACCTTTTAGTTTGCTTGTTTTACACTTTTTAGTAAACTTTTTTGAAATACTTGTGGATTCACAGGGAGTTTAAAGAAATAATACGGCTGGGCACGGTGGCTCACGCCTGTAATCCCAGCACTTTGGAAGGCCAAGGCAGGTGGATCATGAGGTCAGGAATTTGAGATCAGCCTGGCCAACACAGTGAAACCCCGTCTCTACTAAAAATATAAAAATTAGCTGGGCGTGGTAGTGCACACCTATAATCCCAGCTACTTGAGAGGCCGAGGCAGGAGAACTGCTTGAACCCAGGCAGAGGTTACAGTGAGCCGAGATCGCGCCACTGTACTCTAGCCTGAGTGACAGAGCAAGACTCCATCACAAAAAAAAAAAGAAAGAAAAATAAATAATACAGAGATCTCATGTACTCCTTACCTGGTTTCCCCCCCAAAGGCAGTATCTTGAAAAACTATAGTATATTACCACTATTAGGATATTGATACAATCCACCTGGCCTGTTCACATTTCCCGTTTTCCTTGTGGTCATTTGTATTTATGTGTCCACGTATTTGGTTCAATGCAATTTGATCACAGGCACATTCCTGTATCTAGCACCAGTCAAGGGTCTCTCTTGTTGCCTTTTTAAAACCTCACCCCCCACTCCATCCCTAACCCTGGACAACCACTAACCTGTTCTCTAGCTCCATAATTCTGTAATATCAACAGTGTGACATAAACAGAATCCTACAGCATGTGATCTTTTGGGATTGGCTTTTTTTCACTCAATGTAATTCCCCGCTGATTCACCTAAGTTGTTGTGTGTATTAAGAATTCAATCCTTTTCACTGCCAACTACTTTTCCACAGTGTGGATGGTCTACAGCTTGTTCACGTTTTCACCCACTGAAGGGCATCTGGGTTGTTTCTGGTTTTGGGCTCTTACGAACAATGCCACTAAGAACATTCACATATAGGTTTTCGTGTAAATCTAAGTTTATGGTTTATTTATTTAGGCAGAGCCTTGCTCTGTTGCCCAGGCTGACTGTAACCTCTGCTTCCCAGGCTCAAGCGATCCTCCTGTCTCAGTCTCCTGGCTAGTTGGGACTACAGGTGCGTGCCACTACACCCGGCTAATTTTTGTATTTTTCTGTAGAGACGGGATCTTGCTATGTTGCCCAGGCTGGTCTTGAACTCCCGGGCTCAGCTATCTGCCTGCCTCAGCCTCCCAAAGTGCTGGGATTACAGGAGTGACCACCGCGCCCAGCCCAGGCTTTTCTCTCTCTAGGGTGAGTGCCTAATAGCGCAGATGCTGAGTCATAAGGAAGGGGCATGTTTCGTTTTATAAGAAACTGTCAAACTGTTTTTCAGAGCAGAGGCAACTAAACGTTAAAAACAGTATTTGATAAAACCAAATTCCATTATGAAAAAGGAACGGTTGAGACCCTCCGGATTTAGAGGAACTTGAAATCCTCTGGGTCAGAGGGCAGGGCCCCAGGTGACCTGGACTAGCAGCGACCTCCGTCTTAACCCCTCCAAAGTTCCTGCACAGAGAGGCAAGCACAGCTGACTCAGATCTGTTTTTGGAAGTATACTGGACGTAAAAATGCATGCAGATGTGCAACACACATGCATGTGTGTAGAAAACGCATGGGGAAAGGACACGACACGCAGGCAGCAGATTGATGTCAGGAATGTGCTTACCAGGAAGGATTCCGGCTGGTGCAGCAGCTCACGCCTGTAACCCCAGCACTTTGGCAGGCCAAGGCAGGCGGATCACTTGAGGTCAGGAGGTCGAGACCAGCCTGGCCAACGTGGTGAAACCTTGTCCCTACTAAAAACACAAAATTAGCCGGGTGTGGTGGCGCATGCCTATAATCCCAGCTACTCAGGAGGCTGAGGCATGAGAATTGCTTGAACCTGGGAGGCGGATGTTGCAGTGGGTCAAGATCTTCCACTGCACTTCAGCCTGGGCGACAAGAGCGAAACTCCCTCTCAAAAAATACAAAACAAAACACCACCACCACCAACCAAACAAAAACAAGGAAGGATTACGTTTGTAAGCTGGGCAGTACAACTGGGAAGACCCCCTCCCTGCTAGCTTTCAATATCAAAAAGTGATGAAAATAACACAAAAATCTGAACAACTAGAAACACGCTGCAGGAGGCAGGTCTCCCTCCGGCCCCCTCCTCTCACTCGCTTGGCAAAGCCCGTTTGCTTTTCCATGCCTCTGTTCCCTCCCTTCACAGTCTCTTTGGGGGCACATTTGGAAATTATTTAAAAAGATAAAATGCCGCTAATCTGTTACCAATTAGAAGAAACATGTGAATATTATTTTCTAATTTGTGACTCGAGTGTGCGTCTCAAAAACCAGAGAGAAGTAATTGAAATAATTATGTCTGCTTCTGAATATTTCTATTATGCTCTTGAAATAAGAGGGTGGCTATGTCCTCTTTGCATGGTATGCCTGAGGGTTGAATGTAGCAGCAAGAACATCAAAGTCCTGGGTGCGAACGGTCACAGAACTGCCATTTCTACAAAGCCCATCCCCGGCCTGTGCAGCTGGAGGCCAGGATGGCGACAGAGGGGCGAAGACACGGCTGGTCTCTTTGAAGGGCTCAGGCGCGCAGGGCAGCGTGAGGAGAGCAGTGGGTCTCCTGGTAAACACGTGCTCCTCCCTGCAACTCCACTCACCCCAAACTTCTGTATCCGATGGAGTCATTTGCAGCCGGAGAGCCACTGTACAGGCATAAGGTTGATTTCTAACAGGAGCAGGGTGAGTTTTTTTTTCCAACCCAGTCACAGCACGACCTGAGTGACTAACTCCTGAAAACTGGTAATTTCTTGGTGGTTAACAGTAGAAAGTCCACCAATGAGAAGTGAGGCATGCTGATAAATTTATAGGGCGTTATATGCCAATTAGACCTCGTCAGCCATTCAAGAGGCAGGGATGCCAGTCAGGTTATCATTCCACAAATGCACTCTTTATTGCCTGCACTCTTGCAATTCAATCCCCCATTTGTATGTCTGAAAAGCGGCATATTAATGCTGACTGTACAGGAATCAGAAATGTGCAGAGGGCCTTTTTGGTTAAACAACCTCTCTTTTCTTCTGTGGAAACTCTTCTTTGTTCTCCAGCGCCAAATAAGGACTTTGGGATGAGCATGAACTCTATATGGAACCAGATTCCTTCCAGACTTTGGGTCTCATCAACAGCCAACAGGCGCAGGCCATCAGGCCACCTCCCAGTTGCTCTGCTTACTCTCTTCTGCCCATACCCGGCAGCCTAGTAGGTGCTTTATCTCCAGCATGCAGTTCATTGGCAAGGACCTCAGCTTGACCCGGGATGGCATCTTTGCAACTGGGAGACTGAGAGGCACAGCAGCACATGTGTCCTTTACGGAAGAACAAGGAACATGCAGCACTGCCCAGGGAAACTGTGTGTGTCAGTTTGCTCTTTGTGTCAAATTGACTAGACTGACTTTAAGCTTTTATTTTTTTTCTTGGGAAAAAAAAATCACACAAGTGTATGTGCTTTGAAAAGACCTCATCCACGCAGAAATGTACAAACTGGACTTGGACGCTGCCACCCATGTGAGCGGTCTGACTTGTACCCTCTCCTTTCGGATATTTTCTGCACCCATGTGAGCGGTCTGACTTGTACCCTCTCCTTTTGGATATTTTCTGCCCCAAGTGTAGCATCCCACTCTTTCTACTCCTTCACGTGATGGACGGTGGTGATGTACCTTCCACCTTCTGTACTTTGAAACATATTATACAAATCCGTTCTCTCTCTCTTTTGGGAGAAGTGAGTTCTTTGAATTTGATTTCAGCCCTGTGTGTCTTTAGGACTTTCACCATCACCATCGAATGCCCTGTTAAGCATCCATTCTTTCAAGAAATACCAACTAAGCACTTGTGAGGAATGAGGTACTGCACTGCACAGTGAGGTTCTGGAACACAGGTGAACATAGGCAGATGGATACACAGATTCGTGACAATGGCGACGGGGCTACCATTGTGGTATAAACTGCTGGAATTCACAGAAATCAAACAAACAAAAGAGAATCTATGGTTTTTACTATGTAGACAGCTCTGGACTTAGTTTACAAAAATTAAAGTGTAGTTAAACCCAGATAAATAATTAACACTATGTTCTGCAGCTTAAGAATACAAAATGCCTCAGTAAACAGGAAAGCATCTATGAATCTGCCTGGAGCCCGTGAGTCACTGAACCAACATTTAAGTTCACAGAGGCATCCTCCTCATGTCATAGCTACCACCCACTGACCCAACAGTGAGGATGACTCTGTGGAAATGCCAGCCAACTCACATGCCCACTGCAAGTGTCTTACCCTCCAAGACGGTCATTACAGAGTGTGGCAACCCAGGACCCCAAACTCCAGATGCTTAATGGGCCTTTGCACTTTCCAGCAGAGTTGGAGCTATCTAGCTGTTTCTTCAGTGTGCATTAAACCCCTTCAAAGCATTGCAGGGGAAAACTTTCCTTTTGCCAATTCCAAGATGAAGACCGTGCTGGCCGCTCTCAGTCAGGTGATGGAAGGATGCCACTGTCCGACGACACTCGGACACGTGATGAAGTTAGGGACTCAGAGACGGGGATGTGGCTAGGTGTCCTGGAGCCCAGCTGGGTAAGGTTCACAATGAAAGGCACACTGATGAAGGTCCCCACTTTTCTGGAAATAACAATCGTGGAGACTGAGGGTCTTTCTTGCTCATGAGGGAGTCTTGCCAGATAGCCATCATCAAACTGAATAACCTGGACCCCGGAGCCAAGGATACCAAGCAGGTCTCTTGCCCTCCCTGCCCCTCTCCTGGCTGTGTGAGATGCTGATGTTTAATCGAGAACAGTCTTCAAGGTATTTACAGATCTTTAAGCAGGTGCCAACCAGAGAAGACCACCATAACGTCTCCCCCACAAAGACCTCTGGTCTTTACCTCCCCACAGCCCATTCAAAAGCTTTGTGATAATAAATAATCAATCTAGTTTAATGGACACCAACTTCTTCTTATTTGGTGCTTCATGGACAAAGAAAATGGGTATGTCCCTGGTTGCCACCTAACCAATAAGGCCACTTACATGGCTTATGAGACTACATAATGGACCACATGGAAACAGAAAAAAGCTTTAAAAAAAGCCAGGAGATCACATTATCATGTTTACCCAAGGGTCTCCATTCAGAACATCGGACTGGTCACAGGTGGGCATGAGCCGTCCAAGCGGCCAGTCATGGGGAAGTGTGCACCATGGTCCTACACCGCATTTGCCATTTCAGCCGGGACTGTGGGGCGGGCACAAGCTCTCTCGGGAAGATGGTGTGGTAGAGCCACGAGAAGTGTCTAGGTCATAATATAAAAGGTAAATGATCCTGCAAGAAGAGGTTGTCTGTCCTTGGAGCGGGGCTGTGGGGGACCTGGACTCTTTCAATGAACACACAGAGCTAGCCCCCGCCCCCACCCCACCCCGGGCTCTGGCTTCCTCTCATTCCCACCTCGCCCCCTAAATAACACTGGAATGCCCTGTCCCCTGATGGGCTCCATAATGAGAAGGCCTGTCAATCACAGCTCCATTAGCCTGGACAGACTTTCACTTCCTGAAACAATTTATTGGATTCCCAGAAGCAAATGGGCCTTCTTCCTTTTCAGCTCTGTTTTTAGGGAGCTATTCAGAGGGAGTGTGTGCCCCTTCTGCCCCTGCTGCGCGGCCTTTGTTTCCCTCATTTACTCATGAAAACTGTTTCCTGAGTTTACCTACCTCCTCTGTCCTGGGTCTCCCGAGTGTTTGCCAAAACTTTTTCCCCCACTGTTCAGTAGCCACACAAAACCCACCAGCTGCTTCCAGCTACTCAACCAGGGAGGAAGCGGGGAATTTTATTTGCAGATTTCTGGAGGGAGGGAGGTAGGGCAGGGGGGTGGGGGAGGGGAGAGGCACATACTTGAAGAAATTAAATTTATGCAAAGAAAGAAAGAAAGAAAGAAAGAATGCTGATGACTACGTGCTGGCTGATGGATGCCCTCCTGTGTATCTCTGGGGTCCATGACTTCGTTCCCTTTCTATCTCATTCCTGACCAAGAATTTAAGCAGCTCTATTAAAAATGACTAAAGACGCCCTAGCTAAAATTTTATCCTAAGAATATTGAAAATTTTTTGGAATGTATGCACAACACTTATCAGCTCTATGTTACGAGCGACGGTGAGTTTTGTTTGGATAAGACTTCCAGCTATTTAAAAGACAAACTATGGTACCTGCAATCAAATTGCTGCCCAAAGACTTCAGATGGGCAGTACTTCTTTCAGTTTCTGAATTGAAAAAGAAGATTTAAAATTACATAACACAATATTTTCCTTCTACTGCTCTTCTTACAGAATAATATACACTGTGCAACTACCCTTGAGCAGTAAGGCGATCTTCTTTTAGCATAAATCAGTTTAACTTTTAACCTGGGAAAACAGACTGGAGAAGACAGAGAGTTATGTCTCGCCTTCTGAGAATTTCGAGTCAATAGTAAATTGGGGGGCACGTTAGTGCCACTGAGATCCAATCAGGATAAAATTATGCAGTCATGTAAGAAATAATATCTATTAGGCTAATTTAATCACCGAATACTTTACAGATGAATTAGAATTTAGAATCCAATTATTTCTTACATTCGGACTGTCAGAGCCAGTATCTAAGCAGGAGGAGGGGGGAAAAGAGCACTAGGAAAAGGAAGATTAGGAGAAAAAGGAAGATGAGGGCAGCTTTAAAAATGCAGTAAATGGAACAGACCCTGTCCCGCTCCAAGGCTGTGATAACAGCAGAGAAATGACGAGTGTGGTCAGGGTTGCTGCCATCAGCCCAGCCCAGCGGCCAGATGAAGCCACGGCCAGGATGCTGGAATTTGCTATCACTGATGGACAGCCATTGTCCCCTCCAGGAGCCCTCCTCCTTGTGGTGGGCTTGCCTTCACAAAGGAAGCCAGCTGGGCCACATCCTGAGGCGGCCCACGGAGCCAGGCAGCTCCTCGGCTTGGAAAACCACAGGATGTCCCTGGGGGCCACCACATGGGCCCTGGTCATGCCCTGGGCAATGGGACTCGGCCTAACCCTCTTCTAGCCCCCGGTTCTCTTTAGGGCTGCGTTTCTTTTTATGAACGGTAAAGGCTGTCTGGAGATGGGGAGGAGAGAAATGAGAAAAAAGGAGCCATGAGCCTGCTGGGCCTCTGGGATCCATGGGCTGGTCCTACCAGCTGGAACAGTGTTTGTTGCTCCTTGTGTGGGGAAACTGGGGATGAATGGAAACTCAGGCTGCGAAATGAGGCTGGCACTAGAGACGCACTAGAGATTCGATCATCTGAGCAAGAACAAAACTAGCCTTACAGACTGCTCCTCTCCCAGACTGATCCTCCGGGCAGTTGGGGAGAGCTGCAGCAACAACTGAGGCTTCTGATTTGCACCCTAGGGCTCTAGCATGACTGGGTGCTCCAGAAAGAAACACCGCCCCCACCTTCTCTGTTTGTCCTGGCCAGTTCAGACAGTCATAGAATTGGGTAAATAAAAATTTTATTTTATTTTATTTTTTTGAGATGGAGTCTCACTCTTTTGTCCAGGCTGGAGTGCAACGGCATGATCTCGGCTCACCGCAACCTCTGCGTCCCGGGTTCAAGCGATTCTCCCCGCTCAGCCTCCCAAGGAGCTGGGACTACAGGCGCCTGCCACCACGCCCGGCTAATTTTTGTATTTTTAGCAGAGACGCGGTTTCACCACATCAGCCAGGCTGGTCTCGAACTCCTGACCTCAAATGATCTGCCTGCCTCGGCCTCCCAAAGTCCTTGGATTACATGCGTGAGCTACCGTGCCCGGCAAAAATTCTTATAATTGATATTTGAGTTGTGAATAGAACGACATATTTGTTTCAAGGTTTCAATTAGTTATATCCAAACAGAGGGTTTCCTGAAAGAAAATGGCTGAAAATTAATTTTTTGTTTGCATGCTACATTTTCTTTAAGAAACAGAAATACACAGAAGCCCCTTGCATTACGGCTGTTTCAAAAAGCTCAACAATCTCCCACACTTCCAAAAGTAGAGTAGGAATGTCAGGGAAAAACCACTACTTATCATTCGTTCCAGAATGATCCTTACAGCGTGAAGTGAATGAATGTACTGTGAATTTAAATTTTAATATGCCAGCAGGTCACGGGGCTGGCCGTCAAGACTGAATACACTTGTTTAAGTTTAAGGTGGCCGCTGAGACCCCCTCCTCTTCAGGAAGGCACAACTAAAGCGAACCATCATTACAGCCATTCCCCACTGGGGCCTCCCAGCCCCACTCCAAGGCGGGAGCGGGAGTGAACTTTGGTGTTTACAGGCCGTAGGGGTTTTATGATGGGGGTGCTTCCTGCCTGGCTGAACAGAGAGTGCCAATCCTCCAGACTTTGCGAGTCCTCCTCCTGCACCTTTTCTTCCACCTGGCACACAATGAGTCCTTATTATCTCTTTAATTACTGAGCTGGATCCCTCTGTTCCTTCTCATCTAGAACCTTTGTGTGCATGTGTGTGCGCCTGTGTGTATGTGTGCACATGTGTGCCTGTGTGCGTGTGCACGTGTCTGTGTGTATGTGTGCACATGTGTGTGCCTGTGTGTATGTGTGCACGCGTGTGCCTGTGTGCACATGTGTGTGCCTGTGTGTGTATGTGTGCACATGTGTGTGCATACACGCGCACATCCCCATTTATCTCTGATTCATTTAATTGAGGGCAGGGCATCAAATGGGATCTCAGAAGAGGCACTCCTTGCTCTACGGTGATTTAGTGTGGCTCTTAAAAACACCTGTTCATCCATTCATTCTTTTGTAAAAAACCAGACTTAACGTGCAGTTTTTTTTAAGGTATCAAAAAAAACCTTCCTATGTAATATATTAAGTAAAAAAAACAAAAAAACAAAAAGACAAAAAACTCCACATTATTACAAGAAAATAAACTAAGAATGATCATAGGAAAGCCTCTCAAATGTGGGGTACTTCTCTTTCTATGTAGGTATAGGTGTGGGCATGGACACATTTATATGGAATTCCAGTGACGACGTCTTAGTTAAGCTGGTAACTGCTTGAAAATAAACAGGCTCTTCAAAATAATAGGAGAATCACTTGCAGCATTTAGGCACCAACTTTGATGGGTTCATACCAAAAATGTCTCTTCCTTATAATAAAATGAAAACAATCCTTTAATCTTTCCTTTAGAGAAAATACCAGCCTCCAAAGCCACAACGTCAATGTAATGAGCCCATGAGGGCGACGACACTTCCTTGTAACAAACCGAGCCCATCACATGACATCTGCATTATTAGGCACACACTGGCTGACCTGAAAAACCCAACACCGAAGCCTCGGCGACTGACAACAGCCACTTCTTCGGCAAGTTCACCAGCCAGTCTAAATGGAAGGCGGGGCCTCTTTTCCTTTTTTTTTTTTTTTTTTTGAGACAGAGTTTGGCTCTTGTTGCCCAGGCTGGAGTGCAATGGCGTGATCTCGGCTCACTGCAACCTCTGCCTCCTAGGTTCAAGTGATTCTCCTGCCTCGGCTTCCTAAGTAGCTGGGATTACAGGCATGCACCACCATGTCCGGCTAATTTTGTATTTTTTTTTTTTTTTTTTTTTGAGACAGAGTTTGGCTCTTGTTGCCCAGGCTGGAGTGCAATGGCGTGATCTCGGCTCACTGCAACCTCTGCCTCCTAGGTTCAAGTGATTCTCCTGCCTCGGCTTCCTAAGTAGCTGGGATTACAGGCATGCACCACCATGTCCGGCTAATTTTGTATTTTTTTGTGGAGACATGGTCTGGCTGCTTTGCCCAGGCTGGTCCCAAACTCCTGGCCTCAGGTGATCCACCTATCTCAGCCTCCCAAAGTGTTGGGATTATAGGCATGAGCCATTGCACCCGGCCCTCTTTTCTTCAACTAGGTGAATTTCGTAAACCAATCACCACTGCAGGTGAGCTGTTTGCCCCTGATAGGCCTTTTGGGAACCATCTTCCTTTCTGGAGGGGATCGATGCTTAGGAAAAGCTCTCCCTCCCTGAGAGATCAAATGGGCAGCAGCCCCGTAGCAGGACCTGCTGGGTGAGCTCCCACCACATGCCTAATTAATGACCCTGCTGGTCGCAGCTGGAAGAGCTGAGCTGGGGGTGATTAATTAAATTAGCTGGCAGAGGAAATTACAGTGGAAAAGCCAAGGTTTGATTGCTCCATAATTAACCGCAGTGCAAATAATATCTGCATCTATAACTTCCAGCGATGAGATCAGAAGCCAATTGAATTTGGCACTGATTGAAGCTGTAAATATCCCGTGGTGAAAAATGATAGGTTTGTTCTAGAGGGAAAACTTACAGAAATGGACATCTAGCAAATGTGATCGGGGGAGAGAAAAGGGCACCAGAGGAAACGGCAGGAAGGAAGCCTTACCTTTCATGCTGCCTTTTTCCAACATTAAAACAACTCTTTTTTCACATTTCTTTTGGATTAGTGACTAGGCGTGCTGTATTTCCTGTCTCTAAATTTCAGGTTTGACTTCCCATGCATGGAACCTATGTTAGGGTTCCATCCCCCTTTCTCGTTCCAGGGATTAAAACCCAATTCAAAAATAATTTCATAGGCTAATAGGAGGGGACCGCTTTCATCTCCCTGAGAAGAAAAATGTTCTATTTAGACCATCAAATGCATGAGCTATTGCAGCTTTTCTGGATAATGACATTTTTTCTTCTTTGTAACAATTTTCATGTTCAAAATATGGTTTCATTAGCAATAGGATTCTACTTAAAAGAAAAAAAGTATTTTATACAGATAATTGCCCTGCAAAAAAAAAAAAAAAAAACCACAGAACTTTCAGCAGACTGGAAACATTACTTTTTCTACCATCCACATATTTTCACTATAAGTTGTTTTAAGGAAGGAGTCATGGGTCTCTACTGGAAAAGCTTTGAAAAGTAATGACTTGGTGGCTTTGGACCAGGAGGTGTGGTTTCTTTCTCCAACTGTCAGAAAGAATTTACCCCAGTCTTGACACACAGACTCTCAGTCGGGTGGAGGACACACTGCAGCTACTAAAACGTGACACAGAGAGTGTCTGTCCACATGTAGTGGGGTTCAGACATGCACCCCAGCCGTTTTCTCCGCTGAGCTTCCATACAGCCTGAGGGGGTGAGTACGGCAGGTGTGCTTACTCTCTCTCTCTCTATTTTTATTTTTATTTTATTTATTTATTTTTTGAGACAGGAGTCTTGCTCTGTCGCCCGAGCTGGAGTGCAGTGGCCGGATCTCAGCTCACTGCAAGCTCCGCCTCCCGGGTTCCCGCCATTCTCCTGCCTCAGCCTCCGGAGTAGCTGGGACTACAGGCGCCCGCCACCTCGCCCGGCTAGTTTTTTGTATTTTTAGTAGAGACGGGGTTTCACCGTATTAGCCAGGATGGTCTCGATCTCCTGACCTCGTGATCCGCCCGTCTCGGACTTCCAAAGTGCTGGGATTACAGGCTTGAGCCACCGCGCCCGGCCTCTCTCTCTATTTTTAAAGAAGAAAGTTGAGGTTCTAGGTGGTCAGTGTTGTGGCAGGACAAGACCCCGGCCTCCTGCCCATTGTCCTCACTCTAGCCAGGCCTCTCCCTTCCCGATTCTATGTGGTTTTCCTTCCAACAGACAACTGCATCTGCACCCTATGCTGAGATATACCCACAGGCACCAACTGTCTGGATGGAAAGAAATAGGCAGGGCTGTGACTGTCATGGGGGTTTGATGACATGGGCCACAGTGTCTACAGAGGTCAGAAGAATGTGGTAGAAGGGAAATGGCTCCCAAAGACGTCAACGTCCTAATCCCCAGGACCCGTGACTATGCAACCTCACATGGCAATTTAACTGCAGATACAGTTCAGCCAAGGCCCTTGAGAGGGGAGAGTATCTTGGATTATTCAGGTGGGCCCAGTTTACAAGGGTCCTTATAAGAGGGTCATATGAACAGAAGCATCAGAGTCAGAAGATGTGAGGTCAGAGGGGATGCAAGGACACCAAGATGAGTGGCAGCTTCTAGAAGCTGGAAAAGACAGGGGCATGGACTCCCTCATAGCGTCTAGAAGGAATGACACCATGCAGACCTAGCTTGGACTTCTGACCTCCAGAACTGTAATGGAATACATCCCTGTTACTTTAAACTACTTAGTGGGTGGTAACTTGTTACAGCAGCAATGGGAATCTTATACCTACCCTATTAGGAAGAGAAAGACTGAGAGGCTAAAAGCTGGATGGATGAAACGTGTACAAGATATGGTGGGTGGCTGTCCTTGGTGGCATCCACTGAGCTTGATGTCTGGTGTGATCTGTCCCTCTTGGCCACAGAGTGTCCATAACACCTCTTCCCTTGGCCTGGGAATTCCACAGGCCTCTAAACTTGTCTGGTTGCAAACTGATGTCCTAATTTCCTCCTAGCTGTCCCTCCCAGACTGAGATAGAGGTTTCTGGACTCACAGAATCTAGACCAGAGACTTGGAGGAGGAGGCAGTCCGATCTCTGCCTTCCTTCCTTTGCCGGGTAACAATTCGTCTCTCCCCTTTCCCCATGTCTTTCCAGCAGAGGCTCTGCCTGCCTTTTTCCCCACCTATCTTTCCAAGAACATGCACAGGAAACAGCCTTGGACGACGGAGCCAGCATCTCCCTCCAGAGCACATGGCAAATGTGCTTTCTGCCCACTGTAGAAGATTTGGGTTCCTAAGCTTAGGGTTCCGTTCCTGCAATGCAGCCCTTGATGTATGCGGATGCTGTGGGGCCCTGACTGCATCACAGCTATGGGCACTGGGCCCCGGGAAATGACCCAGATGCTAATACTCTGGCTACTGCTATTGCTGTGAATAACGAATTTTTCTTTGTCTCTGACCCTGAAGTCTCGTATCTTAGACCAACTCCATGAAACTGGAAGGCCAACTTGCCAGGGAAGTAAAATCTCAAACCCATCACAGTTCTCATTCCCTGGTAAGCAGCGCCTCGAGTGTTAGTCTTCAGCACAGTGGAATACATGTTAGCATACTGGGGGTCCTCTTTTATACCTTTGTGTAGGGGTTCCCTTCATCTGTACCACCCCTTCCCTGTCCCACCAACTGCCTGTCAGGGCCACTCCGTCTCAGGTTTTTTTCTCTGAGGCTTGCCTTGACCCTGCAGCCCACTTCCTCCTGTTTGCCCACCTCTGCTGCAGTTTTTACATGGATCACTCTCTCTCTCTATATATATATGTATGTATGTATATGTGTATGTGTGTGTGTGTGTGTGTGTACATACATACACATATACACTTTTTTTTTGAGATGAGGTCTCTGTCACCCAGGCTGGAATGCAGTGGCACGATCACAGCTCACTGCAGTCTTAAACTCCTGGGCTCAAGCGATCCTCCCAACTCAGCCTTCTGAGTACCTGGGACTACAGACACATGCCACCATGCCTGTTTTTTTTTTTTTT
>NW_012122043.1:6065604-6085777 GCF_000951035.1 Colobus angolensis palliatus
CCCAGCTGGCCTGCCCTACACACTTCAGATTACACACACACAATTGGTTGCTTCTCTGGAGAACCCTGATGGATACAGCAGGGCTGAGAGCAGAGCAATGAGCCAACTGAAGCAGAGCTCTAGCGCTGTGAGGCTGGCAGTGACCCTGGGGAGGCGCAAGGTGAGAAAGAACAGATGTACACGGAGGACACCACCCTTCTGGAGAGCAGCATGGTGATGCTGGATCAATACCTGAGAAAGTCCACAGCCTTTGACCTCATTTGGCTCCTTCTAGAAACTCATCCTTAGAAATGAATTAATCATAAGCTCCATAAGCTGTACTCACAAACGTGCTCAACCCAGAGGTATTTCGATATTTCACTGCAAACCCATGTCCAAGGGGGATGATTATGTAATGATGGCTCAACCATGGATGGATTAATGCTTTAAAAGACACACATGGCCGGGCGCGGTGGCTCACGCCTGTAATCCCAGCACTTTGGGAGGTCGAGGTGGGCGGATCACCTGAGGTCAGGAGTTCGAGACAAGCCTGACCAATATGATGAAACCCCGTCTCTACTAAAAATACAAAAATTAGCCGGGCGTGGTAGCATACGCCTGTAATCCCAGTTACTCAAGAGGCTGAGACAGGAGAATCACTTGAACACAGGAGGCAGAGGTTGCAGTGAGCCGAGATCGTGCCATTGCACTCCAGCTTGGGCAACAGAGTGAAACTCCGTCTCAAAAAAAAAAAAAAAAAAAAAAGACATACATAAGGACATGAGAAGATGTTCATGATATAGTGTTAGCCCAAAAAACGCTCTTAAATTGTCTTTAAAGCATTGTTTCTTTCCACAAATGTTACATAGGAAGACTATATGTAATATGTCAAACATTAACTGATTATCTCTCGAGGGTTGGAATATATATATATAATTATTATTATTTTTTCTACTCTTTTTTCTTTCTTTGAGATAGGGTCTCACTCTATCTCAAAGTGGCGTAATCACAGCTTATTGCAACCTCCGCCTCCCAGACTCAAGCGATCCTCCCACCTCAGCCTCTGGAGTAGCTGGGACCACAGACATGCACCACCATGCCTGGCTTTTTTTTGGGGGGGTATTTTCTGTAGTGACAGGATTTTGCCATGTTGCCGAGGCTGGTCTTGAACTCCTAGGCTCAAGCAATCAGCTCACCTTGGCCTCCCAAAGTGCTGGGATTACAGGCATGAGCCGCTGTGCTGGGCCTATTTTTCTTGTCTGTAGGATACAGTCACTTCCCAAAATATGGCTCTGGCTCACTGGAGGCATCTGTCCAGGAATCATTCTGTTGCCAGGTATGTTCACAGTGCTGGGGCTTCCCTCTTTAGTGGTGTGGGAAATCATATGTACCGTAAAGAAGCCTCTGTAATTTTGTTTAATCCAGTTCTTTTTTTTTTTTTTTTTTGAGACGGAGTCCCACTCTCTCGCCCAGGCTGGAGTGTAGTGGCCGGATCTCAGCTCACTGCAAGCTCCGCCTCCCGGGTTCACGCCATTCTCCTGCCTCAGCCTCCCGAGTAGCTGGGACTACAGGCGCCCGCCACCACGCCCGGCTAATTTTTGTATTTTTAGTAGAGATGGGGTTTCACCATGTTGGCCAGGCTGGTCTCGAACTCCTGACCTCAAGTGATCCAACCACTTCAACCTCCCAAAGTGCTGGGATTACAGGCTTGAGCCACCGCACCCGGCCTTAATCCAGTTCTTAAACACAACTCCTTTTCCAGAAACATCTATCATAACTCTCTGAGATTAAAATTTCCAGGAGTATACTGTGGAAATCACGGCTTTCCCAGATTCCATGGTGTCCTGGGTCACATGCTGAGAAGGTCAGGACAGCTTGTTATGGGCCATGTGTAAAGTCGTCAGGAAGTGGACATTCTCAAGACTTTTTTTTGAGATGGAGTCTCACTCTGTCAACCAGGCTGGAGTACAATGGTGTGATCTCCACTCACTGCAACCTCTGCCTCCAGGGTTCAAGCGATTCTGCCTCAGTCTCCCAAGTAGCTGGGATTACAGGTGCATGCCACCCTGCCTGGCTAATTTTTGTATGTTTAGTTGATGGGGATTCACCATGTTGGCCAGGCTGGTCTCGAACTCCTGACCTCAAGTGATCCAACCACTTTGGCCTCTCAAAGTGCTGGGATTACAGGCATGAGCCACGGCGCCCAGCCTCAAGATCTTAAAAAACTCCACAATATTCTCGTGAAACCAATCTGACTTTCAATTCCTAGATCTGATTGAGGGGTGCCTCTGAAGGAGGACCGCTATGACAGTACCAGTCTTGGGCCTTGGTAAGGAGCAGAGCTGCCCCCGGATCCCTGGTCTGTGTGAGGGGGTGGCACCGCCTCCGCCTGGGTGACCCACGCTGCCCTGGCCTCCCCTGCATCATGGCCCCTGCTGTCACTCCCTGCAGAGGTTCGCTCTAATGGAACTTCTGTTGCTTCCTCTGAATATTTGTTTGCCTTCTCCAAATCAATTTCAGATTAAGCCACCTACCCGGCCACAGATTTCAAAGCTAGAATCAACGACGACATCTTGATGACACTGGGCAGCTCTCAGCTCTCACTGCTGTTTGTCAAAGGCTCCTCTTGGGACCTTTGTCAGGGACACAGAAAGGCCTGTGAGGTTTGGGAAGATCTTGAAGGGGCTATGAGCTCCTCAAAGCAGTGGAGGAGCAAGGAGCCTCAAAACTCCTGGGGGGCTTCCCCTGGAGGCCGCTGAGGGGGGCGTCGGCTGTTTCCAGTGCTGAAAAACCTGGCAGGTCCCATATTTACCTGGAAGGCTTTGAAAACCAAAGAAAAAGATTCGGTCCCAGCCTCCTTCATCCTCACCCAAGGCTAGAACACTGAGCCACCAGGTCCAGCCTGGTTTCTTTCACTGAGAACTCACTATTAGGATGTCTAAGGGGGCAACAGCCAGGACCCTTTGTGGCTTCAACCCCCATCCATCTGTCTTATGTATTCCTTAGTTTTCTTAATAAACTGGGAGCCCTTGAGGCTGGGGATGGGCAGTACCAAGTCTTCTGTTTTCCTCAACAGCTTTATTAAGGTATAATTTACATACCATAAGATCTACCTGTTTTTAGGGATACACTTCAGTGATTTTTAGTAAAAAAAAACCAGCTTGCAACCATCACCAGAATCTGGTTTAGACCATTTCTGTCACCCCTAAGATTCCTCATGCCCACCTGAAATGCCCATTTCCACACCGATGCAAATGCTTCTCTTTCTATCTCTACAGATCGGCCTTTTCTGAGATTCCATATAAACAGAATCACAACACCTATATAGCCTTTTGTGTTTCATTTTTGTTTTTGTTTTTGTTTTTTTTTTTGAGAGGTCTGGCTCTATCATCCAAGCTGAGTGCAGTGGAGTGATCTTGGCTCACTGCAACCTCCAACTCTCAGGCTCAAACCATTCTCCCACCTCAGCCTCCCGAGTAGCTAGGACTACAGGTGTGCAACCACACCTGGCTAGTTTCTGTATTTTTTGCAGAGATGGGGTTTTGCCATGTGGTCTAGGCTGGTCTTGAATTCATGAGCTCAACTGATCTGCATGCTTCCGCCTCTCAAACTGCTGGAACCACAGGCATGAGCCACCATGCCCAGCCTGGTTTCTGTCACTGAGAACTCAGTCTTTATGTTAATCCTATAGACTCTAAGTAAACGAGAACAAGAAATGGAAATAAAAACCAAATCTGAGTGTGTTTTGCACTGAAGACATTTTTGGTCACTGTCTACAATAAATGTTTCATAACATTTTTCCGCATTTCTTTTGGCTGAGTGGGGTTCAGAACGCCTACTGTATGTAGGTGTTAGGTTTTATGGAGACTATTACCTCGTAAGAGCAAATGGACTCTTTTCATGTTTAGAATGAACTGGAAACTGCTGAGTTTAAGCTTATAAAAATTAAGAACAGCCTGTGCCAGGCCAGATAAAAACTGTTAACTTCCCAGAGTGCATAGTGTGCACAGAACACCCCAGTATCCTTCTATGCTGATCCAAAGTCGTCCCAAAGAAATGGCTAAAGCTTTTACAGTTGATGCTATGGGGAGGGAGTGGGGAGAATCACACGCTTCCCAAGCTAGCAGGGGCTCTCCGGGGGTCTTCTTGCTTAGCCTCTCCCTTGCAGAGGGTACTGATGTTATGAGAAGCGACTGATGCTGACTTGTGGCCCAAATGGTCCAGGAAGGCAAGGTTTCTCACCAGGGCCCCTACTGCGTCAAGCTGCTGCTCCTCAGTCAGCTGGGATGCAATGGAGAAAACTCTCATGCCAACTGTCACTGGATCTTTAATGAGAAGGAAAGTTGTCTACCAGGAAGGACTGTTTGGAAGTCCAAAAAACCATCGGCTATCTGCTCTGGGGGAAGCCATTTCCCCTGCCTTCTCTGAAGTGGAGGAGTCAGAATGGAAACCGAGGCACGCAGCAGAGGCAGAATCCGTCGTAATGCAATGCCAGACTGCCCCCATTGGCAAAAGCACGGGATGGAGTATGGCCCTGAGCTCGCTCAACAGCTCCTCAGGAGGGTCTGCTTTAAGCCCTGGCCCTGGCCAGAGCTGGGCCTGTGTGTGGGCAGCCTGGCAGGGCCTGATGGGGACCAGCGTGGAAACCCCAGCCCACCCCCAGCCTTGCTCTTCTCTCCTCTTTCACAGCCATGTTGCCTGTCCCCAAAGGTGTGGTGGCTTTATCTGGGGGCGACAGTGGTTCGAGGTTCCTGACGACCCACGGGGCCCATCTCCAGAGGGGTTTCAGAAAAGCCCTTGCTCTGTTCGTTGGCCAGGTGTGGGCTTGTGACTCCCCTATGCAGCTTCTTCCTGGGCCTCTGCTCTCCGCCCCACCTCTTCATCCCTTCATTCAGACTCTGTCAGGCAGAGCTTCCCTATCTTGGCTTTACATGCAAATCAGCTGGGGAATTTCTGCAAATTCTGAAAGTCTAAACCTCACCTCTGTCTAATCACAGTCTCAGGGTGAGGCAGACATCAGCCTTTTTAGAGCCCCAGGTGCTCTAGGGGGCAGCCACTCTCAAAAGTGTGGCCCCTGGACCCGCAGCCCCAGCCTCTCCTGGGAACTTGTCAGAATGCAGATTCGCCCGTTCTGCCCCAGGCACACTGAGTGAGAACTTCTGGGGCTGGCTGCGTGTTCAACACGCCCTCCAGGTGATTCTGAGAACTGCGGCCCCAGGAGGGTTTCTGACCCTCAGCACTGCCAGGTAACTCTCTGTTGCAGGGGAGTTTCCCTGTGCATTACGGGCTGGCCAGCAGCATCCCTGGCCCTGCCCACTAGATGCCAGTGGCAGCTCCCCAGCCCCCCACCATGCTAGGACAATCCAGGATGTCTCCAGGCATTTCCGAATGTCCCTGGGGGCAGATCAGCCCCAGGTGAGAACCTGTGCTCCTGGAGGAGACCCTGGCACCCAGAGGGTGGTTCTTGACCCGGGATGTGCAGTGGAAATGCTTCGGGGGAGGGGCATGCCCAGGCCCACCAGCAGAGTGTGTTTCTGTGGGTCTGGCGGGGGGCTGCAGGTCTCCCGCAGATTCGAAAAATGTGTTGAGAAGGCCACGGGAGATGGTGGGGTAAAGCCATGTTGTGGCCCACGTGAACAAGCTGACCTGCCTGTACACCCACCACTGATGAAGTTACAAGTTACAACGGTTAAGCGGCTTCTAAGCTCAAAGTTGCTGTGGTGGGCCCTGGAGCTAAGATCAGGTTACTTAATCACCATTCTCAGGTTATGTTATAGGTACTTATAAATTATTTTCTATGCGAGCATCATTACAAGGTCCTTGTCAAAGACTAACTTACGACAATTACTCCCGACTGGCGCAACACCACGATGGAACAATCCAACATCCCCACTCCCCAGCTGTTTTGCAAGTTGACAGGGCAAATGTAACTCCTGCCCTGATGAGCCATCTAGACGCATGGTGGCTAAACATGGGCCACATGTGGCCATCAGAAGCTTGAAACGTGGCTAGTCCTAACGGAGATGTGCTGTGTGAAATAAGTTACTGACATGTCAAAGGCTCAGAATAAAAGAATAATATAGGCCAGGCACAGTGGCTTATACCTGTAATCCCAGTACTTTGGGAGACTGAGGCAGGTGGTTCATGAGGAGAGGAGTTCAAGGCCAGCCTGGTCAATATGGTGGAACCCCGTCTCTACTAAAAAATACAAAAATTAGCCGGGCGTGCTGGTGCGCGCCTATAGTACCAGCTACTCAGGAGGCTGAGGCAGGAGAATTGCTTGAATTTGGTAGGCGGAGGTTGCAGTGAGCTGAGACCGCCCCACTGCCTACTCCAGCCTGGCGACAGAGTAAGACTCCGTCTCAAAAAACAAAACAAAACAAAACAAAACAAAAAAATATATATATATAAATAAATAAATATAAATACCTCCTGATTGCTTTTTTACATTGCTTGCTATGCTGAATTGACATGTTAGATATACTGGGTTAACTATATTTAAAATTACTTCCATTAGGTTTTTTTGACTTTTTAACATGTAGCTACTAGAAAATTTAAAACACATGCGGCTCCCGGTATAGTTCAGTTGGACCACAGACAGTGGTGATGGTAAGACATTAGAGGGGAAAATGTAAGAAAGACTATTTTTGGGCTAGATGCAGTGCTTCACTCCTGTAATCCTAGCACTTTCGGAGGCCAAGGTGGAAGGATCACTTGAAATCAGGAGTTTGCGCCAACCTGGCCAACAAAGTGAGACCCTGTCTATACCTACCTACCTACGTAAGGAAGTAAATTAAATTACATTTAGCTGGTCATGGTGGCTCATACCTGTAATCCTGACTCCTCAGGAGGCTGAGGCAGGAGGAGCCTTTGAGCCCAGGAGTTTAAGGTTGCAGTGGGCCATGATCACACCACTGTACTCCACTCAGGGCAGCAGAGTGAGACCCTATCTCTGCTTTTTTTTTTTTTTTTTTTGAGACAGAGTCTTGCTCTGTCCCCAGGCTGGAGTGCAGAGGCACAATCTCAGCTCACTCACTGCAAGCTCCGCCTCCCAGGTTCAAGCAATTCTCCTGCCTCAGCCTCCCGAGTAGCTGCGACTACAGGCGTGTGCCACCACGCCCAGCTAATTTTTTGTATTTTTAGTAGAGATGGAGTTTCACCATGTTGGCCAAGATGGTCTTGATCTCTTGACCTTGTGATCCACCCACCTCAGCCTCCCAAAGTGCTGGGATTATAGGCACAAACCACCGTGCCCAGCAACCTTATCCCTAAAACAAAACAAAACAAAACAAAACAAAAGACTACTTTTGGAGAGGGCAGGGGAGACAAAAGCATTTTTTGAGAATGGAAAAACCACAGGATATGTGAGTTTTTAAAAAAGGTTTAGTTCTCTCCTAGAGATGGGCCAGGGACACCATTTGAAGGAGAATCATCTGCTGTCTTTGGACAATTTTAAGTTTACCACAACGGTGGATAATTCCAAAATCTGGACTGGTTTTTAAAACCAAGAAAAAGTACGACTCTGTGTGCCAGCCACAGGCAGCTGTAGTGCTCCAACCTGTCTGTCTCAGGAGGCTGCTGGGAGCTTCCAGAAGACCCTGAACAGGGGCTGGGCAGCAGCGAAACTCCCCAGCAACACTGGGGTGCACTCCCCTGCTGCTGGCCATTTTTTTTTCCTTCTTCATTTCTATTATTAAAACTCTCACTTTTAATTCAGCGCTTTCAGACACATCAGCCCAAATGGCTTTCCTAGGCTGGTCCTGGTCAGTCCACTGCAGATCAGGCAGGTTTTCCTGCATCGCACTGCAGATTCACAAACGCTGGCTGAACTGGTTACCGTGACTCCCCTCTGCACACACTGCACACACAAGGGTCTACGGATCACATGGCCCCAGTGTGGTTCTGGGAGAGTGGCTGTTGAACAAATGTTTCAGATTGTATATATCCTTGGGGTCAGGCCCTGCCACTCCCTGTTAGGCCCTCACAGTCACTAGGGTGGCCTCTGTCTGCTCTCTGTGCTAGAACCAATCCTTCCAGGAGTGGCTGGGACCACTGCGGTGCTCAGCAGGAAGCCATCTGCAGGCCAGGCGAGCTCAGCCTTGGTCCATGACTATCCCAGACAGTTCACAAACCCCTTTTATTGTCTCAAATAAAATCTGTTGGACACTCCTGCATATTTAGCGTGAGTGCTTCTTTGATTCTTTTTTTTTTTTTTTTTTGAGACGGAGTCTGACTCTGTCGCCCAGCCTGGAGTGCGGTAGCCGGATCTCAGCTCACTGCAAGCTCTGCCTCCCAGGTTTACGCCATTCTCCTGCCTCCGCCTACCAAGTAGCTGGGACTACAGGCGTCCGCCTCGTCGCCCGGCTACTTTTTTGTATTCTTTAGTAGAGACGGGGTTTCACCGTATTAGCCAGGGTGGTCTCGATCTCCTGACCTTGTGATCCGCCCGTCTCGGCCTCCCAAAGTGCTGGGTTTACAGGCTTGAGCCACCGCGCCCAGCGCTTCTTTGATTTTCTAAAAAGGATTCTTTGGGGCTAAGGCCACTGATGTCAAAGACATGAACCAGCGCTGCCCTCCAAGCCCGACTGGGCAGGCGGTTCCCATCTTCTCGCTCCACGCCGGCAAAGCCGTGGGCTTCCTTAACGGTCTCAGAAACATGATCTCCTCCAGCTTTGTTTAAAACTCAGAACATGCTCTCTTTGATTTTTCCCACCACTTAAAATGTGGCATACCTTTTCTTTTTTCTAACAGCTTTGTTGAGATGTAATTCACATACCCTACAATTCACTCATTTCCAAATGCACCATTCAATGGTTTTAGCATTTTTCAGAGTCATGGAACCACCATGACAATCAATTTTGGGACATTCTGATCACCTCAAAAAGAAGTCCCACTCCCACGAGCAAGCACTGCCCATCCCTCCCCGATGTCTCCCCACCCGTGCCCCGGCCCAGGGCCACCCCAATCCACTTTCTGTCTGTATGGATTGGGCCTATCCTGGCCATTTCATATCATCACACGGTATGAAGTCTTTTGTGACTGGCTTCCTAATGCTGAAGGTGCATTCACATTGTAGTATACATCAATGCTTTAGTCCTCTTTGTGGCTGAACAATACTCCACTGTGTGGATACACTGTTTTTGTTTATGCATGCATTGGTGGATAGACATTTTAGTTTGTTTCCACTGCTTGGCTAGTAGGAACAATGCTGCCATGAACATTTATGTGCAAGTTTCTGTTGAACACAGGTTTCATTTCTCTTGTGTACACACCTAGGGGTGGAACTGGTAGGCCACAGCGTAGCTGTAAAATTACACTGAAACCTTGGAGGAACTCTTAACTTTATAGATGCTCCTCATCTGCCAAGAGTCCTTCAGAATTAGCCTGAGGATTTACATGCAGCTCTTTTTCTCTCTTTTTTTTTTTGACATGGAGTCTCGCCCTGTCGCCCAGGCTGGAATGCAGTGGTGTGATCTCAGCTCACTGCAACCTCCGCCTCCTGGGTTCAAGCAATTCTCCTGCCCCAGCCTCCCAAGCAGCTGGGATTATAGGCGTGCGCCACCACGCCCAGCTAATTTTTGTATTTTTAGTAAAGATGGGGTTTCACTATGTTGGTTAGGCTGGTCTCAAACTCTTGACCTCGTGATCCGCCCGCCTCGGCCTCCCAAAGTGTTGGGATTACAGGCGTGAGCCACCATGCCCAGCCTATGTGCAGCTCTTTTTCATTCATCTGGGTGGGTGAGTACGGCGCCTGGATGCTGCCCCTAACCACTTGCCCTGATGCCAAATCCAAACCAAGTGCAAACTGGGAACAAAAGAACTAGCAGGTCCACTTCCAGAGGAGGAAACTGAGTCTGGGGAAGGCGCGGGTCACAGCTGCACAGCTTTCGGGAGCAATGTGGGGCTCACGTCCCAGTGGTACTCCTAACACCAACGCTTTCATACAGTGCCACAGCCAGCAGATGCCAGGGCTCTAAGCGCCACTGAGAGTGGACCCCCTGGGTGGCATCAGTCACCACTGTCACACTGGGTGAAAGACAAGCCATGCCATTCATGTCAATGACACATCCCCGGCCCTCTACGGCTCTGATCTCATGGATAGCTTATGAAAAATCTGACCAAAATTTTAAAATGGCAGAAAATTAGAAAATAAAGATAAGCAATAAATAAGAATAAATCAGAACCCTATCCCCTAGAAAAAGAGTCACAATTAACAATTTGGGGTACACTGTATTTTAACGGAATACCATAGCTATCTCCCCATGTAATTACATTTTCACCTGTACCACATTTCATGGCTTCAAAATGTTGCACTGGCCGGGTGCAGTGGCTCACTCCGGTAATCCCAGTACTTTAGGAGGCTGAGGTGGGCGGATCACTTGAGGTCAGGTGTTCAAGCCCAGCCTGGCCAACATGGTGAAAACCTGTCTTTACTAAAAATACAAAAGTTAGCCAGGTGTGGTGGTGTGCACCTGTAATCCCAGCTATTTGGGAGGCTGAGGCAGGAGAACTGCTTGAACCTGGGAGGCAGAGGTTGCAGTGAGCCGAGGTTACGCCACTGCCCTCCAGACTGGGCGACAGAGCGAGACTCTGTATCAAAAGAAAAAAAAAGTTGCACTGTTTATATCATGTGCTATAATCATTTGTATAAATAATGCATACACTTACCATATAAAATGTATACATTATATATAATTCATTACATTATATGAAATGTAAGATTTTATGATATATATTCAATTATACATCATGTTTGCATTGCACGTTGTCACATGTACACCACAAAATCATGTATTTTATATAATGTAAGTATATGTATTACTTGCATACTAAAGTAATTATTTAATTGCCCATTTTGAATTTTTGCTTTATTTAAAATTTCTTTTCTTTTCTTTTTTTTTGTTTGAGATGGAGTCTCACTGTTGCCCAGGCTGGAGTGCACTGGCGTGATCTCGGCTCACTGCAATCTTCACCTCCCGGGTTCAAGTGATTCTCCTGCCTCAGCCTCCCGAGTAGTTGGCACGTGCCACCACGCCCAGCCAACTGTTGTATTTTTAATAGAGACTGGGTTTCACCATGTTAGCCAGTATGGTCTTGATCTCCTGACCTCATGATCCACCTGCCTTGGCCTCCCAAAGTGCTGGGATTACAGGCGTGAGCCACCACGCTCAGCCTACATCCTTCATTTTTTAGGATAAATGTTAAGAGAAGAACTGCTACGTCAAAAAGCATATCATTTTAAAGGCTAATTTAAAGGCTATTGACCCATATTGCCAAGTTCCTTCCAGGAAGGTTTTCCCAACTTTCACTCTTACCAGCAGCACCGGAGGAGAGGAAAGGGAGTTGGCCAACAGGAAGGGTTATTATATTAAGGAACTAAACAATCTCTATTTTTTACCATCAGATGTTTCATAGCGATTTGTGCTAATTATTTGATTTTTTCTTTTTTTGAGCTGGAGTCTTGCTCTGTTGCCCAGGCTGGAGTGTAGTGGCACAATCTAGGCTCACTGCCACCTCTGCTTCCTGGGTTTAAGTGATTCTCCTGTCTCAGCCTCCGAGTAGCTGGGATTACAGGCGCACACCACCACGCCCAGCTAATTTTTGTATTTTTAGTAGAGACGGGGTTTCGTCATGTTGGCCGGGCTGGTCTCAAACTCCTGACTTCAGGCGATCTGCCTGGCTTGGCCTCACAAAGTGCTGGGATTACAGGTGTGAGCCACCATGCCTGGTCAATTATTTGATTTCAGTAAGAGCCCCTCTGTCTTACAGGAACATACACAACATGTCCTGCTCTTTGCCAGATGAGCTAGCAAAGGACGGATGGCTGACTCTGACAGCCCAGTGGTTACGATTTGGGACACGATGCAAAACATCCAGGAATGGTCATTACTCTGAGTCCCTTGTGAAAAACACTCGTTCTTCCTCATCTCACTTCACGTGAACACGACATACTGGAAAGGACGTGCAGAATGTCTCTGTTAAGAGACGAGGCTTCTTCCCCAGAACAGAGGAGAGACCGGACCCCATTCTCTTCTTCCAATACGTGTTACTCTCAATCTTGGCCACATCATCTAGTGCATAGTAACATGGATTATTTCACACTGCTTCCTAAGAAAATAATCGGATTGTCTTTCTAGAAACACCCTTCCTTTCTCAAAGGGGCCAGCTCAATCCTAGGCATTTCTGTAGATACTGAAGACTTGTCCTGCCCACTTGATTTAGCACATTATAGCAAATATGAAAGGTAGACAGAATATTTTTCATTATAATTTTTAATGAAGTTTCTGAACTTGCTCAGTGTCTCACTCTTATAACTTTTCCCCCTTTAAACGCTTAGTGATTTTTTCCTTAAGAAAAACTAGTGGATGACTTCTATTTAGAATTCAGCCCTCTATTGAGAGGATTAGGTGTTCAGCGTTGTGTTACATACATTGTTCATTTAATTCCTGAAATCATTCTGATGAGGCAGGTACTACACTTACCCCTCATTTGGCAGATTGGGAAACTGAGGCACAGTGAGGGTAATCATCCAGCCCAGGTCACACAGCAAGCCAGTGGTGAAGACCAGGTTGGATCCTGCCAGTCTGACCTGAGATGGAACTCTGAACCCCAACTCCAAAAGCGGGTGTACACAGAGCACATCTGACATACAGTAAACTCTTAGGTCTCAGTGATAAAAAAAAAAAAAAAATTGGTTGGTGAGAAGACATTTTCAGATATCCCCTTACATGCAGAAAATGTATCATTGGTAGATACACAATCCTTTTCAATTATATTTTTGAGTGATAGTAGCCAGGCACAAAAACGTATATACCATATAATTCCATTTCCATGAATTTTCTAAGAGGCAAAACTAACCTATCCTGACAGATGTCAGATTCATGGCTGCTTCTGAACAGGGAGAATAAACAGGAGGGGGGACAGGGGAAGTTCCTGGGATGATAGGGATATTATTGATAGACCTATGCAGTTATCAAAACCAATTGAACTGACTGTATATTCAAAATGTGTGCAATGCAGTATGCAACTTATACCCCAATATAAATTTTTTTTTAAAGCTAAAAGAAAAATATGCCACTTGCTCTGGGTAATCCAACCATTTTAAGAGTTCATGATTTATCTCAACAATCTAAAAAGAATGGCATGATACTGGCACTTTGAGAATGAAGTATTCAAAATTCTAGTAATTCGGCTGGGCACGGCGTCTCGCGCCTGTAATCCCAGCACTTTGGGAGGCTGACGCAGGTGGACCAATTGAGGTCAGGAATTTGACACCAGCCTGGCCAACATGGCAAAACCCCATCTCTACTAAAAATACAAAAATGAGCTGGGCGTGGTGGTGGGCGTCTTTAATCCCAGCTACTCAGGAGGGTGAGGCAGGAGAATCACTTGAGTCTGGGAGGCAGAGGTTGCAGTGAGCTGAGACTGTGCCACTGCACTAGCTAGGGCAACAGAGTGAGACTCTGTCTCAAAACAAAACAAACAAACAACACCCCCCCAAGAGAAAAACCAATAAAAAACAAAAACCAAAATTCTAGTAATTTGTGCATTCACTGCAGCCTGCAAATCAGGGCTTCCTGAGGCCCATGTGTCAGTAAATGGATTTGCAAAGTGAGTGTCCCCTCCAGAGCTTGGGCAGGGTGGCGCTAGTGGGACAAGCAATGGAAGAAGGGTTTTCAGGACACATGGGCAAGTCATTACTGAGGGCACACCCCACTGAGGGCCAGGAGTAGTGAGTCTGATGTTGCTGGACACATGCCGACCACAGTGCCACCCCGGCCACCAGACAGCTACTCCCTAGAATCTCAGCACAACAGCTGGGGACAAGCACAGTGACTTGTCACGTTTAATGATGCAAAGATCTTCCCATCGGATAAGGAAGCTGCTGGACAGAAGGAAGGGCTCTGGAAGGCTTTGCTGAAAGCAATGCTAGATGGTGGGTCCTAAGGCTTCATTTGTCCTGCAGCCCAACTGGGCGCCACAGAGCTCCGCAGCCCAGCAGGAGGCAGCTGTCAGAAGAGCCCTGTTTTTAAGAGGATGATGGAGATGATCTGTTCCGGCAACAACGGGATCCCACTCGCTTGCCTTAGGAAACAGGATTTTGTTGTAAATATGCACATTTAAAAGCATTCCTTTTTCTATGAGCTCTGCAACCCCTGTGAGCCTCCCTTTCGATAATCACCCAACTGTCCACAGGCTGGCCGAACACTGTTCCTATTCCAGACAGAGCCTGATGGAGTGTTAGCAACATGTCAGAAAAGGTTTCTAGGCTGCCTGTGAACAGAACATTTAGGGGAGCTTTCTTTGATGGTTGCTTCACAGCCAGATGAAAACTGGCCACGGGGCGAGTGTATTTCAGAAATAAAATGCATCCAGTTGAATGCAGAGTCACAAGCAGGCAGCAACAATAGGGGCCCGAGGAGCTGAAGACACCACCATCGACACTCCTAACTCAAAGCCAACGGACGTGCCCCTGTGTGTGAGTAAGTTATTCAACCTCCACTGGCTTGGCAATTTCAAAACCACAAGAGGGAACGTCAGTAACAGAGCCTGTTCCAACACCGCGTTGAAACCCAGAGGTTTTGACGAAGCCCGTGATGAAGGCAGCACGTAAGCCTTCTGGCCTCCGATAAGCTGCTGTCTGTATCTGCCTCACCTCTCCAGCAGTATCAGTCAGGTTGACGCTCCACGGAGCCTTTGCCTGGCCACTTACTTCCACTTCCTTTTCCTATCAGTCATACATTGAGACCCTAACTTTAGTTTCAGGGGAAAGAAACAAGGAAAAAGTAACACACTCTCTCAAATATTTATTGAATGTCTACTATGGTTCCTCTGGAATGTTACAGAACAGGTGATTATTCTTATTTTCATTTTATGTGTTTAGAAAGGTAGAGTTTGACAATTTAGAATGAAAACAGATTCCTCTTTCTCAGTTCATTCCTTCCATACCACAAAAGAATTCTCCCAGGAAGGGCGCGAGGCTCTTCCAGGCCTTTTCACATGCTGCTGAAAGGATACCAGCAATCAGCTGGTGGGAGCCGAGCCTGGGTCCCTCTGCTGCACTGCGGGTCTAACTTTTGGAGGGCTCTTTCCATGCTCCTCAGCAGGGGTGCTACTGGCATTTTGTTTATTTATTTATTGAGTTTTGAGGCGGAGTCTTGCTCTGTCCTCCAGGATGGAGTGCAGTGGCGCGATCTCAGCTCACTGCAACCTCTGCCTCCCGAGTTCAGGTGACTCTCCTGCCTCAGCCTCCTGAGTAGCTGGGATTACAGACGTGTGCCACTATGCCTGGCTAATTTTTGTGTTTTTTTAGTGGAGACGGGGTTTCACCATGTTGGCCAGGCAGGTCTCAAACTCCTGACCTCATGTGACCCACCCACCTTGGCCTCCCCAAAGGGCTAGGATTACAGGCGCGAGCCACCGCAGAACCAATTTTCACTGTGTAGGAGAGTCCTGGGCTTTAGCATCGGAGGCTGAAAGCCACTGGAGGCATTTGCAGCCATAATTCCACGCTCCTAAGCCACGCTGTTGGCTTATCTCAGGAGCCTGTGGGTGACGGGGCCACAGGCTTGGTTAATTACAGGCAAGTCACTTTTCCTGTCTGGGTGTCATCTTCTCTGATTTTAAATAGTTATCTCCTAATTTCTTAAGATGGCAAGGATCAGTGTGAAGACACTGTGGCAGCTCTTCGAGGTTCCTGAGGAGAAACTTACAGGTAAGTCATCATGATTATGTATGTGTCCTCCAGGGTCATTTGTATTAGATCATGCACATCAGAGATGCTTTTTATATGAGTGGATCCCTAAAACTGAGTGATGTGTACTCCAGAAAACGTTCATTTTCCGGACCCCTTGTTGATGAAATTTTGTATCAGTTATAAATGACATTTAATTATTTGAAGCTTTAATGGTGTTGCCACTGCTGTTTTCCCTTCCTGGGCCTCAACTAATTCTGTGAAGAAGTCAGATCTCTGCAGCCAGGAGTGGCTTGCTTTGTCCCACTGGCCTCGGACAGTTTGCCTCTGAAGCCCAGTGACCCGGCCACAAAGCCAAGACTGCACAGGTGGGGCTAGGCCTCTGCTACACTGGGTGGCCAACCTAGAAATCAATCAATCAATCACTCAATCAATCAATCAATCAATCTTGTGGAAATCACCAGCACAAACGTGTGCAACTTCTACCTTTCTTTTTTTTTTTTTGAGACGGAGTCTCGCTCTGTTGCCCAGGCTGGAGTGCAGTGGCTGGATCTCAGCTCAACTGCAAGCTCCGCCTCCTGGGTTTACACCATTCTCCTGCCTCAGCCTCCCGAGTAGCTGGGACTACAGGCGCCCGCCACCTCGCCCGGCTAGCTTTTTGTATTTTTTAGTAGAGACGGGGTTTCACCGTGTTAGCCAGGATGGTCTCGATCTCCTGACCTCGTGATCCGCCCGTCTCGGCCTCCCAAAGTGCTGGGATTACAGGCTTGAGCTACCGCACCCGGCCAACTTCTACCTTTCTTAACATGAAAATAATCTCGTCCAGATTTTAAGACCGGAATTATCTTTTGTGTGTTTTGCGTGTTGTTTAAAGGCCTCATCATCTTCCCAATGGCCCAAGAAAGAAACTAAACGTTGACATGAATGTTTGTCTTTCCACACCGCACGTTCACTTTGGTTAAGAGTCCCGGTGGCTCACGCCTGCAATCCCAACACTTCGGAGGTCGAGGCCAGTGGATCACTTGGGGTCAGGAGTTCAAGACTGGCTTGGCCAACATGGCGAAACCCTATCTCTACTAAATATACAAAAATTAGCCAGGAGTGGTGGTGGGCACCTGTAATCCCAGGCAGGAGGCTGAGGCAGGAGAATCACTTGAACCTGGGAGGTGGAAGTTGCAGTGAGCCAAGATCACGCCACTGCACTCCAGCCTGGGCAACAGAGCAGAAAGAGTCCTGAGTACAGCTGGGTGCAGTGCCTCACACCTGTAATCCCAGTGCTTTGGGAGGCCAAGGCAGGAGGATCACTGGAGGCCAGGAGTTTGAAACCAGCCTGGGCAATATAGTGAGATCCCCATCTCTTAAAAAAAAAAAATAGCTGATGGCCAGGCGCAATGGCTCGCGCCTGTAATTCCAGCACTTTGGGAGGCTGAGGCGGGTGGATTACGAGGTCAGGAGTTCAAGACCAGCCTGGCCAAGATGGTGAAACCCCATCTCTACTAAAAATACAAAAATTAGCTGGACCTGGTGGTGGATGCCTGTAATCCCAGCTACTTGGGAGGCTGAGGCAGAGAACTGCTTGAACCCAGGAGGTGGAGGCTGCAGTGAGCCAAGATTGCGCCACTGCACTCCAGCCTGGACGACGAAGTGAGACTCCATCTCAAAAAAACAAAAAAACAAAAAACAAAAAGACAACCACAGAGGCACGTGCCTGTGTGCCTGTAGTCCCAGCTACTTGGGAGGCTGACTAGGGAGGACTGCGAATTGCTTGAGCCTGGGAGTCTGGGATTGCAGTAAGCTACGATTATGCCACTGCATTCAAGCCTGTGTGAGAGTGAGATTCTGTCTCTAAAAAAATACATGAAATAAATGAAAAGTAACAACAACAACAAAATATGAGTCCTGAGTATGCTCCTAGAATCCCATATTAGCCTGACTCTGCCTCTCTCCCCTCCCTTCTGGCCATGGCTCCCTCTAGGAAGGTCAGATCTGGTGGGGGATTCTGGCCCATCCTGCATGCACAGGCTCAGGGAGACTCAGGCCTGAGTTTCCTCATCCAGCAAAAGGAAAGAATGACGTTGGTTTGTTGTATGGATTCCACAAGGCAGGGCTTGTCAAGTGCCTGGTCTCTCCCAAGGATCCCCAGTATCTGGTGGTGATGATCGCTGATTCAGACTCACTTGCTCACCTGGATAGAGGCACCACCTTCCACCTGCTCTCGCCCTCCTCTGGGATGTCTGCGGGGCAGAATCTGCCTGCAGTGCACATCCTGCTCAGAGCTCTGCTCCCCAGGCCTGAGGAGGGGCAGCCACACTAGCCCTTGCCCAGCACCCAGGCCCCGTTCCTGTGCACCAGCACCTCTGCCCCAGCTGCCCTCTTTGTGGAATGCCCTGGCCTATCTGTTTTCCTTTGGAAATTCTTTTTTTTCAAAATGGACACAATTTATATACCATAAAATTCACACTTTAAAAGTGTGCAACTCAGTGGTTTTTAGTATATTTGCGAGGTTGTACAACCATCACTACTATGTAAATCCAGGTCATTTTTGTTGTCTCCAAAAGAAGTTTTGTACTCATTAGGCAGTCACTCCCTATACGTCATTGCCCCTCCCTCCCCTGTACCTGGTAAGCATGAATCTGCTTTGCATTACTATGGAGGTGGCTGTTTTGGCCATCAGACAGATGGAGTGGTACACGGTGTAGCCTTCTGTGTCTGCTTCCTTTCTTTCAGCATCATGTTTTCAAGGTTCACCCAAGCTGCAACCTGTATCCACACTTCACTCCTTCCCACGGCAGAATCACATTCTGGTGTATGGACAGACCATGCTTTGTCCACCCATTCATCCACAGGCGGACACTTGGGTTACTTCCACTTTTTGGCTATTACGAATGATGTTGCTGTGAACACTCATGTGTACACTTTAGTGTGGACATGTGTTTTCAAGTATCTTAGGTATAGACCTGGGAGAGGAATGGCTGGGTCATACAGTCACTCTAGGTCTAACTTTTCGAGGAAGTGCCAGACTATCTTCCCGAGTGGCCGCACCATTTGGCACTCCCGTCGGGAGCGTCCGAGAGCTCCAGTGTCTCCACATTCCTCACTAACACTTGCCATAGCTGTCCAAGAGCATGTGCGGTGGGGGCTCACGGGTTTCTGATCTGCATTTCCCTAAAAAGTAATGACATTAGGCATCTTTTCATGTATTTATCGGCCATTTTTATATCTTTTTTGGAGAAATGCCTATTTAGATTCTCAGCCCATTTTTATTATTTTACTGATTTTATTTTTGAGACGAGGTCTCGTTCTGTTATCCAGGCTAGAGTGGAGTGGTGTGATCACGGCTCACTGCAACCTCAAACTCCTAGACTCAAGAGGTCCTCCCACCTCAGCCTCCCAGGTAGCTGGGACTATAGGTGTGCCCCACTGTGTCCAGCTAATTTTTAAAAGATTTTGTAGAGGTGGGGTCTCACTGTGTTGATCAAGCAGGTCTTCAGCTGTTGGCCTCAAGTGATCCTCCTGCCTCAGCCTCCCCACGTGCTGGGATTATGGGCATGAGCCTCCGTGCCCAGCTCTTTGCCCATGTTTAAATTGGACAATCTAACCTTCTATTGTTGAGTTGTGTGTGTTTTTTTTTAATTCTTATTTTTTTGAGATGGGGTCTCACTCTGTTGCCCAGGCTGGAGTGCAGTGGTACGATCACGGCTCACTGAAGCCTTGACCTCCTAAGCTCAACCAATCCTCCTTCTGAGTGGCTTACCTATGACCACAGGTGCACGGCACCATGCCTGGCTAATGTTTTTTATTTTTTGTAGAGATGGGGTATCCCTATGTTGTCCAGGCTGGTTTCAAACTCCTGGGCTCCAGTGATCCTCCCACCTTGGCCTCCCAAAGTGCTAGGATTACAGGCATGAGCCACCATGCCCAGCTGTAACTGTTCTTTAAATATTCTGGATACCAGACCCCTATTAGATATTTAATTTTCAAATGTTTTCACCCATTTTGTGCATCTTTAGTTTTTTGACACTGCCCTTTGAGGCACTAAAATTTTAATTTGGCGAATATTCAATTTATCTAGTGTTTCTTTTATTGCATTTACTTTAGGTATCATATCTAAGAAACCACTGCCTAATCTAAAGTCACAAAGATTTACCCCTTATTTTCTTCTAAAAGTTTTATAGTTTCAGTTTTTGCACTGAAGTCTTTGATAAATTTGGAGTTAATGTGTGTGTGTGTGTTTTTTTTTGAGATGAAGTCTTGCTCTGTAACCCAGGCTGGAGTGCAGTGGTGTGATCTTGGCTCACTGCAACCTCCAACTCTTGGGATCAAGTGATTATTTTGCCTTAGCCTCCCAAGTAGCTGGGATTACAGGTGCATGCCACCATGCCCAGCTAATTTTTGTATTTTTAGGAGAGATGGGGTTTCACCATATTGGCCAGGCTGGTCTCGAACTCCTGACCTCAAGTGTCCACCTGCCTCCGCCTCCCAAAGTGCCAGGATTATAGG
>NW_012122043.1:6086012-6104120 GCF_000951035.1 Colobus angolensis palliatus
CTCGTGATCCGCCCATCTCGGCCTCCCAAAGTGCTGGGATTACAGGCTTGAGCCACCGCGCCCGGCTGAGATAAGGTCTTGTTATGTTGCCCAGGCTGGTCTTGAACTCCCAGCTTCAAGTCAGCCTCCCAAAACATTGGGATTTAAGGCATGAGTCACTGCATTTGGCCTTTTTGATTTTTTAAGAGTCAGAGTTGTGCTCTGTTCCCCAGGCTGGAAAGTGGTGGTGCAACTGTGGCCCACTGCAGCCTTGAAATCCTGGGCTTGAGCAATCCTCCTGCCTTAGCCTCTTGAGTAGCTGGGACTACAGGCCTGTGCCACCATGGCCAGCTAAGAGTTTTGCATATTGATGTTGTATCCTTCAATTTTGCTTAACTTGTTTCTTGTGGGTTCCTTAGGATTTTCTACATAAAAGATTATGTCATCTGGAAATGGAGGTAGTTTTACTTCTTCTTTTCAAATCTGGTTGCCTTTGGTTTCTTCTTCTTGCCTAATTCCCTGGCTTGAACCTTCAGTATAATGCTGAACAGATCTGGTGATATTCTTGTCTTGTTCGTGATCTTCGGTGAAAAGCCTGCAGTATTTCACCATAAAGTACAATGTTAGCTGTGGGGTTTTTAGAGATGTCCTTTATCAGGTTCAGCAAATTTCCTTTTATTCCTAGTTTGCTGAGTGTTTGTTACCAGGAAAGGGCAATGGGTTTTGTCAAATGTATTTTCTGCATCCCTTGAAAAGATTATGTTTTTCTCTCTTTACTGTATTAATGTGGTATATTACACTGACTGATTTCTGTGTGTTGAACCAACCTTGCCTTCCTTGCATTCAATGCCACCTGATCACAGAGTATAATCCTCTTGTAGATGCTCTCTGGCTGTAACATCTGCTGGATACGTTAGGCCAGACAACAGTCTGGTAAAGGAAGAAAACAGAAGACTTGGGTCTCCAGAAGTGAGGAATGAAGTCTAGGGACTTGGACTAAGACAGTGAGTTCACAGGTGAGATTGTGGACTTTAATTTTTCCTACTTAGTGCAGACCAGAGTGTCTCAAACTTTAATGTGCATAAGAATTACCTAGAGAGTTAAAACACACCACTGGACCCTACCCCCTAGGGATGCTGACTGAATAAGCCTGGGTGGGGCTCAAGAATACACCTTTCTATGTGATACTGATGCTACGATAAACCACTATACAGATACAAAGCAAAATAAACATGGACCACATCTTCTATATCAGCAGGTCCTCCACAACCACTGGGGAGGGCATGGACCACTTGTCCCTCTCACTGCCAGTATGCATGACCCAGGCCTCAAAGCTGATTGTGTCTTCCAGATAAAAAGGAAGCCCAGGAAACTTCATAAATGTTATTTTCTTTTAGCACTAATCTACATAATCAAGTGGGTGGAAAAATGACTAGTCTCTTCTTAGAAACGAGGAATTACCCTTCTTTTAAAAAGATTAAAATGGCAGAAGATGCTAGGCATGAAACCAGAACCAGGAACTTTGTGGCCTGAGCTATGGCTCCATACTGTACCATGTAGATAATAAATATGATTGTGAGGTCTCTGCAATATAGGCTTTACATTCCCAAAAGGCAGTGCTGGGTCAGGGACATGAGTAGGATGTGGTTCTGTGAAACATGGGGGCTCTAACTCTGCACCCGTGTGGGTGGATCTCAACATTTTACAGTTCTCAGCGCTGCTTTTTGTGGAAGCTCTTAGGATTAGCACTGGTGGAAGAGAATTGACTTTAGAATCATGGCTATGTGACTTAAAAGGTCAGGTTTTGGCCAGCCACAGTGGCTCATGCCTGTAATCCCAGCACTTTGGGGGGCCGAGGCAGGCGATCACTTGAGGTCAGGAGTTCGAGACCAGCCTGGCTAACATGTCAAAACCCTAAAAATGTATTTTCTACTAAAATGTATTTCTCTACTAAAAATACAAAAATTAGCTGGCTGTGGTGGTGCACGCCTGTAATCCTAGCTACCTGGGAGGCTGAGGTAGCAGAATCGCTTGAACCTAGGAGGTGGAGGTCGCAGTGAGCCGAGATTGCGCCACTGCACTCCAGCCTGGGCGGCAGAGCGAGACGCCAACTAAAAAAGAGAAAAAAAAAAAAAAGAAGTCAAGTTTGCTACATGAATGTAAACTAAAATGGAAGAGGCTTTATGATTACTTACATTACTGTAAGTGAAGCTACTGTACAGTGGAAAGACACTGTAGTTATATTATTATACACAAGTTTGCACTACTTATTTAATAAGTTTGACATACGATGGCTACTGAGATAGAAACTGACCAGGGGCGAGTGGTAGGGGATGCTGCTAAACATGTCGGTTCTCTCAATGCCACTACTGACATGGATTTGGCAGAAAAGGAACAGGAGCAGCAGCAGGACTGCAGAGCGGCATCTGGAGTCAGATCCTGGTGCCTGCAGTCTGACCCCGTGCTCCCATGTGACCCTGGCACACTCCTGGGAATGGGAATAATCCAAGCACACAGGACACTGCACGCTCCGGCCATGTTTTTGTCTCCCTCCTCTTCATTATGAAGAAGAAGAAAGAGAAAAGTGCCCTAGAAGACAGAGAATCCCTGGTACAAAACAAGCAAAACACCACTGAAAGACAGGGCCCCTTGGAAAATGCTCGACTGCTGGAGGAATCAAAATACGGGCCATATTTATTGGCCCATGTTATATAATTCAAGCCTAAAAAGGTTAATCTTCCCATTCCATTCCTTCATATACTCCCACAAGTAGACACGGGCTTGAACGTGGGCAGGACACCTGGAAGCCAGTTGCTGTCTGCTGATGACTTGCCTTCTCATCTGCTAGGGGTAGTAAAAATTCTTAAGCATCAGAAACTCCTTAATTGTCACGACGGTCATATTTCAGAACGTAAATGATAAGGATTTTCAACCCAAGACAGCTCTGTGGTAGCAAAGCCGGCTCCCAGCACACACTGGTTTCTTGCAGGATCAAACAAATGACTGGGGTTCGTGTGCGGCAGGCGGCATGATACACCGAGAGCACCATTCTGTCCGTCTGGTTCAAAGGCAAATGTGAGTACAGTTATCCTTTCAAAAGCAGATCCCATTATACTTAACCTCACGGAGAATCTTCTTAGAATCACCGTTCTTATAATTAGAGCCAGGCTTTACGGAGAGCTTGCTCGAATTCCCGCCAAGCTCCCTGGCGGAGGTTCACTAGATGCACTGCTGTGTCTGTTGTCAAGTGTAATCTATAGGTATTATTTTAAAGGCAGTGTTAACGTACTTCTCATTTGTACATTTTCCTAATTGGCTTAATATTTATAGCAGAATATTTCTGATCCGGGCCTGGAGCTCTAGTAAACTGAAGCATATTTAGCCGTGTGCTAATGAGGATCATCCAGTCATGAAGGGTGGCTAAGTGAGTTATGGTTCTCTCGGTCTGATTCCAAGTTGGCTCGCTAAGAGAAGTTGCTAAAATATCTTAAGTAAAGGCTGAGGTCCCCGAGCAGCTGTTGCGTTTGCAGAGCTGAGGACGTTTAAACTTTATTGGTAGTAAATGTCACACCTGCAAGCAGACGGTGTGACTGCAAACCCACGGCTCCTTGGAGGAGTCTGCCACTGTCGTGGCTCCAGCAGGGAGGGCATCGTCCCCGCCTGGACGGGGAAACTAGGAGGGTGGACCCGCTCTGCGGCTGGGGCCAGGGCATGCCCACTGACAGGCACGCCGTGGTGACAGAAATTCACTTTGAGTTGCAATTAGTGGCACTGTCATTTTCGGGGGCTCCTGCCAATTAATTAAGCCTGTCAAATAGAAAAACCACAGCGTTCACATGATAATTTATATTGGAAGAGACGAGCCTCACAGAGCACAGCGGCTTCCTCCACAAACAGAATTCTCCCTCAGAGCACTGAAAGAAACACATGAAAACAAGGCACAGAAAACCACACGCAAAAGTGTGCATGTGTGTACGTGCAGGGGGGTCTGCACGGGGAAGAAGAAAGTTAAACTGTCCTTGCTGTAATTGTTAACTCTGATCGCCGGAGTAGAAGACAGGCTGATTAAAACTCCAAACGAGCCTCCAGCTCCCTGAACCCTCTGCGTCCGGGATGATAGAATCAGAGGAGTTTATTCATACCATTAAGCCCCAGAGAACTTAATTGAAAGAAGAGCACAGCCCGGACCTTGACAAGCGGGAGGTCACAGTAATTGCTGCCGGACATATTTAACATTAAGATAATCAGGCCATTAATTACCCTTTGGATCATTAAATCAGCCAGTTGCAAAATGAAATTTCTGCCTCTATTACTCACTTGAGAGACCACAGGGGTGGCCTTTAATTTATCAGTGAGCTTGAGATACAAAGGCTGGGGCTGGGGGAGGGCAGCCGGGGAGGGGGCCCGGGCCCAGCAGTGGCGGCAGGGGCAGGGCATCAATCCGCCATGCTCGGTGATCGTGGCAAATTAACTAGGTAAGATAACCTCCGCTTCCAAAGGCAGGAGCTGGGAGTATGTAAATAGATGAGGGCAGACAGGGAGATCAGAGTCTGCACACCACTTAGCAGGATAATAAAGGAAATCATCCTTGATTATCAGTGCTAATTTGGACACTGCCGGTAGCTTGTTATGCGTGTTCTGAGTAGCATTTAATTAATTCAATTGCTTGTTAATGAGGGAAGTGACATGTGGGGAGCAGATGCCACCCAACTGCAGATGGACTCTGGTCATCGCGGCAAAGTCCTTTTTTTATTTTTTTTCTCCTTTCTCCCCCTCCCCATTTTTTTTTTTTTTTTTAAGAAAGAAACTAGGAAAAGGTGTCAAGCATAGAGGAACACTCAAAAGAGACAAAACATTGACCTCAGCAGGCCAAGAACTGTTGAAAAATAATAAGATGAGACAGTCCTGGGGCTGTGTGGACAGTCGTGTTCCCTGAGGCCACATTTGGAACAGTGCATCTTTATGCCAGAAATTTGAGCCCGAGATTACTATATTGTGATCTTATGATCAAACCTAACAAGACAAAGACGCAGCCAAGTGGTGCTGCTTTTAATATCTCAGAGTTAGCTGTAGGGATCCAATTATTTTCAGTTTGGATACATTTCCCCTTTATCAATATCTCCATGTGCATAAATAAGATGAAAGTGGAGTTCCAGAATCAAAGAGAGACGGAACTCACATCACTGGGCAGACTTGTTCCATCTGGAAGTGTACGGCCAGTCTCTCCCACGCAGATTTCTGATGTCTGGCCCCAAATCTTCCTATCGAAGGCGACATCTTTTTATAGGTTAAAGACGAGAAGGGAGTTTAGGCACGGAGGTGAACTTACAAATAATGGGGGGAAGAAAAAGAAAAAAGAAGGTAAAAGAGGGAAAAGAACACTTACTAAATCAGCAAAGTCGGTTCCCTTCCAAGCGGCATCAAAGAGGTAATGGGTGATTTCAGTTGCGCTTAGAGCTCCTCTGAAGGGCTCTTTCAGGGAATTGAAAACACTGTTCTCCACTTCCAGGTTCCTTTGATTTCCTGGCCCAAATCAGCAGGCTCCCAAACCCCCGTGTAAACAGGCTACCTGCACTCAAATGCAAATAGCAGCGAGTCCCTGCAGGGCCGTGGGGGCCAAATGCTTTGACCCCGGGACGCAGAGATGGGAGACGCAGCGCCACGCAGAGCCAGGCCTCCGCCAAGAGGAATGAGGCACCAGAGGGCTCTGCTCCGTCTTGCTAGGAAATCACTTGCACTGCAGTCAATCCCAAATGTTTTTAAGTGCAATGGGGACAACAACAAAGAACAATGGGCCGGGGCGCTGTCATGCAGCCCCGGAAACACTGCTGTGTCAGGAGAGAGGATGAGAGGATGGAGAGAGGGAGAGAGGATGTGCGTGGACGGGTTTACTGAGACGGCTTTGCTGGTGCTGCAAACGTCAAAGCCCCAGTTTCACTCACATGAGGAATTCCAAGGCCCCGAAGGAGCAAGAGCACCTGACATGTGTTCCATGATGACGAGTTCCCGCTTTCACTCAGTTACTCGTTCAATCATTCATTCATGCAGGAGACATTCGCTCCACTGTTTCAACATCTTCACCTCTGAGCTTATTACTCTTGCCTTTGAAAGGCTCACCAAGGAGCTTGGCAACTTCTCCCTACAGTAACACCATGGGCCTCTAACACTGGAACCCAGAGCCCTGCATGGCTGGTGGCCCCCGGCCCCGCTGCTCAGCGCCCTACAACACGCTATGTTATGGTACCACACAAACACACAAGTCAGGTGTTACGAAGTCCTTCCTACACACAGCTGACTGCTCCCTTCTGAAACCCCTAAAACCTAGTTAGTTCTGTCCACTGTTACTACCTCGCCACCACTTCAACGTCACCACTTAAAATCAATATTTTCAGTGTGTGCTTAAATGGTATCAATAGCAATTAGAGAGGGGAAATTGTGATTCTACCCCAGATGTAGTTAATTGTTGTAGCATTGATCTGTTCTCTAACACGCTGCTTTCTCCAGATTAAACCCCCATTACAGAGGGGGACGAAGGGCGTCCTCTCCCCTCCTGTGACAATAAATTTAATATCGAATGCACTGGGAAAAAATGGCAGTTGTTGCAGAATCCATCCAAAAAGATTTTTTTTTTTCCTTCCTAGGAGTAATTAAAAGATGCTTTTCTTGACTAATGATTCCCCTGTTTAGGAATGGGAAGTCAATACTGCTTCAGCCGTCAGCTTCGATTGATCATGATGCTTCTCAAGTTTTCACGGCAGTTCTCAGGGCGGCAGAGATTCACTGGAACCAATTATAAGCTGTCCGAAGCTGCTCTAATCAGGGGTGCAGGGACACGGCAGAGGCCGGCTGTCCAGGGCGCCTGCTGTCCTAACTGGCCGCACGAATAGGTGACTCCAGTGTGCGGCAGTCTCTTTGGAGGAAGATCTGCTGTGTTCTACTTCCCCACGGTCTTGAATTGTGTGTGTGTGTGTGTGTGTGTTTGGGGGTGGGGGCAGGCGGAATGGCGCATTTCTAATTATATTCCACTGTCAGAATGAATCTTCTGCACAAGACGGAATGGACCAGAGCTCCTCGGGAAAACAGCTGGGCCCTTTTTCAAAGAATTACACCGAATATATTGCACTTGGCTTTTCCTTCGATAGAGATAAAAATTTATTAAAATATTTCTTTTTGGTATTACCTCAGGGCCACATTAAAAGAACCTTCCAGCTGTTTCTCCTAACAATCGTAGGTTCTGCAGAGACCAGGAGGGGTGGAGGGAGTGGGGAAGGGGGAGCGGGGGTGGCTTGCGAAAGGCAGAATCTTCTCACGTCATGGACAGAACTGCGTGTGGAGATTCCAGCCCCGGCTTTCACGTTCCCATTTTCTATTGAGGAGGTGGTAAAGGTGGTGGGAGTCTGAATTTCTACTCTGTTACTGGCCTGGGTGTGTTTTGCTTTGGACAGTATAGTTAAGGCTTCCTGCATGTTCCACCAGGACCCCGGCCTTCCAGCTGGAAGGGACAGAGACCTTGCTGGCTGCCTTTAGTCCTCTTGGGAACAGGTGGGACAGACAGAACCCATGAAGAGATAAACCCCTCCCCTCTCCCCTGCCCCCAGGGTTGCTTTTAAAGTGCCAGCCCTGGCTCAGAAGCCCTTTCTGCTTCTGCTCTTTGGGCCTCCCCCATCCCTGCTCTTCCTCATTCATGGGAGGCTGCCATCCACGGTGCTGGACTCGCTGACACGCACACCTCCCCAAGGGCCAAGCCTGCATCCGCCGAGGCCACTCCCACCCTCCAACGAGCCTTCCCACCTGGTCCCCTGGCCGCGGCCCCAGGAATCACTCCCTATTCCAGCTCAGATGCCATCTCTCCAGTGACACTTCCCAGAACGCACCTACTGCCAGCACTCTCCTGAGCCCTGGCATCCTCAGGCGGCCCTGAGAACCTTCACCAATCACCAGGGAACTGCAATCATCACTTACTGTTTCTTTTCTACCAGAAAGTGCTCAATGATTATTTGCTGATTTTCACTGAAAACAAAACTCCCCAGGAAAATTACTACAGGCACAAAGAAACATTCAATTCTTGTATGTGTTTATCTTCTTAGGTGCGAAGGGAATTTAGAAATGCCACAGTTACCTTCAGCAACAGCAGGGAACCACATCACCAACACCACAGTCTCGGAGAGGAATTACAACTCGGCACTGCTCTTTAGGAAAGCTCTGGTGACTGAAGAAAAGATGGGACTGACCTGCAACCACTGTACTTGTGAGAAAGCAAGTCTCAGCAATAGGTCTCTAAAATACAATGATGTGAGGTACCTAACACTGGAAAAAGACTGGGCTCTACACTCAAGAACTTAATTCAAGGATGCAAATTAGAACTATAAAATACCTGTGCACACACAATCTTCATTTATGAATGAAGATGAAATTATAAAATATTTATCAGGTAAAACATGAACCCATATATTTGCTTCTAATAATTCTAAATTGTTTCTAAATTGTAATGGATGGATAAACAAACTTTTCTAATAATTCAGGGTATTAAAAATAGTGAATGTGCTTCTTTTACATATAAACAGTAAGATGCATCGTTTTTTCCAACATATTTCAATGTTTTCTGTATTCATACATTCAGCTCAATCTAATTTCCAATCATTTTTCATTTTCAGACCCAAGTTTCCTCCAATGTTATTATCTATGAAAAAATAGGTATTAAAACATGAATTCATGTTTTAAGCATGTCCACAGTTGATGACCCAGCCGATTTCTATGGTAGTGTTAAACCAAGAAAAATAATTTTTAAAGTCCACAATGTCTTCGGTTTGTAAGAAACTTACCCCTGTTTACACTATAGAGCATAACTCATAAAGTGCTCATGTATCAAAACCATGTAATTTTAAACAAATACGTTCTTTGCACCTTTCCTGTCCTCCCCACTACCACAGAATCCCTCCTACGGAGAGCAAGATGAGTAACACACCAGGTTCATTCTCTCCAGTGAGCCAAAGGTGGCACCACAAATTCATTTTTCAGTGTTAATGAATTGAAGTCCACCAGCCCTTCTCACGTTCTTACTGCTCTGCAGTAGAAACCGGTTTCTGTGGCTGAACCACAGATTACCACTTGAACTTTCATTGTATCTGATCAGCAGCAAAACAAATCAGAGGAACCTAAAAAGTACCAGCGATGGGAGACCTCCCTCTCCCTTCATCTCTTCAGACACCTGAAAGGCAAACACTGACGGCAAACCTCAAACCCCTACTTCCTATTGTGGGGGAAAAACACAGCACCTGAGCAACCCTGGAAGCCACTTGCTTTGGACAAGCACGGAGATGAAATGCTCTATTCTGCCTCCATGCCATACGCCTTCTCAGAAGACATGCCATTTTATCACCTCTTAGGAACATTAAATATGTATGTGTACTCAAAAACGGTTTATAATAGCTGTAAATGAAAAATGAGAAACTAAACAGCCTCAAAATAAATGCGTTTTTTACACTGTTTAACAATTAACATTAATGAGGAGTGACACCATACATTATGCTGAACTCAGTTGACTAAATGTGTTAGAGATATATTTTAGAAAATAAAATATATTTTGTTACCATAAAAATAACTTTTGTGTGATGGTGGCGGGGGGGGGGAATGACAGAGCAGATGCTTATCAAAGCTATAAGAATAACAAAATTAAAGGATCAAAAATTCATAATTAGTGTCAACGGCACAGCTTATGCCTATTAGAAATGTATTAATTAAAGTAATATATTCATAAGGTGAGAAGCTTAATACATTTCTAAGAGGGGGAGAGAAATCCCCAAGGCCTAAAAACAAACATAAAAAATTAAGGCGTGTGAATTATCCACGTCTGCTTAAGACCAGTTTTAAACACAGACACTCCTATGCCGGATGAATCAGAACTCCGGAACTCCTACAGGTTATCAGGGCCATCCCAATGGTGGCCGTCATGACGATCACTTCCAGTTGCCTAACTGTTGGCAAACGTGTCGGGAGCCAGGCATCTTCCAAAGTTCCTACCTTGTGGAGTCTACTGAGGGTTTCGTCCGCCCCTGGCTGCTCTCTTCCCAGACGCTGTTGGCCAGCTCGTTCCCGATGGACGACATCACCTTGATGAGCTCCACTGGCCAGTCATCCAGGTCCAGAGATCGGACTCGGGAAAGGTGGGTGCCAAGATTCCGGTGGATCCCTGAGCACTCGATGCACATGAGGGCTCCCAAGTTCAAACTGGCCCAGTTAGGATCTATGGGAAGAGGAACAGAATGCTAAATGCAATCAGACCATCATCTCTCATTCCAACTGTCCTTAGAAATACAAGGCCACAAATCAGTCCAACTTCACGTCGACAGGCTCTTCCTAGAACCACATCCACGGCTAGAAGAAATGCTCCGTAGCCAGTGCTCAGTCCTGTTTGAGGTGTCCCAAATGACTGGCAGTTGGTAGTAGCTTCAGAACACTTTTGGCTGAAGCCAAAGCCTTGGAATTTCCCACACTAAATAATTGACAGCGTTGGTTTGGACAGAAAAGATGCACTTTCCCATACGTCACAGCAGCATTCACCTTGAGAGGGCTGACCTGTATGGGGAAAAACACGTGTGACTCAGCACCCACTGTGGACAGCTGCTGCCGAGGAGAAGTGCTGAGGGGCAGCTGGGTGACACCGTGACTCTGGTCATTCCCTCATTGCTACCTCTGCAGCCACTGGCACATCAAAGTTTCCAGGAGGTACACAACGGGCATGCTTGCAAATTTCAAAGATGAGAGAGAGGTACACTACAGCGCAAAAATACTGTTTTCAGTGATCTTATTTAACTACAGCTCCTGAAGCAACTGCACTGTGGGCAAGTTGGCGGGCAAGGCCCTTTGGTGGGGTTATCACGCAGCGCAACCAATGCTGACTTGCAGAATGAATGGTGACAGGCTTTGGGCTGTGAAACTGGACCAAGGACCAGTGCAAGGATTGTGCAGGACAAGAAATGGGTTCAGACAGCAGCACTGGGACCCCAGAACTGGAGCACTCACTGCGTGAAACTGGCTGGCATCATCAGAAGACCAAGAACTCAGGCCTGGGTTGACTTCATGCTAGAATCTACAGCTGATGCGCCGCGATGGGGTTGCCCTTGAGAGTCAAAGGCTTTCACCGCTGTAAGTAGACACGGCTTACTCACCTGGGAATAGGCAGTGTTTACTCCGGGCACACTTGAAGAGTCAACAAAAGACCAAGTAGCTCAGGTCACATCTGACTCACTGGGGAGACATCTTTTGTTTTATAAATGTCAACTGACCAGCAATAGCTTTATGCCAGTTGATCAGAAATCAGAAAACCGGTCCTTTATTTAACATCTACTGCACGTGCAAGGCGGCCAGTGATAGATACCACAAGAAATGTGAGAAGAGGCTGGGTGCGGTGGCTCATGCCTGTAATTCCAGCACTTTGGGAGGCTGAGATGGGCGGATCACCTGAGGTCAGGAGTTCAAGACCAGCATGACCAACATGGTGAAACTCTGTCTCTACTAAAATTACAAAAAAGTTAGCTAGGCATGGTGGAGGGCACCTGTAATCCCAGCTCCTCGGGAGGCTGTGGCAGGAGAATTGCTTGAACTCGGGAGACAGAGGTTGCAGTGAGCTGAGATCCTGCCACTGCACTCCAGCCTGGGCAACAAAGCGAGACTCCTTCTCAAAGAAAAAAAAAAAAAAAAAAAGGAAATGCAAGAAGAGGGGTCTGTGACCTCAGAGGTTCTGGCTGGGAAGGGCAAACCTATGCATCAAATGGAGAAAACCCGAGCAGAAGAGAACAGAGAAATGCAGAGACTCAATGCTAAAAAGTGCAGTCAGAACCAATGTGCAGGTGGCACGGGAAGGAAGAGGGCAGCGGGGATAGGAAGGATGGCCACATGGGGGATGCCCTGGTCTGGGGGTGTGGAGGGTGGAGGCATGGCACACAGCTGGCATGGACCCCTCCTCGCCTGTGGCTCTCCCTTTGTGTCTGCACAGCCGACCTCTCCACTGGCCCCCTCTGCTTCTCCACCTCTGGATCACTGACAACCAGGTCTCCACCTCCAGATCATGGATGCAGCACAGCCAAAGTCACCAGCCCCTTCCAGGGCTAAACCCAAAAGACTCCTGCGGCCAACATTTCACTTGGCCTCCTGTGGGCTGGTCACTGCCCAACCCCTCCTCACAACATTGACTACTACTTTTTTTTTGAGATAGGGTCTCCCATGGTGGCACAATCACTGCTCACTGCAGCCTTCAACTCCTGGGCTCCAGTGATCCTCCTGCCTCAGCTTCTCAAGTGGCTGGGACTACAGGTGCATACCACCACGCCTGGCAAACTTTTTACATTGTTTTTGCAGAGGTGGGGTCTTGCTATGTTGCCTAGGCTGGTCTTGAACCCCTGGGCTCAAGCAATCCTCCTGCCTGGGCCTCCCAAAGTGTTGGGATTACAGGCGTAAGCCACTGTGCTGGGCCAGTGCTAACTTCTGATACCTTTTTGGTCAACAACCTCTCTGGATTTTTTCCCCACTTTCCTGGTGGCTCTGTTGTGATCTCTTTCCCAGCTCTTCCTCCCTGACCTCAGGGCTCCTGTGGGGTCATCTCTTCCGACTCTGTAGTGTCTTTTAGGCCAACCCCACCCACACTTTAATCACCACCCAAGCACTAACACCTCTTCCTGGCTCCCGAATGATCACACACGCAACGACCACGTACATTTCAGTTGGGAGAATCTCCTCATCAACATCCACTCTGCAAATGCATTCTTCTGCCAGGTCCTTCCTGTCTCAGCTATTGAAGTTGGGACCCCAGGGGTCCACCTTGATTCTTCCATCATTCCCACAGCCAATCGCAAGCTTCTCAACCTCTCGTAAGTCCAACCCTTTCTTCTAGAAAGGGCGTCCTCACCAGTATCGCAACTGGGGTGCAAGGGGCTCCTGTCTGCGGCCTCGCCCGTCACTTCCCTGCGGACCTCTTCACACAACAGCCACGGCCCCACTGAACCCAGCACTGCTGATCACGTCACACCACCGCTCAAAACCCAGCACCTCTCCTGCTCCCTGATGTCCCCGCATCCGGCCCACCAAGTGCTGTGGGGAAGGGTCTCACACACTGTCCCCACTCACATCTGGATCCCTATAGCCACTCGCCTAAACTCTTGCCAGAACCTCTGATTTGGTTCCTATGCCCATCCCACCGCCCTCCACGCCGCTGTGGGTTGCAGACACAGAAGCCACTCACGCTGGCCCCTCGTTCAGACCTTCGTGCACCCGCCTCCTACCTCCCCCAAGCAGCTCCCAGGCTGTCAGGTCCAGATCTGAAGGACGACATGAACACATGGGACACGTTCCTGTGCCTGGACTCCGAATTCTGTGAAACCCAAAATGTTGCAGGGGGCGGGGGGTAAAGTGTTCCAGGGCCCCGTGCTCACCACCCTCCGCTTAGAGACAGGGAAGGCTGGGGCTGACTGAAGGGAGAACCTCGCCTCTGCTCCAGCAGAGAATGACTCATCGGCAAGGGTTGGGATCTAAGCATCACCACTGCAATTTCCTTGAAAGACGTCTTAAGGCCAACTGGGACACTTTGCTGTGTCTCGGCCTGGGTGGAGAACCTCGGCCTGTGGCTGATCCCAGCCTCCTGGCACGGCCTCAGACCTCTGAACTGTCTCCTGCCCCCGACCTGGCTTCAGGCCCCGCTGGTTCCACAGCCCCAGGCCTGCCGTGCCTGCTCTCCAGGCCCCCACACCTATGTGCGTGCCACCTGCCAGCACTGCCTTTTCACCTTTGTCCTCTGCAAGCCTCTCGCTCTCTGGGCCTCAGCTCCCCTCCTGAGAAATGAGGCTAATAATTCCCATCCTCAAGGGGCTGTCAGAAGGATTAAAAGCTATGAGGCACTTAGAGCAGTGGCTGCCCCATGGGAAGTACAGTGTTAGGTGTTGGCTGTAATTACATCTGTTCCTTCACATATTCAACCACTATTAACACATTGGCTTCTGGGGATACAGCGGTGAAGAAAATGGAGAAAAATTCCTGCCCACAGAAATGTAGGACGTAGATTCTATGGGGACAGACCAACCAGGAAAAAGTAAAAAAACTAGGCTCAGCACAGTGGCCCCCGCCTATAATCCCAGCACTTTGGGAGGCCAATGGGGGAGGATCGCTGAAGGCCAGGAGTTTAAGAACAGCCTGGGCAGCATAGTGAGACTACCTCTCCACAAAAATTTAAAAAAATCAGCTCGGCATGGTGGCATGCACATGTACTCACAGCTACTCAGGAGTCTGAGGTGGGAGGATTGCTGGAGCCTAAGAGTTGAAGGTTGCAGTGAGCCATGATTATACTGCTGCAACCAAGGACAGGCCGTGAGAGGCAGCCTATCCTTTCTGCTGCACTCCATCCTGGGCTATAGGGCAAGACCCCATCTCAACCCACTCCTGACCCCGCCCAAATCAGAAAAGAGCTAAGAAAATTGTACAATACACCAGAGCTAGGAAGCCCTCAGGGCAGGACAGCAGGGAGTAGGGATGTGTGTGTGTGATTTCAAACCTGGTGGTCAGGGAAGGACTAAGAGGCAACAATGGGACAGAGACCCAACGTTGCAGGACCTGAGGTTCTATTTGTGGGCCAAGCTGAAGATGAGAGCCTGGATGTGCTCCTATCGTAGGCTGTGGTGAGCTATCTGGTGGTAGTGGTGGGTGCCAGTCCCCTCTTGTGTGCAGGCCTGGAGTCCACAAAGGGAAATAAGGCAGGATTCTAGACATCAGAAAGGCCCAGGAGAGAGGGGCATCTGTGAGGTCCACGCAGCAGGGCGGGAGGGACCAGCACACGGTCAGCTCTGACCAGGGCTTCATGGATGACACGGATGGGCAGACAGAAAGCAGCAGAAAGGGTGGGCTGCCTCTCAGGGCCTGTCCATGAAGGTCAGACCTGCTGGTGAGAGCCATTGATGGTCCCAAGCCCTAGGATTCTCAGGGGCCTCAGGTGTGGACCTTCCTTGGCATATTCCTGGCAGAAGGCAGGCAACAGGTGCCCTAAACAAAGGCCCCACTGTCCGATGGGCCTGGGACACGCTGGGATGGGCCGTGCTGAATAGGTATCTTCAGAGCAGGACTCCCCAGAAGCACAGGTGTCCGAAGGCTGCAACTTCCTGGGAGGTGGATGCTGTTAAGAGTTTCCCAAATTCACTGGCTCTCGGAAACCCTTTATAGACAGGCACCCCCAAAGCTCCAGAAGCTCAGCGTCCACTCTGGAAACAGTGCTGTGGGATGTGCCCAGTGCGCAGACAGAGGGGGCTCCTGGCGGTCTAGAGTATTAGGGGGCCAGGGAGCTGTTACCACAATTCCAAATTCCACGCTGCATGAAAATCCCCAAGCCTCAAAAGATCCTACCACTCAGACACAACTGGTGCTAACCTTTCAGAGATCAGCCTTACAGATCTTTCCCCGCTAAATACCTGTAAATATTCGTTAGGTTCATCCAGACTCACTGTCATACCCCTTTTTCATTTTACAGCACATTATGAAGTTTCTTTATCTCAGTTAAGCCCCCCACCCTCCCTTTTTCTCCCTTGAGACGAAGTCTCACTCTGTCGCCCAGGCTGGAGTGCAATGATGCAATCTTGGCTCACTGCAAACTCCGCCTCTCCTGTTCAAGTGATTCTCCTGCCTCAGCCTCCCAAGTAGCCAGGATTACAGGCGTGTGCCACCATGCCCGGTTAATTTTTGTATTTTTAATAGAGATGGGGTTTCACCATGTTGGCCAGGCTGGTCTCGAACTCCTGACCTCAGATGATCCACCCACCTCAGCCTCCCAAAGTGCTGGGATTACAGGTGTGAGCCACCGCGCCCAGGATCAATTAAGTCTTTTTCCATGATTTTTAAAGGTAGAACAGAGAAGACATCACTATGAACTGCATTTCAAATTGTTAAGACATTTGGGATGCTTCTGATCTTGTGCCATATAAAGCACTGTGATAAACATCTGGAAAGACAGATCTCTGCGCCTGCCCTGCTCAGTCCCATTTGTTTAGTTCCTGGAGTGTACACCTGGAGTCAAGGGCATCCACTCTTCCAAAGCTTTTTATATACATTTTCAAAAGGCCCCGTGGAGGTGTTTACAGTTCATCATCAGTGTGGGCAGTGTACCTATCCCAGTACTTCCACCAAAATTGGGTATTTTTACTTAACACATCCTTGCCAATGTGCGACATCTTCTGAGCCTTTCCATTCTTCTCAAGGCCCTTGTTCTTGAGAACATACAGCAGGCTGGCCAACAGCTTGGTTTGAGTCCTGCTATGGGACTTGCTATTTCTGTGACCTCAGACAAATGACTTGACCCTTCAGGCTCCTCAATTCCTCCCCTTTAAGTGGGGCCCACAGGAGCAGCAACTATTAGGGTTGCAGAATGAAAAGACAGCGCTTGCGAGGGTTTGGCACGGGGCTGACACAGACCACACAGTTAGCAAATGCGTGCTTGCTATCGCCTTTCTCCTGAACTGTCAAACTCTGCCTCTTCCCTTTGTCCCTGTCTATCCGCTCAGGTGGTCTTGCTCAGAACAAACTGGCCCACACCTCCCCTGCACTGGCCTCCCCTTCCCACCCCCATCTGCACTCACATGCACAAGCTCATCTCAGACAGGACCTGCGACCTCTGATTTGCCAGGTATCACGGTCCCTGCAAGCAACGGATGGCTTTCTTTTAAAGCAACCTTCAGATGCACGGTGGAAACAACTGCAGGCATTTTCCTTAATGGATGTTCTAATATTTCTCAGATTTGTGCTTTTAAAAAAGCTCTTACTTTTAAAACTTTTTGATAGAAACATACTTCAAATAACTGCTTCTCTCTTCGAACTTCATTTCACCACACGTTTGAAAGTAAAACTTAAAAATTCAAACATAAGCAGGTGCTTTAAAGAAGAACCTCAAGATACTTGGAGAAGAACCCCTTCCCTCACCCGCAGGACAGACTCCTCTACAGAGGCCGTAGACGGACTTTTGATCTCTCTCCTGCCTGCTATGCCACTGAGTGGACTCTTGGAGGGGGTGCTTCCCTTCCCTTTTGTCTGGAGCAGTCCTGGGCTCCTGTCTCCCTTCCCGGCCGAGCTGACCCTGGCTGGCCTCCTCCCTGCTTTGCCTCTATTCCAGTCTGTTCAAAATGGTCTGGCCAGATCCGTCTCCCCAAGTGGAGCTCAGGGTCCATCTCCTTCCTGCTCTAAAACTCCAATGATGTCCCTCTGCTTACAAATGAAGAACAAAGCTGGAAAGTTTCACTTAGCACTCACACTCCAACTGGCTTCTACCGGTTTCCCAGCCCAAACAGCACCTCTGATCCTACAACCACCTGGAGCAGCTCTCCTCAAGCCACTCACTTTGCTCACAATGATTCCTTCGGCCCCTTCCCTGTACACACCCTGCCTGTCTCCAGAGCCCCGCTGACAGACAGCTCCCGCCTGGGTGGCAAGGCCGCTGCGTGCCCCTGATGACTCTCCCCAGCGCTTAGCTCCATGGTCAGCAGGTCGGTGCCTTGTCCAGTGCGTTTCAGGCTTCAGGATGGCAGGACCCACCACGCCATGCACGTTTGACTCCTGGGCGGCACCCAGCCTGGTACCAGCACCTCTTACCTTGTTTGAACTGGACTTCCTTCTCTTCAAAACACTACTTAACAAAAAAAATCTGAATGGAAGAAGTTTACTGAATGTCTCCAACACTGTCTCTGGGCTGAGACTGCAACAATGAAAGTAAGTCCATACTCTCAATATTATGAACAACAAAATGACTTTTTCAAAGGGAAAATAACAGTATGGATTAGACCAGAAAGCATGAAATAAAACTGGGTTATTCTATGGCACAAAGCAGTACTTACAACTTGTATCCGTTCAATCAGAGGCATTAGTGGGTAATGGATTTAACACCAAAAAAAAAAAAAAAAAAAAACAAAGATATCATTTGATGGTGAAACCCAGAACATATGATTGTGAAATTAAAAAAATAATACCCAGAAATCTCTAGGCAGGAATGAACCAATTATATTCTATTTTTATGGAAAAAAAAATCAGTAAGTGATCACTGATTAATCAAAAAGTAAGCCAGCCACCATGCCTGGCTAATTTTGAATTTTTTTTTTTTTTTTTTTTTTT
>NW_012122043.1:6104390-6242454 GCF_000951035.1 Colobus angolensis palliatus
CGGCCTCCCAAAGTGCTGGGATTACAGGCTTGAGCCACCACGCCCGGCCAATTTTTAATTTTTTGTAGAGATGGGGTCTCCCTGTGTTGGCCAGGCTGGTCTTGAACTCCCGGCCTTCCTAGCCTTGGCACAAGTTGTGGGGCCGAATCCTTCGCACCCCAGGTGTGACTGCTGCTCATCGGATGCCTAAGGCAAGGAAAGACTCATAGAAACGCACCCTGCAGACAGGGGCAAGGCTTGTGTGGAAGGCGCTCTGTTAAGGTAAAATCCAAACAAAATATCTCAGTTTCCTAAAAGCAGTTAACTCTGCCAAACAGGACAGACGTGAGTTCCCTGCAACCCAGGCCTGGTGGGACCATGTGGTCTCCAGTTGCAGAGCACCAGCCCCTGCTGCCACCGCATACACTTACTCTGGGCATCGCAGTCCACACAGTGGGAGTTCCCGCGCATGTTCCGGATTGACTGCAGGGCCATGGCCTCGCTCTGGCTCGTCAGCCGGGACTGGGCACGAGGAAGACACAAATAAAAGGAGAAACGCACATCACTGATAACGTCAGGAAAAGATCAAACAGATTGGGAGCAAATGTAGGATGAGGGTAATTTCCAAACAATCACTCCTGTTTTGATGTCTTTGGGAAAGAGCATGACTGAAGGCGAAATCATCATGCACGGGGCTGGGGGAGGGAGGAACTGTCACATTTTAACACTCAGCAGCTGAGAGGGACTCTGCCAGAAATGAGTAAAGAGGAGAGTTCTGGATCATCTGTGAATAAACATGGACCATGGTCACCTGGAGAAGGTAAATGGGTAACCTTCTGGGCAGCAGCCACATGTCTACTTGGTATGAAGAATGAGAAAGAAAGAATCCGTTTATAAGCCCAGGGTTAGGGCTTCATCAGCACTGTAAGACATATCTCATGGTTCCTTGTCAGAAAACCCCATCCGTACCACACATCACCCTGGGAGATGCACCTGTCATCTGAAGACCCTCAGTTGCCACGGTGACGAAGCCACTCACCAAGGTGGGGGCAGGGATGAACATGAGCATAGCTGGGGGTGCTGATTCTTAACCTTACACTTGATGGCTTTATTTATTTATTTATTTATTTATTTGTTTACTTATTTTTTAAGCCAGCGTCTCTGTGGCTGAAGCTGGGGTGCAGTGGCGCGATCACAGCTCACTGCAGCCTTGAACTCCTGGGCTCCAGTGATCCTCCTGCCTCAGCCTCCCATAGTGTTGAGATTACAGGTGTGAGCCACTGCACCTAGCTCTATGGTCTTCTTTAAAAAGGATTTCAAAACATACGTGCTCATTGCAGCACGTTTAGAAAATACAGAGAGGGGAAAAAGAACATAAAGACTTATAAGCAATGATATGGCCATCCATAGTTAAGCATTACTAACGTTTTGATATCTGTTCTTTCCGCCTGTTGCTTACACACATCTACATACACATATGTACTTTAAAAAGCCAGCATAATACATATTGCTGCGTAGAAACCTGCCCTTTCCAGCCTAAGGACATCTGTTCATTGCTCAGTGCCATCCCACAGTCTCTGACATCATCATTTTAAATGGCTGCATAGCATTCCACTTAGTGAAGACCTGTTTATTAAGTTCTCTCTGATGGACATTTAAGTCGCTTCCAGTTTTTCTCTATCATAAACGATGCTGTAAGAACATACGATGGCTAAGTCTTGGTACACATCCATGATTATTTACTAAGAATAGATTCCTGGAAGTAGAAGTTCTACGTGAAAGGTATGTACTGGGTATGCACCTTTTTCCTCCCCTAGAGAGAGGGTCTTGCTCTGTTGCCCAGGCTGGAGTAGTGCAATCACAGCTCAATGCAGCCTTCATCTCCTGGGCTCAAGTGGCCCTCCCACCTCAGCCTCCTGAGTAGTTGGAACTACAGGTGTGAGCCATGCATCTGGCTATTTTAAAATTTGTAGAAACGGGGGGTCTCCCTACGCTGCCCAGGCTGGTTTCAAACTCCTGGCCTCAAGTGATCTTCCCACCTTAGCCTCCCAAAGCACTAGGAGTACAGGCGTGAATCATCATATCTGGCTGCTATGTACAGTTTTTAAGGCTTATTTATTAAATATGCATTTAATATTACAGTTAAAGCAAAAATTGATCTATTTCAGAGGACAGTTAATAAAATAAGCTTGATTTTTGTGTAAGAATTTTTCATAAATTGAAACATCTCATGTCAAATTGATGTGAAACAATATATTCCTTGCTACATAATAATAAATTGTAATGTATTAATTGCTACTGTCTAATTAGCATCATGCATTATTGAATTTTAATTCCCTTTGGTTAGATACCCAAGTATTCAGAATATGTTTAAATAGTTTACACTGGCATCTGGAATGCACATGTGTGATCACACACACACACACATGGATGTGCTTCTGTCTCTCTGTGTACATGTATCACTTCTGTAGTTGGTTTGTCTGTCTGTCTGTCTGTCTAGCTATGCCTATACTTGTATCAGCTGCAATTATCCACTGGCAGGTAAAACATTATAAAGCTGGCGGTCAACTGGGCCTGTGTTTTTGCCCTCCTGCCACTCCTTGTGGGCAGCATTTCCATGTTTTATGCCCTCACACGTGTTCAACCAATGCCCAAGATGACCAGCTGTGAGTCGGCCACCTTTGGTTGCTCAACGCATCCTCCTCCCAAGGGAGCAATTCCCCGGAGCACAGGCGCCTAGTGGGGGCCAAGGGGCAGCATTCTAAAGGCTTGCGTGTGCATCGGCTGAGACACGAGCGGGGAGGAGCCTGGCAAGGCGTGGACTGGGAAAGGCTGCCACCATCCCAGATCTTCCTGAATTAGGTGGAGGTGGCATGGGCTCAGAGTCTGCCGTGAGAGACTGTGATTCTCCCATGAAGGCGGGAATCTGTGCCTCTGTTTGGTAACACATCCTGCCTCCCCGCCTTCCTTCTCAGAATGAGCTGCCCACGCTTGGAGGATGCGGCGTGCTGTTGCTCCCCATCGAGGTGGCCCCAAAGCACCCTGTGCTCGTTTCAGGAGGCATATCATGGATGCATGTGGACGTGACCCAGTAAAGCCAGGGTGTATGGAATGAAAGGCAGTGGTTCTCCCCACCTTGGGTATAAAACATCTTTTAAAAAGGGAAGCAAATTACATTATAATAATAATGACTGTGGTCTGGTTTACCCTGGTTAAAGAGGGTAATAAAATAAGACACTTTATCTTTCTGAAAGACAGAGTCTCTTTTTAGTGACAAAGCTGCACATAAATCATTGGCAGAAATTTCTTTAAATGGTTACAAATGAAACTGCAGGTCGGTGGGTAACGTCCTGTCTCTTAGTTTCTGGTTGAACATAGTTTGAAATATCAAAGTGCTCTCCAAAAGTCTACAGCGTCCTAACAAAGAGGTTAAAGAGAACCAAACATGAAAATAATGACATGGAAGCAATCCTTGATGGGAAAAAGGACTTTTGTAGAAGGAATATCACTGGGCAGCAGTCTAGAGAATACAGGTTAAGCCAGGTGCAGTAGCTCATGCCTGGAATCCCAGCACTCTGGGCATCTGAGGCCGGTGGATCACTTGAGCCCAAGAGTTTGAGACCAGCCTGGGCAACATGATGAAACCCCACCTCCACAAAGAATATATACTAAATCAATAAATATATAAATAAATAAGCAAGCAAGCCAGGCATGGTGGCACATGCCTGTAGTCCCAGCTACTCAGGAGGCTGAGGTGGGAGGAATGCTTGAGCTTGGAGATTGCAGTGAGTTGAGTACAGTGAGTGCCACTGTACTCCAGCCTAGGTGACAGAGAGACAGACTCTCTCCAGAGAAAAAAAAAGAGAGAAAAAAAATATAGGTTAAAATCTGTTTTCTTTTTTAGCTAAATAACTACAAAAAACAAATTGCCCCTAATTTTTTTTAATATAGAAAAGAGCTGCAACACCACCTCTAATTATTGAATAAAACACATACCAGGCTTTATCAGTTTAGATAACAGAAACTTTATCTTCCCAAGCTCCCTGCACGCTCATATAGACCCTGCAGTTTTCATTTATGTCCCTAACAAGAGACGGTTTTCCAACTTGATGTCAATTTGAATTCTGGGCATTTATGAGAACAGTGCATCTTTTAAGTCCATCTCTTTTTTTCTGAGCGTATTCTGTCCAAAACAAAAATAAATGTGGACCCAGAAGCCACAAGAGTCCAAAAGATTCCCTCTGGGATTGGCTAAGAGAGTGAAGATTTAACCTTGGCTCTTCTGCCAGGGAAGCATGGTCAGGCTGGAACACTCACATATGACGGTATGGACACAGGTGTTTCTGACCGTTTTAGTTAGTGCGCTTTCTGCTCACAAAGAGTAGCTAGGTCCTGTCATTCACACCAGTCCTCTATTTTCCCCTCCGTGGGGCATTACTTGGGGCCCGCATTCCCCCAGCAGCCGCAGCCCTGGTTTTGGGCAGCCCGGGGCCTCACCTTGTTCTTGCTGCTCTCGCACGACTGCAGGCTGGCCAGGATCTGGCTCTCGATGGCTTGGACCCAGGCGTCCCGCTCCTCGTACGTCGTGGCTTCAAAGTGCCACGTTTGGCCAGTGAGGGACACAATGATAAACTCAAAGTTTTCTTCTTGTTCTGAAACACAGAGTGTGGGACGAAGAGTTTAGCTTTCACGCGACAGCAGTCCCCCTGCTGGCCCTCTGTCACAGAAGTGCCACTGGGTTCAGCTGCCCCTGCACGGGCTGGTGCCGCACACAGCACTGGACAACCACAGCAGCGGAGATCTGAATCCAGGCACCTCCCAGCACTCCGGACGTGGTTTCTAAGGCCAGCATGGCTTAGCCAGGTTTCAACCAAGGCTCAGGGGACAAGGCCTGATGAAATCGATGAGCGATGTCAGAGTCTCTGTGTGGCGCACACACAAAACAACTTACGAGAGTAACTATGTCACTCATGGCTGTGACCGTCCTTATCTGTGGGATGAAAATTAAGTCAGGGCCGCTAACCTCCGGATGCAGGGTTAATTTCTACCCAAGCGCTCGCATAGATCCACAGACAGTACATGGAAAGAGGAACGTGGGAAGGTTTCTGTTCCTTTATGGCAGAGGACCTGTTGCCGTGTTTCAGTTGGGCAGAGTGTGTGGGATCCTGTGCGCCTTAGGAGGATCTCAGCTGAGACAGGCCCCAGACTTGGTAGCCACTCTGGGGCCGTGTCTGGAATGGGAAGAAAGGAACTTGGGGCTACCCCTCTGAGTCTTTGGGCAAATTCCTTGACTCTTCCGAGGTTCATTTTTTCTAACCCATAAAATGAAGGCAAAGGGCACCGACTGTCTAGTGCTTTTCTGCTAGTTCCATGAAGTGTACAGACCCACGCGGACGTGAGGCCTGGTCCATGCGAGGCACTCCACAGATTCACGCCGGCCTCTGTTCAGGATTCCTGTCCCCACTCCCAGCCCCCAAGTCCCTGCCAAAGGAGGAGGCACCACTGGCAAAGAGCGTAACTAATTGCAGACAAGCACGAATAATTTTTTTTGAGATGGGGTCCCACTTTGTGGTCCAAGCTGGAGTGCTGTAGTGCGATCACAGCTCACTACATCTTCCACCTCCCAGGTTCAAGCGAACCTCCTGCCTTTGCCTCCTGAGACCCTAGGCTGCTCTCAAACTCCTGACCTCAAGTGATCCTCACTCCTTGGCCTCCCGAAGTGCTGAGTGACAAGTGTGAGCCACTGCATCAGACCCTCATTAAGAAATCTTCAGCTGGGATTTTAGACGCAACACCTCATTTGACTCAATGTTTCCAGGCCCTGGCCTGTGAACTAGCTGCATTAGAATCCGCTGGCGAGCAACTATGATTGGTACTGACTTTCATCTACCTGTGTGCCAACCACTTTACTTATCTCCGTCCCCAGCCTGTGGCCATTGGGCTGGCTCATGTCTACTGCACGGACCTCTGACCTTCCAGACTCTGGGTCCCTGTAGCCCAGCTTCCAGGCACGGCTTACTGCCCTTACCTAGGCTGGCTCTCCCAGGCCCTTCCTGGGACATAAGGACATGCCAACCCACTCACCTTTCCCCACTCCTTTCTGGCTGGGTGGACATGCAGCCCCCTTTGTGGCTGAGATCCCTTCCACCTGAACAGCCCACTGATGCTGCCAAGCCTCAGTCCCAGGGGTGTGGGGACAGCGCCCAGCCAGAGAGGGCCCATGGCCTCCACCACCCCCTCAAAGGTCTGTGACTCCCCTAGGTGCTGACAGCCACTGCGCCCCGGGCATATTCTGGGGGCTGCAGGAAAGTGCTGTGACGTGGGTGCTGAGTGGAGGTTGGGCCTGAGGCCCTGGCTGGTTAGTCCCCCTTGGGGTGTCGGCACTGAGGCCCACCCCATCTGTGAAAGGCACTGATCTGGGCTGGAGTGGGAGGGGAGAGAAAAGTCTTCAGAGGACGTTCTCGGCGGCCCACACGGTATGTGGGTGTCCTTTGTGCTCTCAGTCACCCTGGTTCCTGATTTCTGGAGAGCCGGTGACAAGAGGTCAGGATGAGAGGGTCTGGTCGCTCAGGAATTTTATCCCAATCTATTGGGCTCTTGAATTTGAAGAACAAATGATTCCCCCCCCCACCACCACCTGTGTATTGATGCAGACACAAACACTCCACCTGCTGTGGAAAGGAGGGTGGGGGAGGAAGGTGGGGGTGGGGGTGGGGGTGTCTGCAGGTCATGCCTTCGGTAATGACCTTGAACACTCAGGGACTTGGAGTTTTCATTTAAAAAAAAAAAAAAATCATTGTAACTGTAAGTTTCACATAGGTTTCACCATGGCTGACTTACAATGATACTGTGCAATTATTGGCTGAGCCACTGCCTCTGTGGGTCTTGGTCCAGCTCCTTGATCCATGGGCTTTTATGTCCTACTACTATGAATTACAACATTTTCCTTACAGATTCTCATAGGATAGTGCCCCAATTCATGTATTTTATGCAAAACTCTCCTAGTGAACAGATAGGTAAGGTAAGAAAAAAACTACGTAACTCACAGTTAGGTCATAAGGAACACTTGGTAATTCATGGGTGGGATGTGACAATTTTTCATTAGGAGATCAACTCAACAGGCTCACACTTTGTTTAATCTGTGAAATTCAAATACATGTATCAAAGCTCCCTCTGATCAGTGTTTATTGGATCTTCTAGTGAAAAAAATTACAACCATTAGCTTCCCAGTTAAATTTCTGCACAACTGGTCCCCTGTAAAGCTTTCCTGTTCAAATGTGTGGTTCTAGCCAGTCATGAGCTACAGTCACTGGAACAAAGGCCAAGAGCTGAACTTGCATTACACTGTACGGGTGCAGGTCTCGGTCACTGTGGTCCTTAGCTGCCCTCCCCCACATGCTAGGCACTGGGCTGGGTGGAAGGGATTCCAGCATGCAGAAGCCTGTGCCCTCTAAATGTCTCTACGTGGTGAGGACGTGCACACACAAGCAGGCAGATGACTGAACACAAAGTGATAAAAACAATGGAAATCTGAAGGGAACATCTCTATTTTTTGCCTCATCTCAATGCAGTAGCTGCTATCTGGTATCTTGCACTGGAATACTCTCAGTATCTCATGCAAAGACAAAACTTGCAAATTAAATCGCTAAAGCACAGTTTGGCTCTGCCCGATTAATTAGGTAAACAAAATTTACCTATGCATGCAAACTCTACTTAGAGGAACAAATATATGTAAGTGTTCACAGGAACATCAGAACCCATTTCGAGCTAATATCCAAATGTGCTCCCTACAGTGGCTGTTTTACGGCTTCATCACTCACTCTATTTATTTATTTATTTTTCGAGACAGAGTTTTGCTCTTGTCTCCCAGGCTGGAGTGCAATGGCGTGATCTCAGCTCACTGCAACCTCCGCCTCTCGGGTTCAAGCGATTCTCCTGCCTCAGCCTCCTGAGTAGATGGGATTACAGGTGGGTGCTACCACACCTACTGAATTTTGTATTTTTAGTAGAGACGGGTTTCTCCATGTTGGCCAGGCTGGTCTTGAACTCCTGACCTCAGGTGATCCGCCCACCTTGGTCTCCCAAAGTGCTGGGATTACAGGCATGAGTTACTGCACCTGGCCGAACATTCACTTTAACAATCTATCCCACCACCTGTCTTCTCCTTATACTGGACACAAGTAAGTTCCCTTTTCTAGTATCTTCTATGTCACTCAACATTTCTGTCTCTCCTTTCAGCTCCCGGTCCTTTCTTCCCCCATCTCTCTGCATCCTTTACCTGGTCCCCTCATACCTTCTTGCGGACCTGGATTTGGCATGGTTTCCTCACTCTCTTGCAAACCTGATGTCCCCCTTCTACAGACCTCTGCCCTCACTTCCTGATCTCACTCCATCCTTGAGAGAGATCATCACCTCTTTTCTTCATCCTTCACTCGCACAGTCTGCAAAGCAGACACGTGTGTACATGCATCCAGCTCTTTACCACACTGTGTTTTCCAATAATGCTTCCCCATCATCCACCCTATTGAAACCTCACTTTGTAAGATTACAAATCAAGGAACAGCCAGGGGTCATGGGCTGTGCTCAGTCTTCTTTCTCACTGACCCCCCTCTTTTCGGAGCACCTTACGGGGCTGATAGGCACCACCTTCTTGCAGTATTTTCCCCCTTGGTCTTCTGAGATGCTTGATCACCCTGAAGACTCACCCAGATGTGAGCAAGGCATTTATCAGGGTGAATGAAAGAGATGTGAATAGAGTTACATGGATTCATAACTAAGGGGTACTAAGTAGCATAAACTAGTAGGAGGTCTGCAGTGGTCAACCATGGAACTTTTACCTCTGTCTTGCCTCATTCAATATTCATTATGTTTTACCAATGACTTGGATAAAGACATATAATGTCTGCTTACCAAATTTTGAAAGCAAAGAGTTTTGGGGGATAACAGATAAACTAAGGTTTTATTCCCATCCCCAGGGTCTAAAAAGAGGAGGATCTCTGAGCTGAACTGACAACTCAAATGGTCAAATGCATGACTAGAATTCCTTCCCTTGGACCCCAACAGCAAGAGAGGTTTGGGGGGGAGATTTTGCTTCCCAACTACAAATATGAACAGGTTGAAGGACTGCAGTGAACAGCAAGCCCATAATGGGGCTCCTGATGAAAGTGAAGGCTGTGAGTGTGTCATCCACAATGGTGAGGAGTGGTCCTGTCTCCATCACTCAGGGTGGTAGCCAACAGGCACCCCAGTGAGAGCCTAATGCCAGGGACTGCTCACTGGGGACTCTGAGCACAGGGGACTTCTGTGTGATGGAAGAGGGACGACACCTGTTCTGGGTGCCCTGGAGTCAACCCAGGACAGAAAAAAATGATGGAGACCCTGCAAGTGGAAGCTTCTTTCCCCCTCACAACTATCCATAGATGGAGCTTATGGGTTCTGCTTCCTTGGGAGTTTCAGGCCCTTGAATGTGGCCCTTTCAGAGGGAGACTGGGGGGAATTCAGCATCTCATAGGTGATTGGGAGGGCCCTTGCAACTCTGAGATCCTGTGGGAGTGATGCAAGATAGCTGAGAACTATCTTGCATCTGTGTTCTCAATGCAGGCAGCTGTAAGCAGCTGCAGGGAGTTCTGTGTTGAGATCTTCAAGGCTGGCTCCAGGCTCCTGGAGAAGGATCTGTGATTAGCTAGCAATGTCTACCCCAGGGCAAGGAGGGGTGCCCGTGGCGTGCTTGCCATCTTCTCACTGTGCAACTATAGTTCTCTTTCCAGCTTTCTGATCACTGCTTCTCTTTCTCCTCCCTGGTTCCTCTGCATGTGGCCTTTAGTGAAGGCAAACTTCAAGTTTAGTTAATGTTCCTCCTTCCTCCTCCCTCCTTCTTAAGGGTTCCTTTCCTTTTGAAGCTTAGACAGTCACTTCCTACAGACATGTACAGTTCATATATACATATATATACATATACACACACATATACATACACATACACACGTATATATCTAATTCATATATCTAATTGGTTTTGGATTTTTAAATGCCTATGGATTATTTCTCAAATACTTTGTCCTCATATCAAATTTAACATGCATCACATAGATTTGCTAGAATTTTCAAATGCTCCTCTTGGGGTTCTGTATTTCTCTTAATGATTACAATGCTATTCCAATCATAAAATCTCAAAATTACCTGGATTCCTCCCTCTCCCTCTGCCTACTGCCATCTCATCAGTCACAGCCCTGCTTAGCAATACCCTCCAATCTGTACCCTTCCACGTCCTTCCACTTTCAGCCCTTGCCTGACTGTGAATTGGCTCTGGCCCAGCTTTAACCTTTCTCTGAGTTTACCGTGTAGGAAGTTTGTGCAGTTGCTCCCGTCCCCAACACTTAAGCACTTCTCCCTTGTTCCTGGGGCCTGGCTTCCCTTCCAAGCTGACTGCTTCACAACACAGCAGTGAGGCCTGATCTCCAAGAGGACCCTCCTTCTCCCTCCCCAAATCAGATACATGAGCTGAAACTAGAACTGTGAGCCTAAAGTGCTAAAAACCTGCAAAAGTGGAGGCTACCCTGAGAGGCAAACACTTTTGGTAGCACAACAGATAAGGTCCTAAGACAGGAAACATAAACCCATGGTCCAGCACCCGGCAATCCCGCAAGGACAGGAGCCGGGAAGCCCCAGGTCTCAGAGGCCCCTTGGCTTCTGGTATCTTCTCTACAGGAAAGCTTCCCATGGACGGAGACCAATTACATCTGAACTCAAAACCAGAGGTCACCCAACACACTGCAAACAAGACAGCAGATTTAGATCCAAAGCATTACTGATACAGGCCGGGCACAGTGGCTCACGCCTGTAATCCCAGCACTTTGGGAGGCTGAGGCTGGTGGATCACCTAAGGTGTCAGGAGTTCAAGACCAGCCTGGTCGGCATGGTGAAACCCCGTCACTAGAGACAGATTGCTCTTAACCAAATATCAAGACGGATCACAGACTTGTTAAGAGTAACAGTCAGAGTCGCGAGAGTGTGGAATAATATCCTCAAGGGAAAATAACAGTGTAGACTTGAGACTCAGGAAAATTCTTGAGATTCACTCTGAAGAACAAGAGTGAAATACAGGCCAGGTGCAGGGGATCGTGTCTGCCATCTCAGCACTTTGGGATGTGAGGTGGGAGAATCACTTGAGCCCAGGAGTTCAAGACTGGTCTGGGCAACATAGTGAGACCTCATCTCTACAAAAAATTTGAAAATTAGCCAGGCATGGTGGCTTGCACCTGTAGCCCCAGCTACTTGGGAGGCTGAGGTGGGAGGATCACTTGAGCCTGGGAGATGGAGGCTGCAGTGAGCTGTGATCACACCACTGTACTCCAGCCTGGGTCACAGAGTGAGACCCTATGAAAGAAAAAACAGAAAAGAAAAGAGCAGAAAAGAAAAGAAAGGAAAAGAAAGGGAAAGAGAAAAGAAAAAGAGAGAACGAAATATAATTTTTCTGCAAAAAACCCCAAAAGTGCTTATTACCAATAGACGTCCACTAGGGAAATTACTAAATGATATATTTCAGGGCCAGGCACAGTGGCTCACGCCTGTAATCCCAACACTTTGGGAGGTCGAGGCAGGCGGATCATCTGAGGTCAGGAGTTTAAGACCTGCCCAGCCAACACAGCGAAACCCTGTCTCTAATAAAATACCAAAAAAAAAAAAAAAAATTGGCTGGGCATGGTGGCATGCACCTGTAATACCAGCTACTTGGGAGGCTGAGAAAGGAGAATCACTTGAACCTGGGAAGTGGAGGTTGCAGTGAGCTGAGATCACGCCACTGAACTCCAGCCTGGGTGACAAAGCAAGAATTCATCTCGGCGGGGGGGAAGATGTACTTCAGGAAGATCTTAGAAGGCAGGTTTGTGAAAGACGTGTTGATGAGCAAAGGAACTGAAAAATACGTAAACAAAAAAAATCTAACTAAAAACAATACCAACTAAGACTGCTAATGACAATGCCCACCATGGGAAAAGTCAAAATGCTAGAGAACGTGAGAGTGGCGGTGAGGACATGGGAGTCAGGATGTCACAGGGGCCTTGGACTGCTCTCCTGGAGGAGGTTAAGGACTCACTTCACATGTTGGTAAATTAAGTCTATGTGGTAAACTTCTGCAAGAAAAGAAGTAGAATGTGCAATTTCTCAACCAGAAGAAAGAAAAAAAAAATAAGAGAAAGAAGCATGATTAAAACTTCTTAGCCAACGAGGAATAGAAGAGAACTCCCTTACCTTGGACAGAGACGATCTCTCCCTAAACCCACAGTGTCACTAATCCTAAGGGCGAGATGTCAGAAACATACCTTTGAACGCTCAGTTACAGGATGCTCAAGACAAGGACCCACCGTAACTGCTTGTTTCATCCCTGCTACCCGGTGTAGCAAGACAAAAATAAGGAAATAAAAGACCGAGAGATTGGAAAGGAAGACAAAGGCATTCACAAGGTATGTGACTGTCTTCACAGAAAACCCCAAATCACCTCCAAATTATTAAAAACCTAACAGCAGTTGGCAAATGGGCAAGATATAAGATGAATACAGAAATATTAATCGCATTTCTGTACATTAGCAAACACAAATCGTATTTAAGCAGGCCTTCCCAAATAACAGGCATATATTTATATCCGTGAGTAGAAAAGGAGAGACACAAGACTCGTGAATGAGCTAAATACTTCCCTAAAAGTAACGTAAAGAACCACTTGGCATCCGCAGCCGCTCAGAAGAGGTGGTAAAGAGAAGACTTCACACTCTGCCTGGAGGTGACGGATTAGCCAGAGTCTGAGGGTGGCCTGCTCAGGTTCAGGCCTCCTCTCTTGGAGAATGAAACCCTGGCTAATTGGCTAATTATCATGAAACACCAACAAGACCCAACAGAGGAAAGAGGAAACAGACACAAGACACTCCGGGATCCAGGCTGATGGGCACCAGTTTCAGGTAAAGGCATGGATTAGGAAGGCCAGCGCCATGAGAGGCCCTGCTGACCCAGGAAAGCACAGCTAAGCTTTGCTTCCCAACTGAGAACCAACTGTGCAACCCTAGGCTCCCTTAAGATATTCTTTTTGCGAGGGGGAGTCCTGTGCAATAACTCTAAACCTGGAAAAGCACAGGATTATACAAATAATGAAGAAATGAAGACAAGAATTGCAATCCTCAGGATCAGCAGCTCGGTGATAAAGTGTGGAAGCTGTGCCATCTCTGTGATCCTTGGGTATGGTCTGTCTCTGACGTGTACGAAGCACACACAAAGGCCCGGTGATCACAGGGCAGGTCTTAACGCCACGCTTTTCCTTGTGAGTAGCAGTTCACCTCGCAGTGAATGCAGTGAGATGCTGATGAACAGCTCTTTGGGGTTTCTGTTCTGTTTGGACTGGATGGTTCAGCCTATACCTGGAGAAGCAGAAGATGGCCCCCTCTGTCTCGTCAATGCAGGGCCCAGCACTAACTCCCAAATCAAGAGGCAATGGTGCTGCTGACCCTGGGCTGGCCTCTTCCAGGCAGGCTGTGCTGATGGGGACCGGGGCTGAACTGTGTTGCAAACATCTGGGACACCTGGAGGGGAGAGGTTCAGTCTGCCCTGGGGGAGGCAGGGCAGAGGCGGGAGATGGAACCCTACACGCTCAGTGCAGAGGCGGGCCCCAGCAGGGGGACTACCCTGTGCCTTCTTTTGGGTTTTCAGGCCCTGAAATCTATGACAAGGATCTGAGCAGCTAGACCTTGCTTCCTGAGGAAGGATTAACATCTGAGCACAGAGCCTAATTAAGGCCACTCTACACCAGCACTGCCGAGTGGAATCCAGCTATGCTAGGCCATGTGTTTCCTAGGATCCTGTGTTTAGGTGGCTTTATTTTTTTAATTTTCAGGGAGAGTAATAGGTGAATACCCACACATAGAGTTTCAGATCTAATTTATATCTGCCATATGACTTCTCTCTGCCTCCCAAGATTAAAAAAATAAGCACAAGGATTACAGAGCAACTGCATAGTCATGTTACACCTTCCAGGAAGAAATCTGTTTATCTGTAACAAATCTACTGCATGGAATAATAAACACAAAAAATAGTACCACTGGGCTCCAAATTCTGTATCAGGCACAACGCCAGGACTTTACAGCCATTATTGCGTGTAATCATTTTCCTCTCTTAAAGTGGCAGTACTCTTCCTCCATTTCCTAAAAACAAATTAACATTAAAAAAAAGGAGCTTGGCCAGGCGCGGTGGCTCAAGCCTGTAATCCCAGCACTTTGAGAGGCCGAGACGGGCGGATCATGAGGTCAGGAGATCGAGACCATCCTGGCGAACACGGTGAAACCCCGTTTCTACTAAAAAAATACAAAAAACTAACCAGGCGAGGTGGTGGGCGCCTGTAGTCCCAGCTACTCGGGAGGGTGAGGCAGGAGAATGGTGTGAACCCGGGAGGCGGAGCTTGCAGTGAGCTGAGATCCCGCCACTGCGCTCCAGTCTGGGCGACAGAGCAAGACTCCATCTCAAAAAAAAAAAAAAAAAAGAGCTCTCCTTGGGAATCAAAGATGGTGTAGGGGCCGGAAGGGTCTCCCAGTGGCTCCATTATCTTCTCCTACTCCTCACGCCAAGAGAGCAAGATGGTTGGACTTTTTGAAAGTAGTTCCCCCCAGAAATCCCTCAACAGCTTGTGCTACTGTTATTCTTTTTTTTCTGAGATGGATTCTCACTCTGTAGCCCAGGCTCGAGTGCAATGGCGCGATCTCAGCTCACTGCAACCTCCCCTTCCCAGGTTCAAGTGATTCTCCTGCCTCAGCCTCCTGAGCAGCTGGGATTACAGGCGTGAGCCACCACGCCCAGTGTCTCATTCTTTTAAAATTGGATTTCTGTCGTTACTAAACCCAGTTCTGACTAATCCAGTAGAGAAGACCTATCCTGGTGGTGATCTCCTATGTGCTGCTCTGGTGACATTATTAGGTCAACACCTAGCAAATCTCAAGATTTAATCCGTGTTTACACTTTGGTGGCACTGCAGTGACCATTTGCGCTCATTATGTAAACAGTGAATAGATTTCTGGACCCAAGTGTTTTCCCTTCTTCTGTGTGGAGAGAACAGGAACATGCTCCTCCTGAGGTTCAAAGAAGAATTTTTAGCAGATGATAGAGCCTTATTCAAATCACCGATGGCCCCGAAGGGCTGCAGCACATTACGAAGTGACACGGTGATGACATTTTACTTATGAGCAACTAAATTAAAAATGATCAAAACAGTAATTGGCAGTGTGAGGCCCATCAGTCAGAGACAGAGCCGAGCATTACTCTCCACTGCCACCCTCACTTCAAACGTGCAGAACAAGCACGAACCCGTGAGGATGCCCCGGTCCGAGCTTTCATTTTTCGTGGTGTCATTTCACTAATACAAACTTCCTATTAGTGACAATTGCAGTGGCTTCTATTTCATTCACTGTAAAAACAGATTTTGGGTTGTGGAAGTTCCTGATGGTGTATCTATTAAAAGCATGTTGAAGTTTCAGATACACTCACAGACAGCAAAATTAATCCCCCTGCTCCTGAAAAATCAAAATGCCACCACGCCCCAAAGCCCGAAGTAACAGACGGTGTGCTGTTTCCCAGTGTGACATTCCAGGGCTTAGCTGTTTAATAAAGTTTTGTGATTGGGCTCACAGGGATTTAAACAGTTTTCTGTGTTTAACGGTTAGCTGTGGAAAGGTCCACTATAATAGTATTTTAGCACCATGAACCTGTCGAAATCAACCTGCCCAATTATTCCAAACGACATTAATAACACCGGATATTACACTAATTGTGTCCAGTTTCTATGCAGACGAGGCCCCGTGGGGCTAATTTTGCCTCCTTAGGGGCAAGAAACTCAGCCATCAGACTGATTTCACAAGGAATCCCTCCTCATTACATGAATCCAGGCTGTCAAACTTTTTTTTTCTTAAAGGTTAATGGGCCAATCCGTCATCAATTATTTTTTGGCGGAATTCTAGCAGACAAAGGGTTAAAGGGCTAAAAACAGCTGAAAACCGTTTCACATTTGGAAGTTGCTTTCAACAGGAGGTATTTGACAAGGATGCATGGGGGAGTGTGGGTGCCAGGCGAGGGAAGGAGGGAGGCACAGAGGCACAGGTCTCGGGCAAGGGGTTTGGGGAAGAGGACAACTGCACTGTGCTCTTGCAAAGGCCAAGAGGACCTGGATCTGTGTCCTGGACTATGACGCAAAATGGCTCAAAGCTGTTGATGGGGCCAGGCGCAGTGGCTCATGCCTGTAATCCTAACACTTTGGGAGGCTGAGGTGGGCAGACTGCCTGAGCTCAGGAGTTCGAGACCAGCCTGGGCAACATGATGAAACCCCATCTCTACTAAAATACGAATAAAACAAATTAGCTGGGTGTGGTGGTGTGCGCCTATAGTCCGAGCTACTCGGGAGGCTGAGGCAGGAGAACTACTTGAACCTGGGAGGCGGAGGTTGTAGTGAGCCAAGATCACGCCACTGCACTCCAGCTGGGGTGACAAAGTGAGACTCCGTCTCCAAAAAAAAAGAAAAAACTACTGATGGGTGCAGGTGCAAGATCATGCCACTGCACTCCAGCCTGGGTGACAAAGCAAGATTCCGTCTCCAAAAAAAAAACACAAAAAACAAAAAAACAAATTACTGATGGGTGCAGGTGCAATGCCGAGATCTGTTTCTCGTCTGAATCAAAAAAGGCTCAAGGAGGATGTAGAAGTCACTCACTCCAAGTTCTTCAATGACCGGATGAGAATCTGGGTCCTGGGGAGAGAGGAGGTTCTCCCAGGGTGCCCTATAGCCTGAAATCCAGGATCCTGAGGCCCCCCCAGTGTTCCATCCACAAGGCTAAGCATCCTTTGTGACACATTTAATGACAAACCCATGATGAAATGTGCTATCGCAACTGTGCAGAGATGACACGCTCAGCGTGGAGGATGGGCATGTTCGCTGCACGAAGAGTCCGGGATCTACCAAGCCCAGAGGCCTCCAGACAGCACCACTGCAAAATGACGGGACAATACAACAGCCAAGGCCTGAGCAGAAAATAACCATCTTCTCCACTCCTGCCCTTGGTAAAAGAATTGGGACTTCTGTTTTAGGATACACCACAAAGCCCTGGTGAACACATTACCACCGATGCTTACCTTCTGCCAAGCCTTTGTTCTTTTCCCCCTTTTAACAAGTGAGTTTTCGCTATTGGTTCTCCCAGTTTCTGTCCGAACCAGAGCTCCAACTTTGGGGTTCTCTCTCCTGGAACCTACTTCCCACTCTGCCATCGACAGACTGGTGCCCATGAACAGCCCACTTCATCTTTCTGATTTCAGCTTTATCTGCAAGGGAGGTGCCAGGCTGGACCCGGGATGACAAAGGGAAGCTCTCTCTCCTTTTATTTTAAAAACAGACATTCCTAACTGTTCCTGAAGAGGCTGGTGCAGCCCCAGAATTCCTCTCCACACAGTTCTCCAGGTAGCCACTGTCAATGCAATGGGGTTGGAAACTCAGACGGAATGTACTCGCTACCTTGTGGTCTTTCTCCCTCTACCACGACCCATACCCTAAGCGGCAATGTGTGGCAATGTCAGGCACCTACCCGGGCTTTAATGCTATTTTCCGTCATACACTTTGTAAAATCCTCCAATATTTCTGTTTTAAAAGCATCTATTACATAGGCATGTGGCTTAGATATTTTACCCAACTATGACAAAAAGTGCATACATTAAGATGTCAGCCAAAACGCAGTATTAAAAAGTCAGTTTTTATTTTCAAATTTTCTCCCATTTTTGTAGGAAAAGATTGATGTGAAAGAAAGCCTACTGGCCAGGTGCAGTGGCTCAAGCCTGTAATCCTAACACTTTGAGAGGCCTAGTGAGGGCAGATCACTTGAGGTCAGGAGTTCGGAAGCAGCCTGCGCGACATGGCAAAACCCCATCTCTACTAAAATACAAAAAGTAGCTGGGTGTGGTGGCGGGGGTCTGTAATCCCAGCTACTCAGGAGGCCGAGGCATGAGAATCACTTGAACCCTGGAGATGGAGGCTGCAGCGAGCGGAGACTGTGCCACTGCACTCCAGACTGGGCAACAGAGTGAGACTCCCTGTCCAAAAAAACAACAACAAAAAAAAGACAAAGAAAGCAGGCAAGCCTGGAGAATATGGACCAGGGTTGTACAGAACCAAGATCTATAGAAAATAACACATAAAGCCCACCCCTTACTATAACTGAGAAGTTATTACTTTTAAACAAAAACAAAAGATCATTATAAACACACGCAGTTCACGGTTCTCAGGTAACTATTTTTGGAAACTCTGAATTTGGTCAATATCTTTGTTAAGCCAAGAGAGTCCAACAGAGGTGCTGTCCTGTGGCTTAATTTAGAAGAGTGTGATTAATTCTGCGAAGAAGCAAATCCCCACAGGTAAATTACAAGGTTAGGAATGTTTAACTACTAAACATCCCCCGGGAAGGTTCTCAGGATGTACAAAGGATGCTTTTTCCAAACACATCATAAAGAGTTGGGATAGCAGTTCAAGGGCCACGTGTAAAGAAACTCCATTTGAAAGCTTTGGCTTCCAGATCTGTAGGATGCCATATGTGCCTTTTTTTTTTTTTTTCTTTTCTTTTCTGAGACAGGGTCTCTGTCGCCCAGGCTGGAGGACAATGGCATCATCTCGGCTCACTGTAACCTCCACCTCCTGGGCTCAAGTGCTCCTCCCACCTCAGCCTCCCGAGTAGCTGGGACTACAGGCGTGTGCCACCACGCCTGGCTAATTCTTGTATTTTTTGTAGAGAAAAATTTGTTGCCCAGGCTGGTCTTGAACTCCTGAACTCAGGCAATCCACCCACCTCAGCCTCCCAAAGTGATGGGATTAGAGATGTGAGTCACCGTGCCTGGCCCATGCATGTCTTAAATTAAGAAAAGACTCCAACACAAAGCTCTTGGAAGACAAAAAAAAAGTTACCTGACTGCAAATTGAAAACATCTTGCGATATGGCAGGGGTGAGGGTTGAGGTCTCCCGTGTACTTTCTCCGTCCCAGACACCCTGTGAAAGCTCCAGGCCCAAGTGTTCAGTTTAGAAAGAGAAAGCAATGAGAGGCGCGTGCTGTGATTTATCTCGATGTATCTCGTTACTAAGTGGTAACCATTTGTTACTCATCCTGACACACTCCCCACTTTGCAGAGGTCCCCTTGGGCTCCTAATTATAGGAATAAGTGAATACGGCCACGCTGGGCAGGCCCAGGGCGGGTTCCTCTGCAAGAGTCCAGCATGGCCATCACGAGACCCGGCCCCCAGGCTCACCAGGAACCTGCAGGGGCACCCTCCACTGTCCACGGGGGGCTTCCTCTCCTAGGTGCTGCCCAAGACTGTCATCCTTTCCAAAGGAGGGGGCTAGAAAAATGAGCATTCTTGCTTCTCTCCCCAAAACATCGATTCTAGTTATTCTCCGTGCAAGGGTTTCCTAAATCTGAAGTTATCTGCATTAGTGGTTTTTTTTTTTTTTTTTTGAGACAGTCTTGCTCTGTTGCCCAGGCTGGAGTGTAGTGGCACGATCTTGGCTCACTGCAACCTCTGCCTCCCTGGTTCAAGAGATTCTTGTGCCTCAGCCTCCCATGTAGCTGGGATTACAGGCATGCACCACCACACCCAGCTAATTTTTGTATTTTTAGTAGAGCCGGGGTTTCACCACATTGACCAGGCTGGTCTCGAATGCCTGATCTCAAGCGATCCGCCCACCTCGACCTCCCAAAGTGCTGGGGTTACAGGAGTGAGCCACTGCGCCCAGCCTACCTGCATTAGTTCTTAGTTGGTGCTGCTCATCACTGAGGGCGACTGGCTTTGGCCCGCTCTGCTCTGCACTGATACATGAGAAAGGCCTACCGAATAGTCCACAGATACTCTCCATGGAGTCTTTGGGTCATTTTTCTATTAAATAAGTCTGTATAGCAATTGAATAGCAGCCACGGTGGCCAGCTTACCCATGTGCCAAGCTCTGTGGGAAGCGCTTCACAGGCTTCACTTCATTTCTTCTTCAATTATCCTTCGAGGTAGGTTTTATTGTCTCCGTGCGAGAGGAAGAAAAGAACAGAGAGGAAGGACAGATCCAGGGAAAGCGTCCCAAGCCACAGAGCTGGGAAGTGGCAGAGAGGGGATGAGACCCAGGCGTGTGTGAGTCGACAGCTCACGCTTTTAGCCAAATTTCTACAACTGACGATTCTTCTCAGATGGAGAAAGCAAATGGAAGCAGGAGGGTAGGTTTAAAAGTCTCGAAAACAGATTAAGTTTCATTTCTAAACTCCCCCCCTATGCTTCACAGGCAACGCTTCTTATCAAATCTCTGTTCCTGGCTACATACACAATGTTCAAGCACTGCAATTTTCTTTGAATAACAGAGAGAATCTGGGTACTCGAGTAGTGGGGCTTCTGGTCCCAGGCAAGGACCAATGCAGGGGCCATGTTCCATGCCTCTAGGTATGTTAGCTTGCTGATTCCTCCCCACACCCTGTGCAGTGGCCGTCATCACCCCAGTTTATAGGTGGGGAAACTGACGTACAGAGAAGACACATCAAGAACCCAAGGTTAGAGCTATGAAGTGGGGATGTGGGATTGAACCAAGACCACCTGAGTTAAGATTTGGGCTTGAGTCTGGTGCCAACGCCTGCCTCGCACAAACAAGAGCAGTGATTCAGTGTGAAAGAGAACTCCGCCTGAGCCTGGAGAATGCTCACTGCAGACAGCAGGTTCTGGAAGGCAGCCTGTGGGGACCTGCACGGGGCACTGGGGAGACTGCTGGGGCATCTGGCGGGGGCCTTGATCAGCCACTGCAGTGAGTCTTTCAGGAAACACACAACACGATGGGTCACAGATTGTCAAGCAGGGCTGCCTTCTTCCTCTGCTGGAGATGACGCTGATGGCTGTCTGCAGATCTGTGGATCATCTAGTCCCCTCCACCAGTCCCGGTCCCCAAAGAATCCTCTGCACATACCTCACACTCAAGCCTAAGGGCGCGGCAGGCTCTGTACTGAGCCCCGTCCAGGTGCAGGTTGTTGCCTCCACCCGGAATTCCAGCCCCATCTCCCTGAGAGCTCCTGGGGCTCATGCCTGCCCTTCTCCCAGGCTCAGTTTCTTCTTTCATAAAACAAGGAGGAAAAGATCTCCCTCTGCTAGGGGTGCATGACAGGATGCAGGAAATTGCTCAGTGCTGAGGATGTGGTCACTGTGGTTCCTGTCACATCCTGAAGGCTGTGATACCTGTCCTGACCCCTAAATTAAATGTATTTCCGCTCTCCACAAAGCCCCCAGAACATCCAGGGCCTCTTCCCTCCTTCTGCATGAGATCCTTTGTGCAGCCTCCTAGACTGACAGTAAGCTCCCTGAGGGCAGTGGGCAGGTGCACCTTTACCCTCTCCATTGCCCCAGCACCCAACACAGGCAATGGCGCATCCCGGCAGGGAGCTGAGAGTCAGGAACAAGGAGGCAGGCCTACCTCACACTCAGCAAGACCATCATTCTCAGATGTGGGTCTGTAATTTGTTTAACTGTGAATGAGTTGAAGTCTCAGAACTGTGACCAAGAATACGAGTGGTAGAGGGAATGGCCCACGAGTTAGGCCTGCTCACATCTGCTCAGAGAAACAGTGACCATCTGGGCTGTTCAGTGGAGAAGGCAGGTGCGGGTCTGACTGCAGAGACTTGAAGGTTGAGGCTCAAAGCTGTATCTGTGATGAAATCTCCAAAAGGAGGTTTGCTGTTTCCCCACGGCCATGCCTATGCTTGGAACTGCAGTGTCAGAGAGACTGGGTTCCAGCAATCTCGCCCACTGTGGTGAAGAGAAGTACCCAAAGCAGAGGTTTCCCAGGCCTGTTGCTGGGACGAGCTCTAAATCCACAGAAATGGGCCTTTATAGACAGGCTCCAATTAGGACTTTAGGCCAATACTGAATCTAGCTAACACTTGCATGCAAGCATCATCACCTATGTGAAGAGGCCTATCTTAAGTATCCGTTCTGCTGCCAGGGAATGGGCTTGGTACCCCAAGAAGTGCCCCCTTGTTTCCTAAAACCTCTCTCCTTTATCTGTTTAGGTACTGGAAGTACTTTTCTTCTGCAAAAACAGTGAGCTTAAACGCTCTTGAAAGAGCCCATGTGTTCACCCAACTCACAGCGGATGATAACATCATCTGTGTTTAGCGGCATGGGGCAGGCAAGGCCTGGAGATGGGTCCAGGTGCTGTGCAATTCTGCCCTGCTGTGCAGCGAACAGAGGTCTGTCTCCCTCCCGAGCTTCCTCTTGCACAACGTCCACTCTTCCGCCACTTGGTCCACTTTGTTCTTTCTCCAATACATTTACTTTAGAGTTGAACATGTGTGAGTCTAGCCTCAGTCATCTGGTATTTAGGTCTTTTTCTCCCTTGGGTTGGGAGTCAGCAGTTTATTGGAGGATCATATCATTAAGATACCCTTCCATTCACAAGCTCCTGAGATGGAAAAGTTACAGCTGCATTCTGGTTGAAGAATATTCTATTTCACCCATCTTGAGAAAGTTCATTGTTAAAAAGCAACAAAAGTTTCTACATTAGTGCAATCATATATATCCAAAGTTTCTATCTCAGTTTCAGTGTTAGCCATAATGGACAGACAACAGATAAAATATTTTTGTTTTTTAATCTTGTCTGTGTGTTTCCCTTGCAAGTTTTGTTTGTTTTTATCCACTTCTGACATCCATCCACAAACTCCTTCCCCGTGGATCCGTGAGCAGGTCCCAGAGTCAAGAGATCTGGGCACACGTCCTGCCTCTGGTACATGTTAGCTTGTTCTGCAGAAAATCACGTGAGTTATCAGAATCCCAATTTTCCATCCATCACATGATACCTACCTGGCAAGGGGAGTGTGAAGATTAAATGAGATAATGTGGTCCAGGGGCCGGAAGAGAGAGGACATAAAAGAAAAAGGGCTTCAGAGAGATCCTTAGACTCAAACCGTGGCTCTGCCTGGCTCTCCTAAACCTGGATCCGGAGGAAAGTCCCAGGACAGCTGAATCCACTCCCGGCTACTAGCGGGTGGTCTCCCCTTATCCCTGAAGCTCAAGTTCTCCCTCTAGACACAGGAAACTCTAGTGTCCACCTTACTTGGGTGGTGTTTTTTGGGGGCCTTTGAGTAAATCACTCAAGTGAGCCACTTTAAAAGATACTCCACTTGGGGATGGGTATATTTAGTGTAACACTCAAGACGTGAGGTTAAAACAAAAGCTAAAGTTCAGGATCCAAATCATGAAGGGTCGCTTTATAGACGGTGAATATGTGGTAACATCATACATCAAAAGGCTGCAAATCAGAAAGGAATCTGATAATTATTTTATATAATTTTATAAATTCTGTAATGTACTTTTCTTTTTTTTTTTTTTTTTGAGATGGAGTCTCGCTCTGTCATCCAGACTGGAGTACAGTGGAGTGATCCTGGCTCACTGCAACCTTCGCCTCCTGGGTTCAAGTGATTCTCCCGCCTCAGCCTCCTAAGTAGGTGGGATTACAGGTGTCCGCTGGGATTACCCAACAGTAGTTGGGTAATTTTTAAAAATTATTTTTAGTAGAGATGGGGTTTCACCGTGTTGGCCAGGCTGGTCTCGAACTCCTGACCTCAGGTGATTAACCCGTCTCAGCTTCCCAAAGTGCTGGGATTACAGGTATGAGCCACTGCATCTGGCCTGAATCTTGTAATATATTATTAAAAACCATATGAAATGAGATTATATGTGTACAGATGTTAAACCCAAAGTAAATGAAGAATGCTGTCTTTTAATTGAAAATTCACACATGACCTTGAACAGCAAACAGAAACTTACTATAACTGAGAAAAATGAGAGAAAATGTGAGGGACAATTGGATATGCAGTCATTATTTAATAACCCCAGGAATGCCTTTCATGGCTACTGACAGAGGGACCCCAAGTTTGCAATGCTATACAGTACTGACAGATTTCAGAGAGGAATTCGCACCATCCGCCCCGCCGAGGTGCTGGGCAGCGCAGATGCTGTGTATTACCTGAGAAGCTAAGTTCGCACTGCTGCAAATCCTCACTCTTGGTTCTACTGGGTCCCGTGTCACCCACCAGCATCTCCAGCAAGGCCAGCAAGTCTCACGGAACCATTTGCCCTGAAGGCTAAGGAGGTATGCCCCTTGCTATCCCCCAATTTTGTATACAACTGCATTTGAAATCAGACCTCACAATTTTTTTTTTAAAAGGCTGGAAGTCAATAAACAAACTTGTTGCGACAAACCCACATGCATACAAAAATAAATAAATAAATAAAAAAACCCCAACGTATTTGGTAAGGACACAGGGAGGAGAAATGATATGCACGCTAAGTTGAAAAACTTTTAAAAAACAGTGAAAAGAGTACATTAATACCCTTTACAATGCAACAAAAACGGTACTGAATGTGGCGTTTCTTAAATTCTATTCTTTTCCCTCTCTCATTTGGTGTTTCTTCAGCGCTCTGAAGGAAGATACCCACCAGGCCAAGCTCCACTGGTACCTTAACACACAACAATTTCCCCTTGAGAAATGAAAAAAAAAAAATTAAAAAATGGCTCTTTAACAAGCCATAGTGAAAACGTAGATTTGTTTTCCAGATTTCTTTCTTTTTCTTTTTTTTTTTTCCTGGCTGAGAGCAGGGCTTTCAGTGGCAAGACAGGAGTAATTGTGAAGGAAAGAAAAAAGAGGATGGCGATATAAATCAGCAAAGGTTAATGACCGGGATGTGAAGAGAGGGACTTGTTTACAGAAATAGCGTGCAATTTAAAATTTACAAGAGATTTAATGCCATGGCTTGGCAATCGCTAAAATCAACAGCCCAGAAAACAGTGACATTAAGAAAAATATTACAGTTATAATAATCCCCAAATAAGTCAATTAGTGTTAGGGCACGAGCTTGCGATTACTTGACCCATTTGGCTTGCACTTAAGTGAAAAAAAATTTTCCCCTATTATACCAAGATCGCTGGATTGTGACCTGCTTTGCATCACACCTCCTGTACCCCCGCCTCCCTTATGTGTGCGTGGGCGGATGGCGGTGGCTTTCCCTTGCCTGGCATCAAAATAATTCTGACCCTTGACATTTGTAATCATAAAAAAAAAAGGCAATTTATAATTGTGTTGTTCAAATGAAGGTGGGGGAAAAATTCAATCTACTATTATACAAAAGCAATGACGGCTGTCTTCGGTGAAAAAAGCAACGCAAGTCAATTTGTGAACTTTGGCACCAAACGACCTTTAGAAACACAACAAAACACTGAATTTACAAGCAATAGCAGCCCATGCAAATGGCCCGGGCCTGCTTGCCTGTGGATTAGAGCTGCACAGAGCATTATGGAGAATGCTTCCACAAAACAAATTAAGACTGTTACTTAAATGTCACGGCACACTATTGTATTTGGCTACAGATCATTACACCTGATACTAACACTTTTAAAAACTGTAATAACTTGGGAAATATTACACTGAGTGCCCACATGTATAAAGGAAAAGAAAAAAGAGGAGAAAATAGGTTTCTGAAGTAATTTAAACATCAGTACTCTACGACTGAAGGGAAAGGTCAAAATTTAAGTAAGCTGAAAGGAACATGAATGGTAAAATAAAACACACAAACAAAAAGATGAAAAGACCACAGGAATGACTCTGCAAACACAATAAGGGAGCATGCGGCTTTGGGCAAATTGCATTTCCATGCCTGTGTTGAAAGGGAAGGGGCGGGCAGGGGATGAGGCGGGAAGAGGCAGGTGGAGGTGTGGAGGCGTTACCTTCGGTGTTGGTGCTGCTGCTGTATATATTTCGCAGGCTACCAACACGGTTTAGTTTCCATGCTTTGCGTTTGGCTGCATCCCGAGAGCAGAAAGGGGAGAGGGGAAAAAGAGAGAAAACAAAAAGGAAAAGAAAACAAATGAAAAGGGGAGAAAAAAAAAAAAAACGGTCAAAGCAGCACACAACGTTGCCTCACAGCTGTCTGCGCGAAGCGGGTGGGTGCCATGGAGCTCCCTGGCCCGAGCCCTCCAACTCCCCCACAGTCAACAGAGGAACTCGGGAAGGGCGGAGGTGGACCAGGGTCATCGGGTTCGCATCTCACATCAAAGAAGTACCCACGCGCAGAAGTCTACTTGGCCCTGCTGGGTTTCACGCGTGGCCACTCAAAACAGCACAAAAACTGGCCTCTGCCTTGAGCAATGATGGCGCCATTTGAAGGAGCTATGATGCCAGTCACCGTAAGCCCTTTGATTCAGCCAAATATTAGGAGCATGTCAAATCAAGAGACCCCGGTTAGGTGCAGTTCATGCCTATGTGTTGCAGAAGGTAGGTTTTAAAACCAAGAGCTGTTAAAAGTGAAGTTGTCTTCCCCAGACAGAGTTTTGATCCAGGCAATATCTATAGCAGCAAAACCCTAGTGCCATTCTGCTGTCTTGAAGGGAGGAGTCCATTCTCTGTGACGCTTGGGGGAGTTTCAGGCTCTAAATGGAGCTCCTGGGAACCAGAGGAGAAAATGCCACCTCAGGTTCTCAGAAGGAAGAACAAAACGCCTAGTCACCGACAGCGGGACGCTGGGTTAAGAAGAGAAGCAATTTAACAAGGGCGTACCAGGCCCACCGCTCAGGCTGTGGGCAGTCCCTGACTGGATCACTGAGATGGGACCCCCACCCTTCAGGGACACATTCTCCACCCTACCAGGCCCCCACCATTCCAACCATCAACTCAGAAATGCTGACATCTGTGGCAGGGAAGACATCGACTTGAGGCGTTCTCTCTCCCTTCAGGAGATTTTATAAAAACCCAAGAGTTAAACAGGGTGGCGTAAGTCTTCAGGCAAATGCAGGGAAAGGCACAGCCCCAGGTCACAGGGCTGGAGGGCTCGGCCTGCCGTGCAGGCAGGTACGACGGAATGCTTAGTGGTGGTCACTGCCATTCACCTTCTGAACAAGGGGTCTCACAGGACCGTCTGTCTCTCTCAACTTCCACAGGCAGGAAGAGAAACCAGTGCAAGCTCCCATGGGGCTCTGTGTGGCCGTTTGTTTAATGCAGGTGGAGTGCTTATCTGGGACAGGCAGGCCTTTACATTTCCAGAGGCAGGTCTTAGGCCCACAAAGCAGGCAGCCAGGCTGACCCTTTGGTTCCCAAGGCATGAGTTGGCCAACGGTCAGCTCCCTAATCAACCCCAACGCGTTCCTGACTTATGACAGGTTAACTCTTCTTGCCTGCTGTAGTGTTTGAGCCAAAATTCTCAATTTCCAACAGTACAGTTTAGGCTGTGGTTGTAGGTTCTGCGTGTGCACCAAGTTCTGGTGGCCACAAAATGACCCAGGGTGATGCCTAGGCCCCTGTGATGAGTTATGTTGCAGAAATGAATCTCAAGTGCTTCTAACTACACTGGATTTCTTTGTAGAGACAACACAAAACATACGCGAGAAACCTGAACCTTTAAGGAAGTAAATAAAATTCTGCAATAAAGCACTGTATACTTAAAATGCAAATTTTACCTCACTCACAAGTAAAAACTAGCTGTGATTTAGTTGCCTCTTGATTTAAAGTGATATTAACTTGTTATAACTAAACACATCTAACAATTCCTTTGCAGCGTGAAAATCAACAAATAGGCCAGGTCCTCACGCCTGTAATCCCAGCACTTTGGGAGGCTGAGGCGGGCAGATCACTTGAGGACAGAAGTTCGAGACCAGCCTGGCCAACATGGCAAAACACCGTCTCTGCTAAAAATACAAAAATTAGCCAGGCATGGTAGGGCACGCCTATAATCCCAGCTACTCTGGAGGGAGAGGTTGCAGTGAACTGAGATCGCACCACACTACTCCAGCCTGGGCGACAGTGAGAGACTCCGTGTCAAAAAAAAAAAAAAAAAAAAAAATCAACCAATAATTTAGTAAGACACAACCTCTAAACTAGCAGGCATCTGCAGTTTTACAGGATATGGGTCTACATTTAATTTTTCACAAGTGAAGTCTTCCTTATGTCTATGCCTTCAGGTTTCTTCACTATCTAAAAGGTCCGACCCAAGTATCTGTCTCAGGTAATTCCAAACCTGGGAAAAGGATCCTCAGAACCCACGGGTACAAATACCTTGCATGAGGAACGAAGGAAACCAAACCCGTCCCAGCTCTCAAATGTGTGCTTTAGAAATGCTTGATAGATATGTACCAGGGGCCCCAGGCATAATGATGCGGAATTAGGCACGGGCTTAATTTTTAACTGCTGCAGCTCTGGTGTCTGGGACAGTATTTCACAAGTTCCAGAAAGAAGTAGCCATGAGGAGGCTGCACTCCTCAGAGTCCAACTTACCTCTTTCTGCAACATTTACACAGAAATAGGCAGAATGGACGCTGGGCACCCCTCGGGAGGGGAGGGCTGCTGGAGTGCAGGGAGCCTCTTTCCTCGCCCGCTTTCTGCCTTGCATTTTTCACTCTCCGCTTTCCCATTACCACAGGATGTATAAGCAGGAAGTGAACTTGCAGCCTGGCTTTCTATTAACCTATTGATGAAATAATCCATTTTAATGTGCAAAATGTCGTGCCTGTTTCTTCCTCTTAAACAAATGGACGTTTTCTGGCTGATACCAAGGTCCTGATATGTGCATCGGTCCCCGGGGACATTGATTGCTCTAAGTTCCCTTGTTTAGAAGCTTCTCAACGAGAAAATACAATCCTATTATCATCAATAACACCTCGGGTTATGTCGGATGCTGCTGCCTGGAATCACGCCCAGTGGCTACGGAGGCACTGCACCAAATGGAACCAGGAGGCTAGAGCTGATGTTCGGTGCCACCTGGCCACTGCCCACCACTGGCAGCCTCCCTCTGGTCTCAGGCCTTTGGAATAAAAGGTGATTCTCGGGGACTTCAGGGGGACTAGCTATAGACTAAACTTTCCAGGTCTTTATTTTCATTAAAATCAATTAAAAGTGTTAGTAAAATTCCTGTTTTACTTTCAGGAATATTCTTCCTCTTAAACACAGGCTAACTTATTTTGATTTTGTTACTAATGCTATTTCTCACAAAACCTATTATTCTGATATCAAAATTTCACCTATTATTGAATAAAAAGGCAGCAGGGTGTGAGCATTCTGTGTTTTCCACTCTGCTATTTTGCTTGCTGCAAAAGTCTCTTCCGTAAACAGTTTCACAACGCCTCCCACAGCTATGCGCGCGGCAGGATGTGTCAGCACTCTCTTACATGTTTAAAACACACATGCAGATCTCAATGGACATGAAGGCCCACAGGTATAATTTCAGATGTGGTACAAACTGATTGTCAGCTCCAGTGTAGACAGCGAGATTGACCTCTTCTCACTTTAGTCTGCAAATCAAACGGAACTTTCTGAGCTCTAATCTGGGTACGCAGAACAGTCAGTGGGCCTGAGGAGGGAATGCCACTCGTGGGAGGACAGCACTGTCCCCACAATGGTGCCAAAACGTGAACTGTGAGCTCAGGTGAAACGCAAGAGTGCTACATGTGGGTATCACAGCAAGAGGTACAACAAGAGAACCACCGCTGACTGCTGGGAATTTAAAACACACGTGGAAAACGCATCATCATACTGGCTGGAAGGCATTTTCTAAGGATTAAAAGGATCAAAACTTTGAAAAACTCAGGTTAAGACAATGCAGGGAGACTCACTCCTAAACTCTAAGATAAAATGTTTACCCTTATCATAACAATGGTATTAATTTCCCTGCAAACACACACAGAGCCCTCCTGTTGAGGAACACCGAAGGCGTTAGTAAACTGAATTCACAAGGCAGTCTTTGAATTACAAAGAGAGATTACTGTGGCACCTTCTGGTACCACAATCCTAACATGGACAAAGTGTGCTTTATGTCTACACTGGCTATGTATGTATTTTCTATGTCTTCAGGTTGGCAGATGGGATGGGTGTCACTCCACTCGTGAGGCTCTCACGTGGTGCACACCAGAGTGATGCATTTAAAGAAGAAAGCCGGATGGAAACTTTAATTCACAGAACATTTCTTAAGGCATCTGATAGTTATAAACAACAAATCTTGTGTCTGGATGACCAAACGAGGCCTGGCATAATATACTCAACTCCTTGTAATTACTAACAGACAGTCACGATCTTTTCAAAGAGAGACAGAAGGGGAAAGTGTGCAGTTTACTACGTCTTTCTACTAAGTTAGAGTAGCTGGAATCATTTAGCATTAACAGCTCCCAATTATTACACCTCTCCTTATTTTTAGAAGCTACAGCTTTTCATCTGGGTTCTTGCAACATGAGGGACTTCAATTTTTATTCTGAAATAAAATTTGTTAATTTGTTTATCTAAAAGTTTTTTTTTTTTTTTAAACTAACACATGTGAATGCCTGAAAACTTACCACCTGAGACTCTTTTGACTGGCTCTGTATAAGCAGAATAAAAATATTCTTTAGTCTGCCGGCATGCTCAAACGAGCAGGGTTTTATTCTAAACTCTTCCTCCATCATTGTACCAGGAAACCACAAGCTTATTAATGTCACCTCTGGTCTCCTCCTGACAGCACTCTTTGTTGATCAGATAAATATTCCTCAGATAGCTGATTAAAAAATGATGCAGCGCTGAGGCTGTGTGTCCAAGGCGTGTCAGCCATGTTGGACGTCCAAGTGTGCATGAATTACATCCTGGCGTGAACCGAGCAGGGCCGGCTAAATGAGGCACGCTGCAGCCCTCAGAATCAATTATGAGAACTAATAGGATCTTTTTACCTCCACGGAGGCAGGGGCTGGGTTGAAGAGGTGTGCCACTCATTTCTAACAATGTCTTATCTCTGAATGAAACAAATAGCTCTCTCTATTCATATAAGGGAGTGTAAATTTGTACCTCTAAGAAAAGTCAAATGATCACCTTGTCAGACAGTACTACTCTCTGTCCACATCAGACGTGTATTAATTTATTTTTAAAGATGCCATCAGTATAAATGCCACCGTTGCAGAGGGGAGCGTCTCCGCTCCTCGGAGTGTTTCAGGCTGACTGCGGCACCAGGATCCTTGATATAAAGATCATCCCCCAGGAACCTCGGCAGGTGTGAGCGGATTCTGCTGTGGTTTTGTGTCACTTCCAGTTTAGTGTGCCCGGTATCCCGTGATCTTTTGTCTGTGGCGATTTCATTGTGAGGTTAGAGATTGGGGATTTCTTTTGTGCTGGCCATTTGAACGTTCATTTGCTCAACAAGACGGTGTAAATGTTCTGTTCTCTTATAAAAAGGCAGTGGATTTCTTTTTTTCATAAGATGCAACCCAGAAGATTCTTCCACTATGTGAACTCACTACTTTAGCTGTGAAGGGGCTTGACATGATGGCCGCTTCCTGGCGGAGACCTCACAGAGAAGGAGTCATGTTGAAACGTCAGTTCAAAGGGCCTTTGAAGGGATTAAACAAAACCCGAGGCCAAGCAAATATATAGGACACATGTTCAGGAAGGAAAATAACTTTATCGTGATCAGTTTCTGGCAAGGCCAACAGTCTTCGTAATTTGGAGTCACAACACACAGAAGATAAAATACCTAAGTAAAACTCACGAAATAGAAGTCATCAATCTCGAATTAGGGAATTTGAATCTGGTTTCCAATAACTCATAATGGCTTTCTTTACAGCAAATACAACTTTCACATTGGTGGCTTCTTTCAACCTCTTACTCTGTGAAAACTGCCATGGGCTTCTCCATAGTGGGCTAATGTAGGTGCACCCGGGAAATACCATCAAGCCGGGAAAATAGGGAAAATAAAAACGAAGCAAGACCTCCAGGACATGCAATAAAACCAGAAGTTCCAATTAAGTAGACAGCTGGTTTTCCCTTTGGCCTAGACACACGCAGAGGCAGAGATCAAGGGTACAGGTGCACCCCAAATCCACTGGGCATTTCGGTACAACACCAAGAGTGTAAGTTTTCACAGAGAGTGAAAAGCAGTGAGTTGAAGTAGGATATAACTTCACGATACATTTCTAATGTAGACTTTTTGTTTCGCACATTGTCATATGAACATGAGAAATGCATCAGTGAAACACAGAAACTTCTCTCCCTGTTTTCACGGAGTGCCTGTTCATTTTGCAAAGGAAAGGCTTTTTTGGAGGATGGCTTGTCAGGGAATTGACACCGGGGCTCCATGATTCCCGGGCTTCCCCTTCTGCGGGGTATGTGACAACAACATAAGAACAGAAACCGACGAGGCTTCGGGTGTGGCTGGGCCCCAGCCAGCATCATGAGGCATCCCCTGCCTAGAAAATAACCTCACCGTGATCAGTTTTATTTTCTAGGTCTAGTTATTCTGCTGCACAGTGTTACATGCACTCCAATCATCACATACGTTAGGACTGAATACTTGGCAATCAAAATTGAAAACACACACAGTAAACCAAATTCTCACTCAGAAAAAAATGAGGTTCAAATTAGCTTTTCAAAACCAAATGACGTGTGGAGTAACATGCACCTCTTTCTTGTGAGATTTGATCAGTTGTGGTCACACAATTGTGTGGGTTGAGCAGTAGTGGTGCCCGGGAGCAGCCGCAGGTCCCCTGACTTCTGCCCCTTCTCATATCCCCTCTCCAAGGACTGGCTGGCTGCTCTGTGAAACGGATAGCAGGCTGGGGGCTGGGGATGCTGGGATGGGGAGGCTGGTGAGGAGGGGCCACCTCAGCCCTCCTGAGACAGAAATGGGTGATAATGGGAAACATTCATCTCTTTTTTTCCCTCATCCCTTTCTTCTTTTTAATTTCCTCTAACAGAATATATTGCAGGCCTTTTGGTTCTTTTTTTTTTTCTTAAACACAAAATCTTTTTCAAACATTCCAAAAAACTTGTTTCTTAATCAAACTCCAAATTGTGTTATCATATTTCAAAGGCAATGGCCAGTTCAAGCAACTCATCAAAGGTATAATTATGTAATGACTGCTGCTTGCGCTCTCACGCAGGGCCGTAATTGGGGGGCTGTGATCGCTGGACCACCAGCCTCCACAATGGCAAACAACCACCCTTCTGGAAGTATTTGATCTGCCATCTTTGTAGTTGAGTTCTGACAACTAGAGCGGGTGAAATGATACACTTCAGGGTTATCCAGTCAATCGCGTTCCTCTTATATGTCAGCCATCTGAACTGAAGACTGGTGAAAATATCTACTAGAGATAATTTTAGCTTTTCCATTTAAGGACTTGTCCGGAAATTCCCAAAAGTATCCTGATGGTTTGAGAAATCATGAAAACCGTAAGATACACGGCATTTATTCAGTCAATCAAGTATTAATACAAAGATCAGCGTGGAAAATCAAAGGAAGCATTCCCAACTCTGGGCTCTTCTCGCTATTATGGAAATACCTTCCTTTAAACACTCACAGATTTCCTCCCATAAAACTGCTTTGACCGTAACTTCATAACTTTTTAGCATGCTCTTTGGTTACTGTGAATGAGTAAACAAGGTCATTATTGATCTGGGAGGGCCTGAAAAAGCACTGCAGGGCTAACACAACAACAGAATTAAAAAAAGTCTCATTTCTTTCATTTAAAATTAAATACATCAATTTCATTCAGGTTTCAGCAAGAACTCACTGGAAGACTAATATTAATGCAGAAGCAAAGTTAATTTTATGTTAACTTAATATTAAGAATAAGCCATGGCTAATGTACCTTTTCCATTTTTCCTTTAAAGTTCTTATCCGTACACACACACAGCTATCACATTGTAAGCATAAATCCAACAGAGACCTGTACTACTTTTTAATGTGAAGTACTGTGTTTCCATAGTTTTCCAAACTGTCCCTTATAACAGTTGCATCATGGAGGTAGTATAACATAGTTGTAGCCATTCCTTATGTTAAAACACTTAGTTATTTCCAATTTTGTGCCAGTGAGAATATGAAATCTGTTAAATATAGATACAAATGGTTACATTTGGAAACATTTGTAGATATATATGCATATGCAGGTTAATATACACACATTTATTTCTTTACTCTGTTGGCCAAGAGAACCAAGAAATGGCACCCCAGAAGCAATGGGCACACCTAACTCCAAGTCACTGATTTCTAATACTATTCTCTGGTAAAAGGAACCAAAGCTCTTTGGGGAAACAGCTGATTCTAAGATTGTGGCAGGAAAGATACAAAGTGCACCTTGTACTGACAGAAAGGAAGGAAAGTGCTCAAACAAAAGAAAACCCACAGAGATGGGGTGCAGGAGCAAAGGGCGCGGGAGCAGCCAGAAGAGCTCCTAGGAGCCACAGGTGGAATAATCTGAGCCACAGCAGTATTGGATAGCAGGCTAGAATACAAAATAAATATTCACAAGTCCATAGGAACATAAATAGACAATTGAATATATTCATAAATGGGGGAGAGAGACAAATCTCCCCCGCAAAAGAATTCTAAATAATTTACATAGACACCCCGCCTGCAAGGACAGGGGGTCTAACACCCCACTCCTTAAGTGCAGAGTGACTTCCTTCCAAAAGTACAGCATGGGCTGAGGAGGGGCGCAATGACTTCACAGCAGAGAAACTTGACAGACACTACCTCAAGTCAAAGGATCAAGGTCAACATCAGCAGCCATAAATAAAATTGACGGTAGATACCCTTGACAGGATAGGATGGAAATAGCACATCACCCTGTGGTCTTTCTCCACAAAACTCCTAACTCAAGACTAATCCTGAGAAAAGCACTGCACAAATTCCAATAGAGGGACTCCTATCATACACCTGGCCCAGCATGCCTCAAGACCTTCAAGGTCATCAAACACAAGAAAAGTCTGAGAAAATGTCCCAGCCAAGAGAAGGCTAAGGAGACGTGACAACGGAATAAAATGTGGATCCTGGAACAGAAACGGGGCATGAGGTTAAAGCTAACGAGATGCAAAGAGAGTGTGGAATTTAATTAATAAAAAAGTGTCAATATTCGCTCATTAACTGTAAGAAATGTACCATACTAATGAAAGAGGTAAATTAATAGGGGAGAGGGTGGGCATGGTGGTTCACACCTGTAATCCCAGCATTTTGGGAGGCTGAGGTAGCGGACCATTTGAGGTCAGGAGTTTGAGACCAGCCTGGCCAACATGGTGAAACCCCGTCTCTACCAAAAACACAAAAATTAGCTGGTGGCACACTCCTGTAGTCCCAGCTATTTGGGAGGCTGAAGGATGAGAATCGCTTGAGTATGGGAGGTGGAGGGTGCAATGAGCCAAGATTGCGCCACTGCACTCGAGCCTTGGTGATAGAGTGAGACCCTATCACAAAAACAAACAAAAACCAAAACACACACACACACAAAACAGCGGAAACTTGTCAGGGGGAAGTGGTGGGAAGCCTATGGGAATTACCTATAATATCTCCTCAATTTTTCTGAAAGTCTAAAGCTTTCCTAGAAAACAAAGTCTATCAAATACACTCTAATAAGCATCTTGAACAGGAATATTATTTTTTCTTCCATTCATTTTAGTTGTTTCCATAGAGTAAAATGTCAAGAGTAACACTGCCAAATTAAAGGCTAGAAGTATCTGATAGCTTGGAGTACACACAGAGAAAACTATTATCTCGTCACAATATATCATTTCTTCTCACTAAATTTTACAAATTAATGACAATTTGAAATCTTACTGTGGCACACACACTATATGTCATATTTGCTACTGAACTGCTTCACAACTCGAAAGCCTGCCCCAACTGGCATTCAGTTGTGACTGAAAGAAGTACTATTTAATTTACGATTGCGAAGATGGCTTTCAAAGTATGTTTGCTAACTAATATTCTTTGGAGGCAATAAGTTACCAAGGCCAGTTCTTCCGGATACTGTGCTGTCTCCTTATATTTTATGTGGAATTGTGGGAGGACGGCATAGCCTCCTGCTGCTCTTTGGGGTAGACCAGCTGTTTCCACACAGACGCAGAACAGTGCTTGAAATTATTATTTTTGCCTTTAACAGATTACAACGTATGCTTGAACCATGTTCCAGCTAATTTTCAGGATTAGCTTTTAATGATCAGAAATGAGTTTTGGCCCACTGGGAAAAAAAAGGTTTGTGCTTATGTTGAATTTGGATCCCAGCTTCTAATCAGCACACTAAAATCATCTTTTTAATAACAATGACAAAGTTCAGTAAAGCTGCAGACTTGGGTCATGCTAAGCTGGCTTTGTGAAATTCACCGATGCACATCTGTGGTCGCTCATCTCCCCTGGGAAGGTCTGAACTCAGGAATGGTCTCAAGAACCCCAACTGCTACAGTCGGGAGACAAAATGAGCATCTTTCCTGAGACAGGAAAAACAGTGACAAAGTTACACAGGAGGAGGTTTGCAGTCACCCAGGCATCCAGAATACACTGTCCTAAATAGGAATATGTGGGACACAAGATATGAGGTGCCCACTGGCTATTTTCACCAAAGCTCACTGCACCTGTAAAAACCCCAAGTGAGTTGCCAGAAAAAGGAATACTAAACCACCCATTCCATAGAGCCACGGAGTCCAGGGGCTGTCTGACCGCATCAATCTATACCACGTATGTATTATTTAGGGGTTCTCTCATATTCTCTCCTTTTAAATTCTTTGGAAAAAAAGTTACATACTTACAGATAGTGTAGAACATGTAAACTGCCAGAAAAAAAAGTAGCAGGACAACAGTGACCCCTCCACAGTGACCTGAATGCAGGCCGTGTCAGGTTTCAGTGGGGTTAATGACTGAATTTGATCAGTGTGGAAGTGCCCACCAGGCCCTCCTCTCTGCACCACCAGGTGCACGGCCAGAGAAAGAACAGGCGCAAATCCAAGGGAGAGTGTGGGGTGGAGAGAGCTCGGGTGTGGGACTTAAGGTCACCTCATGTGGGTGGCAGCGGTGCAGGGCGGCTGGGGGTGACTCCGGGCCCTGGGCTGTGGGTCCCTTGTCTGTGCTCAGAGTCCACCTCCATCTCAGCATGGCCATGAGGAGGACGTGCGACCACACACACAGGGGGTAAAATCTTGGTGCCTTGGTGCGGGCCAGCACCCTCCCCTGTTGTGTGAGGTCAAGGCCCTCCAAAGGACAAAGACCCATGAAAAGAAAGCATCCTGGGCCAGGCGTGGTGGTTCACTCTTGTAATCCAGCTTTACTGAACTTTGTCATTGTTATTAAAAAGATGATTTTAGTGTGCTGATTAGAAGCTGGGATCCAAATTCAACATTGGGAGGCTGAGGCAGGCAGATCACCTGAGGCTAGGAGTTCGAGACCAGCCTAGGCAACACGGCAAAACCCTGTTTCCACTAAAAATACAAAAATTAGCTGGGCGTGGTGGCATGTACCTGTAATCCCAGCTACTTGGGGGGTTGAGGCACAAGAACTGCTTGAACCTGGGAGGCAGAGGCTGCAGTAAGAGCTGAGATCGTGCCACTGCACTCCGGCCTGGGCAACAGAGTAAGACTCTGTCGGCACACCGTGGGCAAATATGTGAATAACTTTCTTTTTTTTTTTTTTTTTTTTTGAGACGGAGTCTCGCTCTGTCACCCAGGCTGGAGTGCTGTGGCCGGATCTCAGCTCACTGCAAGCTCCACCTCCCGGGTTCATGCCATTCTCCTGCCTCAGCCTCCCGAGTAGCTGGGACTACAGGCGCTGCCACCTCGCCCGGCTAGTTTTTTTTTGTATTTTTAGTAGAGACAGGGTTTCACCATGTTAGCCAGGATGGTCTTGATCTCCTGACCTCGTGATCCGCCCGTCTCGGCCTCCCAAAGTGCTGGGATTACAGGCTTGAGCCACCGCGCCCGGCGTGAATAACTTTCTAACTGACTTCTGTGTTAGTTCCTGAGTCGTCGTCTTCTTGGTGAGGAAAAGAAAAGAAAAGCTGGGTGCAGAGCAGGTATCTCGTGGCTGTCCTGGAACCCAGCGACCCCGGCCCTCCTATTCACCCACAAACTTCACCTTAGGAGGCTTGGTCATTTTTCAAACCACACTTAACTTGAGCACATACTGAATTCAATGCAAGAAATATCATATACATGTTTATATTTATAGAAATCTAATACGAATTGGACTTCTGAAACTTTTGGTAAAATTCAATACTTATATGAAATCTCGCTTTTCAGGGGGACTCTCACAGACCTGCCCATCTCTGTGTCCCTGCTTTAAATGTTTAAGTGTCCTGTATTCATCTAGGAGGGACAAGAAGATGCAGAGTTCTACCCTCAAAGGCCAAAGACTGCCAATGAACAGGAATGCATGAAGTAATTCTTTCCAAGACCTTCCATAAGCACAGCCAGTGACCCCCTCATGAGAGGGGGTGACATCACTTGTTAACATATTTGTTTCATGTTTCTTTTGTCAGAAAATCAGGATTCGCTTATGAAAGCACACAGTCTCTCCCCTACTCACACAGGTGCACACATGTGCGCATGGATACACGGAAGAGAGTGAGGATAGGAAAGGGGATGGGGAAGAAGGAAAGTCATTTGCAGACTGTCCAGCTGGGGATGACATCTGAGCTCTGAGACGCTGGCAGTTCCAGGACACGACCAGCAGCCTCCTGGGCTCAGGCTGCATGCGTGGGTAATGTTGTGTTTGTCTGTTTATTCTCAGAGCCCAGCACGTGTCTACCACACATGTTCTGAACGAGTTTGCTGAATGAATGACTCAGTAACAAATGGGCCCCTGGTAGCACTGCTTATGCAGGGAAGCCAGCAGTTCCAGGCACGTCACTTGAGAAACTCTCTGTTCTCACCCATGGCCCTGCCAACACAGACGTCCCAAGTCTGGCTGTTTCTCACGGTGTCCTCACCCAAGTCCAGGACCAGCCATGGATGCATGAGTTGAATGTGTAACGCAAGCTTCTTATCAGGCAGAGATGTCCACAGGAGCAAAGCATGAGCGCTTCAGAGTGTATTTAAAACAACGTTCAGGGCAGTATTATTGGCAACTGTTAAAACACAGCTGGGGCAATTTCAATGCCCAACGAAACCTATTAGAGGCCACGCATTCTACACAGTGTCCTGCAGCCTTTCAAACAGCTTGTGGAAGAACTGGAGACTCATGGGGCATTAAATTAGAAAAGTAAAATTCCAGAATATACATGGTATGATCTAATTTATGCAGAAACAAAACAAAGGGTGAAATCCCCGCCCCTCCAGGATGTGCTGTTGTTTCGCTCTCGGCCTCCTGGTCTCCCAGCCCTGGCCTCTGTGTCCCCTTACTTCCCATATTAACTCCATCAGCAAGTCCTGCCAGCTCTGCTTCCAACCCACAGTCTGTGTCTCCTGTGGTGCCCATGCCTGGGGAAGCTGCCGTCACCACTGCCTACTTCCGCCCCTGCAGCCCACTCTGCCCAGCCGCCAGAGGGGAATTTTCAATGTTAACAGGCTCACGTTAACACACCTTCCCCGGCTCCCTACTGTGCAGAGGACACAAGACTGGGCGGGGGGCGCTACTAGCCTGCACCTGCCACAATGCACTGCATGCTGGGTGGCGTGAAACCACAGAAATGCGTTTCCTCTGGGTTCCTCAGAGGCCTGAAGGCTGTGCTCCCCATGAAGGCTCCTCAGAGGACCTGTCCCTTTCCTTTCTCTTGGTTTCTGATGGTGGCGTTTATCTCGGCTTTTTCTGCCCACAGCCGTGCTGCCCCAGCCACCACCCGAGCCGAGTCTCCACACGGTGCTTTCTGTGTGTCTGTCTCGCCTCTGAGGGTCCATCCCTTCCCCTCCTGTATGTCCAATGACATCTGCCATGACCCTGGTTCCATATAAGGCCACATTCTGAGGTACTGGGGGTTAGAACTTCAACTCATCTCCTTCTACAGGTCACAATTCAGCCCACAACAGATGCATGACAGTCCTTGGTGGCACAGACTCTCGCCCTACTCATGCCATGTGGCGTCTGCCTCCCTCACTTGGCCCCGGTTCCTCCCACGCAGGCCCTCTCTCATCAGGCACTCTCTGCGCCTGGAAGACCCTCCTCACAGATCAGCACAAGCGAGGCTCCTTCTTGCTGTCACGGGCAACTTCTCCACCCTCCTTAGTGGCCCTCACCGCAAACACAATCTCTAGCACCTGGCCCGCCACACCATCGGGGCTCATCGCCCCAGGCACGTGCCACTATCTGAAATCACCTGTGTTTTATTCCTCATTGTGCACCTCCCTGCAGGGAAGTGAGTGCCAACGATGTCCGTGTCCGTCCTGCTCAAGTCAGGCTCGGGCTGGTGTTTGCCCAGCCTCTGCACAGAGCTGGGGCTCCATGGCCTTCTAGGAACAGGCTCAGGAGGTGGGGGATTCACACCCTACCATCGAAGCTCAGGGTGGGGGACTGGACGGGAGGAAGGGGACGCAGGACCACTGTCTCTAAACAATTTTTTATTATTTGAGCTGTCACGCATAGCGATTTTTGTACAGAAAGTCCTCAGTGCCATCGACAGGTTCTTGGACACGTGTGACTTGAAGCAAAACTGTGTACAGCAGGTCCTCAAATAACTTTCTTTCCTTCCAAGTTGTTTCATTATGATGCTGATGAGGAAAAAAACTGGCTTCATTATAAGTCATTTCGCTTCAAGTCCAAGTTTTAAGAACCTATTGATGGCATTGAGTGAGGACTTAGTGTAATTGGAAAGATAAAAATAAGAACGTAACACGCAGCTCTCCAGTGATGCTGAGACAAACGCTGACCTGCAGGGGGCGTGTGTCCTCCCAGATGGACGCTGCACGCTCATGGCTACTAACAAACCAACCTTGGAGGACGCCCGCATGTGAGGACACCGGTCCAGAAGCTGGCCTTCACACATTCTTTCTGACAGTCATTAGAAGCAGGATCAATGGTCTATGAGACTATTCTGAACTCATGACTATAAAACTACATTCTTGGTGTAGCAGGTTTGTTTTGGGCATGCATCAGGAGCACCCAAAAATGTAAAAATCGTGACTTACAAGTTTAAATGAATGGAAGTCAGAACACTGCCCCGCTTTACACAGCTCAGACCTGACCTCCAACATTCAGGGAAGCATCAAGATACAGGTTCCTCATCAACACCATAATCAGCACCATTATCACCATACCATATTGGTCATCACACTGCCATCATCGCCATTACCACCACCACTATCATCATCACCACCACCACCACCACTACCTCTCACCATCATCACCACCATACCATATTGGTCATCACACTGCCATCATCGCCATTACTACCACCACCACCATCATCACCACCACCACCACCTCCACCATCACCACCACCATCATCACCTTCACCTCTCACCATCATCACCACCATACCATATTGGTCATCACACTGCCATCATCGCCATTACCACTATCATCATCACCACCACCACCCCACCACCACCTCTCACCATCATCACCACCATATCATATTGGTCACTACACCATCATCATCATTCTTGCCATCACCACTACCACCACCATCGTTAACTCTCACCACTGTCACCACAATCACCACCACTACCCCTGTCACTACCAGCCCTATAACCTCCCACCATCATCACCACCGTACCATATTGATGATCATACTATCATTGTCATTGCCATCACCACTACCGCCACCACCACCAACTCTCACCATCCTCACCACACTCACAACCACCACCACCACCAACTCTCACCAATGTCACCACAATGATTACCACCACTGTCACAACCACCTTCATAACCTCATCATCATCACCACTGTACATTAATCATCATACCATCGCCATCAGCATTACTGCTATCATCACCACTGCTATCATCGTCGTCACCACCACCACCAGCACCTCTCACCATCTTCACTATCACCATCCCTAATTCTGCTGAGCCAGGTACCAGGCTGAGCACTTACCACAGCTTTAGATTTAGAAAGCTGGCCTTAAGGCATTATTTTTTCTCATTCCATTTTCCCAGCCCTTCCATGAGTGAAGTGCTATTCTATCTCCATTCCAGAGGTGTAAGAGCTAGGCTGAAGCCCCACAGCTTTCAGGGGTAAGGTAGGGGCTCAGTGAGAGGGGCTCCAGAGCCTGCTGGCTCACCTGCAACGCATCCATCTTCTCACCCCGTCCCTGCAGTCAAGAAAACCTGACATATGCCTCAGGTAATCTTTAGCTTTTTCTCCTAGATTTCTCCACTAGGTGGTAACTGAGCAGAGCTTCCTAAACACTGATACAAAATGTTTTCCTCCCATCTGCAATAAAATTAGAAAAAGAGGCTCTGAGCAGCGTCAGGGTAAGTCAGTTAATTGTACCTCGGCCAGAGCTTACACTTGCTCTCTCCCGTCGGCGCTTACGCGTTCTTCTTCTATGAAACGATGGTGGCAGTCCACGGTGGTTATTGTTTTAAACATCCTTGTTTGGGAAAACTCAAAGTTGGTCAATCTTATGTTAGTCTCTCAATTTACTGACACGATTTCGTTAATCACTGAAGTTAAAAATGCCTGGGGTCCACTTTCAGAGTAAAACAGCAGGCAACGGCGACCGAACTGCATCCAAACTGTGGGCCCTTCACATTTCCCACCAGTCTCCGAGACCCTGAAGTGCTACGTGGAAGATGACCGTGGCTCGCAGTTTCAAAGAACACCCCATAAACAAATGCACTGGGAGGTCCGCTCAAAAACGCAATCCCTACAGAAAGGAGTGAACTACTATGCAATTAAGAGGGCAGACCAGAACCTTCCATTTGAATGGGCTTCAGAGTTTTTAGTTATAAAAACAAAAGAGTTTTTCTTGGTTATTCTGGAGACGGACTGCGCTGGGGAGCTGGAGTGGCTCAGAAGCTCTCAAAACCACTTCTTCTTAAACAATAAACCAAAAGCTTTCACAAGGATCAACACACGCAGTCCCCACATACAGTGGGCAGTTACCCCACGGTCAGCTAGATGCTGCGGGCATGGAAGACACAAGACAGGGCTCCAGGCCTCACAAAAATCTCTGGCCATGCTACAAAAATACCGAACAGTAACCTTAAGGTAGTAGAGAAAGGTGCTGGAAAGTATTAGAAATGCAATTTAGAATGACAAATTACGAGTTATACTATATTTTAAAAGATCTTCATTAGGCCAAGTGTGGTGGCTCATGCCTGTAATCCCAACATTTTGGGAGGCTGAGGCAGGTGGATCACCTGAGGTCAGGAGTTTAAGACCATCCTGACCAACATGGAGCAACCCCGTCTCTACTAAAAACACAGAATTAGGCGGGCATGGTGACGTGCGCCTGTAATTCCAGCTGCCTGGGAGGCTGAGGAAGGAGAATCACTTGAACCCGGGAGGCAGAGGTTGCAGTGAGCCAAGATTGCGCCGTTGCTACTCCAGCCTGGCCAACGAGAGTGAAACTCTGTCTCAACAACACCACCACCACAAAGATCTTCATTAAAGGCAACACGTATGTATCTATGTACCTATGCACGCACACACACTCCTGTCTCCATTATGGGAAGAGCCAGAACTCTGGTAGAATAATTAAACAGGTCTCCATGATACATACATACATTCAGTGATTTTTTTTTTCTTCTCCTACATTTAGCTAGTGGTGGATTTATTTCTTCTGATAAATTAGACTTCAGTAAAAAAGTAAAAAAAGTGGCAAGGATTAATCTCTTTCAGTGGTTCCCAAATTTTACAAAATATGCAGAGGCGTCTTTGGATAAGCACGATTTGGCAACATTCTAAAATAACTGTTTTCCATTAATCACAATTTTACTATATGGTTACTTCCACCTACACAAACCTACACACTGATTGCAGGCCCTTGGCGTCTCCAGAGGTCTGTTCCTGCAGGCTGGGAGCTGTGCTTCATCCTCTCTCCTTACTCCAGATGAACTGGGCGTAATGGTGAACAGAAGGTCCCCAGTGGGCAGCCGGCTGGCAGGGCCTGGCTCTACCGCCAGGTCATGCTGACGTCAGAGCTTGGGTGCAGGTAGGAACAACACCACTTCTCTAATCAAGATGGTTGGCATTTAAATTAAAAGGCAAGAACACTTTCATAAAAGGATCAGTAGGTGGTAACAGGATAATGCCCACCTGTTTACTATTCTCATAACTACAGTAGAAATTAACTATGTGCCAAAGCGTAAGTTAAAAAAATCAGAAGACACCTGTCAGATACGAATCTCTAACGGGCCAAGTGGCCGTGGGAGGTGAGTGTGGCCTAATTTCTGCTGGAGAGGTGGGCAGTGGACGGGTTTCCACCTGGGTGCAGGCGTCAAGTGGGTGCCCTGCTGGCGGAAGCTTTGCGTTGTTTACTACAGACAAATAAATGACAATGGCCGCTACTAATCGCTTATTGAATAACGAAACTGACACAACTGATAAAAGGTTTCAATCTTGAGAAAAATGATTTATCGTATCCCAGTTTACTGGCACTGCTATTTGTGTGACAAACGGTTGGCAAGTCTCCAGTTACTCTCTGTACCCCTCCGAGCCCACGTGGCAGCTTGGGCTCCCACATCCAAATCAGGAACAGCTAATAACACTGCACGGAGGCTGAGAGGGCTGAAGACTGGTCTTTGATCGAGGCTGACCTCCAGACTTATTGCACAATGACCTCCAAACCCATTTTTGGCAATGGGTGAGGGAAAGTGAGGGACAGAGGAGCCAGAGGCAAGAAAGAAAGGAACACTGCCACACCACCACCACCACTACCACCACCATGACGACACTCAGGCCACAGCTCGCAGTGACGCATCTAAAGCGTGGTTCCGAGAAGGAGAAGTGGAATCATCAATAGGACCAAAGCATCAAAGGCTTCCAATAAGGTCTGTGCAGCTTTCTGGATGGCGGAATCGGACCCGCAGTGTCAAGCTGCTCTGCTAAGGTTGTCTGCCACACGTCGGTGGGGGGCTGCTGTGCACGGTGAATGTGCCTTCCATTTATGATGCACAGAGGGTCTTTCTTCTTTAAGTATAATTTTTTCTTTCTTTTGTTTGTTTTTTGAGTCAGAGTCTTGCTCTGTCGCTGAGGCTTAAGTGCAGTGGCACCATCTTGGCTCACTGCAATCTCCGCCTCCCTGGTTCAAGCAATCCTTCTGCCTCAGCCTCCCAAGGAAGTGGGATTATAGGTGCACACCACCAAGCCCGGCTAATTTTTGTATTTTTAGTAGAAACAGGGTTTTGCCATGTTGGCCAGGCTGGTCTCGAACTCCTAACCTCAAGTGATCTGCCCACCTCGGCTTCCCAAAGTGTTGGGAGTACAGGTATGAGCCACTGTGCCTAGCCTTTTCTTTTGTTTTTTACTATGGGAGCAGGGTGGGGCATGACAGCTTTAAGTAAATTAAAGATTTTATTTATAAGCAATACTCCAAGTAAGATATTTACTACTGGGGTACTCCAAATCATATATTTACTACTGTGGTACAGAATAAGATACTGTTGTATTCTTTTTTTTTTGGAAGCAGTCTTGCACTGTCTCCCTGGTTGGAGTGCAATGGCGCGACCTTGGCTCACTGCAACCTCCGCCTCACGGGTTCAAGCGATTCTCTTGCCTCAGCCTCCCAAGTAGGTGAAATTACAGGAGCATACCACCATGTTAGGCTAATGTTTCTGTATTTTTAGTAGAGATGGGGTTTCACTATGTTGGCCAGGCTTGTCCCAAACTCTTTTTTTTTTTTTTTTTTTTTTGAGATGGAGTCTCACTCTGTCACCCAGGCTGGAGTGCAGTGGCCAGATCTCAGCTCACTGCAAACTCCGCATCCTGGGTTTACGCCATTCTCCTGCCTCAGCCTCCGGAGTAGCTGGGACTACAGGCGCCCGCCACCTTGCCCGGCTAGTTTTTTGTAATTTTTTTAGTAGAGATGGGGTTTCACCATGTTAGCCAGGATGGTCTCGATCTCCTGACCTCATGATCCGCCCGCCTCGGCCTCCCAAAGTGCTGGGATTACAGGCTTGAGCCACTGCACCCAGCCTTTGTCTCAAACTCCTGACCTTTTTATCCATCTGCCTTGTCCTCCCAAAGTGCTTAGGATTACAGGTGTGAGCCATTGTGCCTGGCCTATTCTAATTTTAGTTAAAAAAAAAAGAAAGAAAGAAAAAAAAAGAAAAGAAATCCATCACCCTCTTCCCTTCAGAAGTTTGTGTAATGTGGAAATCTAAACAACTGAGCACTCTGAGCTCTCCACTGCTGCCTGGTCACTGTATCATCTGTTGGCAGGGGGCTGGGAAAGTCAGGACTGAATATGGTAATGACCTACTTCTCACCTTCTAAACCAGAAAGAAACGACCCCCTGTTCACGCTGTCCTATCCACAGGTAACTAAGTACGAGCACTAAAAAACTTGTTACATGAGAAGAAATGAATTTTGAGGTATGCCTTATCAACTACGTTATCTTCATTAACTATGGCACAGCACGGACGTGACAGGGAACACCCCTAAATGGAACCAGCTTTCAGGAGGTCATAAAAGCACAGACATGGAGAAATGCTAAATACAATGGGTTTCAACAGGAACGGACGTAGGTACTCTAAGATGAAGGTGCCTTGCCGAAATGAGAGTATGGAACGACAAGGCTGTTAAAAAGGACCCACATGGAAAGCGTGTTTAGAAGCTTTGGGGGATACAGAAAGAGTGCCGTAACTTGGGCATGATATGCTAGAGGAATTAGAAGCTGGGGGACACACAGCCAATGGGGGTCCCTGGGGAAGGTGTCTGTGCTACAGCTGTCCTGTGGAGCAGGCTTATGGGCTGTGGTAACTTTCCGAAGCTAAAAAAAAAAACAAACACACACCTAGGACCTGTGTTCCTATGACATCTGGAATGTTCTGGGTTTTCATATTAGTAAAATCCCAATTGCTTACAGACTTTTCCCAAATTAGAAGTGAGGAGGTCTCAGGACGTCCCCAATGTTGCTGGGTAAGTAATTAAAACTCTACCTTCTCAAAGTCCACCTGGGGACACACCTATGCTCCCCAGGACTGGAACAGCATCTACACAGCCAAAGCAGAAGGGCGTGGCAAAGCCGGTTTGATAAGAAAGAGTTTAAGTTAAACAAGGGTATTTTCAAATGCAGGGTTTCTCAGAGCCCTTAATTGGGTATTGTGCATCAAAAACTCCAACAGGGAGACAGGCTGCAACATTCTCCATGCATTTTCCTTCACGGTATCTTGCTGGCTTCAGTTTCCACAATGTGAACTTTGGGAAGCATTGGTTTATATCACATAAAACCATACTTGCAGAAAATAAATACATTGCAAATCCAATTAGTACCTCCCTATAGGCCTGTGGAGGTGCTCCCTATCTTCCACTTTGAGAAGCAGTTTCTATCAGGCACATACCACATGCACACCCTGTGCTGGACTTTCAGGGACACCAGGAAATATCTGAGACTAGTCTCCTGCCTTCTTGGGCTTCCAGTCTAGTCGAAGGGACAAGGCTAACCCAAGTGAAATGTTTAAAACACTGGCAGCAGGTCAGAACACAAGGCTGCCAAGGCTGCTCCAAGGCAGGACATATCAATAGTATTGTATAGACTGGCCTGAGCTGAGGAAAAGATCACTGCAAATCGCCTTCCTCCCCGTAAAACCAGTTTGGTGTTTGAACTGTACAACTGTCAATTGTGGGAATCCCATATATATGCTGCTATCGATACTTATATACTTAAACAACTCCATATACTAGCCAGAATCTCTGCTAAAGTCATTTTCAGATTGTACATATGAAAAAAATCAATGCATGTCTTCAACTCATTTTTTTGTAATGTATAACAATAACTTTTGCTACCATCTTACATGAAAGGCAGACATGACAGCATGGAGGCATTTCCAGTTCCACTATGTGGCCAGCCAGGCTCTCCCAGGTATGGAGGAGGTCAAAGAGAGACATCCATGGTTCACAATGGACAGAGGCCAACACAAGCTCAACTGTGAAGGCCATGAAGCAATGCACAGCCTGTGCGTGGAAACAGCTGGTCTACCCCAAAGAGCAGCAGGAGGCTACGTTAACAGGAGGCTATGCTCTCCTCAGCATCCATGGCGTTGACGCATCCCCAGGTGGGCATGACCTTAGTGGCCAGGATGTTCTTGGTGAGTTGAAGAGTCACCTTAAAAATGTGGTTCAGTGCTATTTAATGTGTAATTTCTGATGATTATTGCCTTCAACATTTAAAAAGCGTAATATAACAAGTGATCTCTTAGAACACGACAATGTCCCCGAGCCTTTCTCAGGTAAGTCAATAAAATCTGAAAATACACTGTACATAATTTGGCTCCCATGAGTAATATTGCAGTCTATAAGAACTGAATCCTCAGAAAGGAATGGGTGGCAGCCTCTGTCCCCACATGGAGGGTCGCCTGCTGCTACATGTCAGACACTTGAAGCACAGGAGTTCACTGACTGAATCCTGACAACAGCCTTGGGAGGTGGACAACCTGACCGTTCCCATTTTACAGCAGAGAGCACTATGGGAGAGCGTGTGGCACTCGCCCAGGCCACCCTGCCAGGAAGAAGTGGAGCTGCAATTCGAACCCAGGAAGACTGGCTCCTCTGTGCACTCCTCACCACCCCTGTTATCTGGGCCCTCACAGATGACAGACAAGTGTGGACATTTGTGAGGCTGGATGTTTCACTTTCACGGACAGCAAGATTCTAAGCATTTTTCTGCAGTCTGAATCTGTGGAGAATCTTTTACTTTTTTCTCCCGACTCACAATTCAAGAAGACATTACAGGAGAAAATCAGAGGTAAAAAGAACATTTTCCAAAGTCGGAGCAATGAGAAGAAATGAAACCCTTACATGAAATATTTCAGCAGAGGAGAAATTCCTTCTTCTTCATTAGATCTGGGAATTGCAGAAGGAGATGCCTTAATTACCCATGAAGCAAGAGAGCCTTATGTGATAGCCTTCACTTTAAGAGCCTTAGAGAGAACGCCCAGTATTAAACGCTTATGTCTTTTTCCAATTCTGGGCAACTCCAATGCCACGCACCAACCTCTGAAAATAATCTTATACGAAATGAAATGATTTAAAAAACCATCTTCTTTCTTTCTTAAGAGGTGGGGTCTCACTGGGATGCCCAGGCAGTACTTGAACTCCTGGCCTCAAGCGACCTTCCCGCCTCAGTCTCCCGAGGAAACTGCCTTGAAACTGTAAGAGTGATAGGCATTTTTGTTAGCACCACTTCATATTTGCTGGTTCTCTGGACCACTTTTTAAAAGTGTCCAATTTTCTGATGGATCATGCTGCTTGGATAGAATAAATCCTACAAATATTGGAATATAATTGTATGTGGAGAATAAGCTAGAACATACTGAATAAAGTATTTTTTTTTTTGAGACGGAATCTCCCTCTGTCACCCAGGCTGTAGTGCAGTGGTGCAACCTTGGCTCACTGCAAGCTCCGTCTCCTGGGTTCACATCATTCTCCTGCCTCAGCCTCTCGAGTAGCTGGGACTACAGGTGCCTGCCACCACGGCCGGCTAATTTTTTGTATTTTCAGTGGAGACGGGGTTTCACTGTGTTAAGCCAGGATGGTCTCGATCTCCTGACCTCGTGATCCGACCGCCTCAGCCTCCCAAAGTGTTGGGATTACAGGCGTGAGCCACCGCGCCCAGCTGAATAAAGTATTTTTATACTGACCCTTGCAAATTAAAGGACAGAGAAATAAGAAATGTATACTAATTCTTGAGACATAAAATACTTCTCCAGTCACATTACCAGAGAATAAGTACAACACAAAAATCTAGGTAAAATTCAGCTTGTTTTACACTATACAGTAGAACATAAGCATACAGCACGTGATGTTAACTACAAACAAGTACTGAGTTTAACGCGGCCACCACAACAGTGCAAACACAATTCCCCGGCCAGGAAGATGCTGACCACAGAGGGCCACCTGGCGGCAGCCTCACCTCTGCTGGGCCTCTGCTGTGTGGTCTCCTCGGTGAGCCCTGCTTGGCTGCCTTCGCGGAAAAGAGCCTTGCCCACCCCTGGTGGTCTCAGTTCCTCTTACTCTATCTTGTTCCACTATGTTGATCACAATCTGACATATTACACATTCACTTATTTACTGTTGCAGCCCACATGCGCTTCTAGAACCTTGCCACTCTCCATCCAGAGGCAGAGTCTATTTCTACTACCCTAGACCCTAGGTGGGACTCTGACTGTGTTGACTACAGATGGAGTAAAATTGACACTCTGTGTCCTCCGAGGCAAGGTCACAGAGGAAATGAGACTTCAGCCCAGCCACGTACCTCTCTCATGTGATGCCTGCCCTTGGAATCCAGCCGCCAGGTTGGAAGGAAGTCCTGGCCACATGCAGAGGTCCCGTGTAGGTATTCTGGCTGAAAGCCCTTGCTAAGGTCCCACCCAACAGGCAGCATCAACAGTCAGACACGTGAGCGACTGGGATTTGAGATGTTGCCAGTCTTGGCTTCTGAGTCTTCCAGGCGAGGCCCCAAACATCATGAGGCAGACACAGGTCTTCCTAGCTGCAGCCATCCTCATTCCTGACCCACAGAGGCTGCGGGGAAGCATCTTTGCGGGAACTCTGCTGGAAGGTGTGGCTGGACACAGGGGCACACGTCAGTGGAGAGAGATGGATGCTTTAAGGAGGATGATCTGTTTTGAAAACAGCATCTACTGCTCAAATAGTAACTTTGACACAACAGATAATATTTGAGCTTGTATTTTTCTGCAATTTGATTTAAACCAATAAAACAGGGTAGGAAAAACATGAAAAAAAGAAAAAAGGTTTTAACAGGAATCCTAATGGTAGAGCTCTTGGGACAACATAAGAATGGCTTGTGGGGCTGTGTGTCCTGGGGTGTGGCCCACATTTTGATGAGTCTGAATCTTGGTGACGCTGGTCCTTCACACAGATCTAGCTGATCTTAACCTAAACCACTGGTTCCCAATCCTGGCTACACAGCTGAATGATCTAAACGGTCCAGATTGCTGACTGGCCAGCCCTTCCCCCTCTCTTTTATCTCTTCTCCTCTGGGCAAAAGGAAGACTCGTGGATTCCCTCTTCCGAGGCTGTCCCTCCCAGTGAGCTGCTGCTGTGATTGCTCCACTCCATGCACTTCTCCCGCATGGAGTGATGCTTGCCAATGTCTTCAGTCCTCCTCCCACTGATCCACCTGCTCCAGTGATTCCCCGTCCTCCTGGACCCCTCGATTCATGACTCTTCCTCCAACCAACACCCAGGAGCTGGTGCAGCCTGAACTCTCCTAATCCCCTCTAGCTTCTCCCACATCTTTCTGGGTGGCCCTAAGCTTCGTGTGTGGCTTCACGTCCTCCTTCCACACAGGCAGCCCCTCAGCTATGCCACCAGTGTGCCCAGGCCCTGCCTGGGGCTGCCTCCCCAGGGCAAACCCTCCTCCAGCCCAACTCGTCCTGTCCCAGCTCCTACCTCTCCCCTATGCTCATCACCACTGAGCTGCGGACCCTCCTGATGTTTTCACCTGGTCTGTTCTTCCTTCCCCCATGGTTCCAGTTGGGGGAAGGCTTAGGAAGTAGGTTTTCATTCAGGACACTGTAAGCTTACAAAGTCACCAGATGGGCAGAGGAGCTGGGTGAAGCCACATGCAGCAGCGACCTCTACATAGTGCCCGGTCAATAAATACCTGTCAGCGGCCTGAATGAAAAATATCTGATTCCAAGGAAGAAGGAAGACACCACAGACAACAAGCTGTTAAGATCTGGTATTGCCTAAGTCTTACAGTTTTAAATAACAATAACAACCATCACCATCACCTTCATCTCACATTATTATCTGAAGGACATAGGAGAGGAATCCTCAGGGGATGCAAACTCTGAAGAACAGGAAAACCAAGACTCCACATTGTCGGCTAAGGGAAGCCTGACGACATGTGGTCTGTGCGGTCCTCGGGAGACCCAAACTAAAACTCAACGACCCCAAGGCGCAGGTGACCCCAAGGTGCAGGTGCGTGAGAACTGGAGGCCCACCAGCTCCCAGGCAAAGCAGCGCTGAAGCAAATCACCTGCTGGGAGACCATGTGAGTGATGAGAGTCAAGGAGTTGACAGTGATGCCCAGTCTGGGAAACACAAGCCGACCACAGGAAAAAGGGTGGGTGCAGGGGAATGAGCACGCATCGCCGATTCTGAAGTGCAATCTGAGAGGTCATCTTGTCCAGAGTGGAGTTGGCGGGAAAAAACATAATCATCTCTTGTCTTTAAGATTCCATTTACCCACTGGGCCACTCATTACTGGAGAGTTACAGGAAAAATGCAAGTGTTTCAGAGACAATGGAAAAAGCTGACCTCTGCAGACAAACGAAAACAAGGAGAAATGCCTGCATGCCTTGACTCAGTACCTGCTGCTCAGAGACACAGCCACACCCGCCAGAGAACACTTACACTAAGGTTCAGAAATCACTTTCCGACTTCAGGGTAGGGGCGCGGGTGGCATTTAAGGACAAGAAATTCTGAGCAGTATCTGAAGCAGGTGCGACTGTTTCATGGCCGCAGGGACGAGGGATCCATTGTCAACCACACACCAATCAAAAGGAGTTTTAGGCCAGACACAGTGGTTCACGCTTGTAATCCTACCACTTTGGGAGGCCGAGGCAGGTGGATCACCTGAAGTCAGGAGTTCAAGACCAGCCTGGCCAATATGGTGAAGCCCCGTCTCTACTAAAAACACAAATATTAGCCAGGCATGGTGGCGGGCACCTTTAACCCCATCTACTTGGGAGGCTGAGGCAGGAGAATCACTTGAACTCGGGAGGCGGAGGTTGCGGTGAGCCGAGATCGTGCCACCACACTCCAGCCTGGGCAACAGAGTGAGACTCTGTTTCAAAAAACAAAACAGAACAAACACAAAATAACAAAAGGGGTTTTAACTACTAACCTTCTGCATACTTTTGGTTTTATTTTCTGGAAAAAGCAACAATACTTTTAACGTGTTTAAATTACCTACTTTTGTAATTAGGAGGGAGCCTAAAAGTTGACTGGCTCCATTACAGGAGCTTCTTTAATTCTGTATTACGCATGGACGGATGAGGACAAGGTGAAGTCACAGAATGATGTAAGAGAAGAATTTGGCGATTCCCACACAATTACATGGAAATTGAATAACCTGCTCCTCAATGACTCCTGGGCAAATAATGAAGTTAAAGCAGAAGTCAAGAAGTTCTTTGAAACCAATGAGAACAAAGAGAGAACTTAGCCAGAATCTCTGGGACACCACTAAAGCAGTGTTCAGAGGAAAATTTATAGCACTAAATGCCCACATTGGAAACAGCTAGAGAGGCAAGAACAAACTAATCCAAAAGCTAGCAGAAGACAAGAAATAACTAAGACCAGAGAAGAACTGACAGAGACATGAAAAACCCTCCAGAAAAAAAAAAAAAAAAATCAATGAATCCAGTAGCTGGATTTTTCGGAAAAAACCAAAAAACAATGAATCCAATAGCTGGTTTTTTGAAAAAATTTAACAAAACAGACCGCTAGCTACACTAATAAAGAAGAAGAGAGAGAAAAATCAAATCAAAATAATACAAAATGATAAAAGGGATATTACCACTGACCCCACAGAAATACAAACTACCATCAGAGAATACTACAAACACCTCTATGCAAATAAACTAGAAAATCTAGAAGAAACGGATACATTTCTGGACACATACATCCTACCAAGACTAAACTAGGAAGAAGTCTAATCCCTGAATAGACCAATAACAGGTTCTGAAATTGAGGCAGTAATTAATAGCCTACCAACCAAAAAATAAATTAAAAAAATAAAATAAAATAAAAAGTCCAGGACCAGACAGCTTCACAGCTAAATTCTAACAGAAATACAAAGAGCTGGTACCATTCCTTCTGAAACTATTCCAAACAATTGAAAAGGACGCACTCCTCCCTAACTCATTTTATGAAGCCAGCATCATCCAGATACCAAAACCAGGAAGAGACACAACAAAAAAAGAAAACTTCAGGTAAATATCCCTGATGAACATCAAGGTAAAAATCTTCAATAAAATACTGGCAAAACAAGTCCAGCAGCACATCAAAAAACTTATCCACCACAATCAAGTTGGCTTCATCCCTGGGATGCAAGGTTGGTTCAACACATGCAAATCAATAAATGTAAACCATCACATAAACAGAACCAAAGATAAAACCACATCATTATATCAATAGATGCAGAAAAGGCCTTCGATAAAATTCAACATCCCTTCATGTTAAAAACTCTCAATATACTAGGTATTCATGGAACATATCTCAAAATAGTAAGAGCTATTTATGACAAACCCACAGGCAATATCGTATTGAATGTGCAAAAGCTGGAAGTATTCCTTCTGAAAACTGGTACAAGACAAGAGTGCTCTCTCTCACCGCTCCCATTCAACACAGTGTTGGAATTTCTGGCCAGGACAATCAGGCAAGAGAAGGAAATAAAGGGTATGCAAATAGGAAGACAGGAAGTCAAACTGTCTCTGTTTGCAGACGACATGATTTTATATTGAGAAAACCCCATCATCTCAGCCTAAAAACTCCTTGAACTAATAAGCAACTTCAGCAAAAAGTCTCAGGATATACAAGATTAATGTGCAAAAATCACAAGCATTCCTTTACACCAATAATAAGCAAGCAGAGAGCCAAATCATGAATGAACTCTCATTCACAATCATTACAAAGAGAATAAAATACCTGGGAATACAACTAACAAGGGACGTGAAGGCTGTCTGCAAGGAGAACTACAAACCACTGCTCAAGGAAATAAGAGAGGACACAAAAAAATGGAAAAACACTCCATCCTCACGGACAGGAATAATCAATATCATAAAAATGGCCATACTGCCCAAAGTAATTTACAGATTCAATGCTATTCCTATGAAACAACCACTGACATCCTCCATAGAATTAGAAAAAACTGTTTTAAATTTCATATAGAATCAAAGAAGACCCTGTATAGCCAAAACAATCCTAAGCAAAAAGAACAAATCTGGAGGCATCACACTACCTGACTTCAAACTACACTACGAGGCTACAGTAACCAAAACAGCATGGTACTGGTACCAAAACAGACATATAGACCAATGGAGCAGAACAGAGACCTCAGAAATAACACCACATATATACAACCAACTGATCTTTGACAAACCTGACAAAAACAAGCAATGGGGAAAGGATTTCCTACTCGGTAAATGGTAGTGGGAAAACTGACTAGTCATATGCAGAAAACTGAAACGGGACCCCTTCCTTACACCTTTTACAAAAATTAACTCAAGATGAATTAAAGAGTTAAATGTAAAACCTCAAACCATAAAAACCCTAGAAGAAAACCTGGCCAATACCATTCAGGACATAGACATGTGCAAAGACTTGATGACAAAAATGTCAAAAGCAATGGCAACAAAAGCCAAAATTGACAAATGGGATCTAACTAAACTAAAGAGCATCCACACAGCAAAAGAAACTATCATCAGAGTAAACAGGCAACCTACAGACTGCGAGAACATTTCTGCAATCTATCCATCTGACAAAGGGCTAATACCCAGAATCTACGAAGAACTTAAACAAATTTACAACAAACAAACAAACAACCCCATCAAAAAGTGGGTAAAGGATATGAACAGATACTTCTCAAAAGAAGACATTTATGCAGCCAACAAACATATAAAGAAAAGCTCAACATCACTGATCATCAGAGAAATGCAAATCAAAACCACAAGGAGATACTATCTCATGCCAGTTATAATGGTGATTATTAAAAAGTCAGGAAACAAAAGATGCTGGTGAGGCTATGGAGAAATAGGAATGCTTTTACACTGTTGGTGGGAATGTAAATTAGTTCAACCACTGTGGAAGACAGTATAGTGATTCCTCAAGGATCCAGAGCCAGAAATACCATTTGATCCAGCAATCCTATTACTGGGTATATACCCAAAGGAATATAAATCATTCTGCTATAAAGACACATGCACACGTATGTTTATTGCAGCACTATTCACAATAGCAAAGACATGGAACCAACCCAAATGCCCAACAATGACAGACTGGGTAAAGAAAATGTAGCACATATATACCATGGAATACTATGCAGCCATAAAAAGGAATGAGATCATGTCCTTTGCAGGGACATGGATGAAGCGGGAAGCCATTATCCTCAGCAAACTAAGACAGGAACAGAAAATCAAACACCGTACGTTCTCACTCATAAGTGGGAGTTGAACATTGAGAACACATGGACACAGAGAGGGGAACACCACATACCAGGGTCTGTTGTGGGGTCGGGGGTAAGGGAAGGGAACTTAGAAGATGGGTCAATAGGTGCGGCAAACCACCATGGCACATGTATACCTATGTAACAAACCTGCACGACCTGTGCATGCATCCTTTTTATTATTTTGTTTTTGAAGAAATAAAGAAAAAAAAAAAAAGAATTTGGTGGTTCTTTGAAAAGCCGAACAGAGTTACCAGATGACCCAGCAATTCCACTCCTAGGTTTATACCCTGAAAAAACTGAAAACAGGGACTCAGATACTCATATGACAATGCTCACTGCAGCATCACTCACAATAGCCAAAAGCTGGAAACAATCCAAGTGTCCGTCAACAAAAATGTAGTAAATCCACACTCTGGAATGTTATCCAACCTTAAAAAAGAGTGGTGTATGGACACATGCTGCAACATGGAACATCACGCCAAATATCAGACGCCAGACACAAAAAGATCCATATTCAACTATCACGATTCTATCTGTATGAAATATCCAGATGACGCAAATTCACAGGCAGAAAACAGATCAGAGGTCACAGGGGCTGGGAGAAGTAGGGGCTGGGGAGCTGCTGCTTCATGGTTAGCAGGTTTCTGTTTGGAGTGAAGACAATGTTTTGGGAATGGTGGTCATGGTTGTCCAGCACTGTGAATGTGCAAATATAATTCAATGCCACTGAATTGAACACTTAAAAATGATTAAAATGGCAAATTTTGTGTTACATACAGCCATGTATCCCCATCGTTAAGTGATGCATTCTGAGAAACGTGTTGTTAGGCGATTTTGTCATTGTGTGACCATCACAGAGTCCATACATAAGCCTAGATGGCGTGGCCTACCACACACCCAGGGTGTGTGCAGAGCCTATTGCTCCCAGGGCATAAACTCATACAGTATGTGACTGTACCGAATACTGTCGGTGGCGGTAACACAATGGGAAGTGTGTATTTAAACATCCAACCATAGAAAAGGCACAGTAAGGACATAGTATTCTAATCTCATGGGACCACCATCACATTATGTGATCCATCATTGAACAAAATGTCGCAATGTGATGCACGACTGTATTTTGCCACAATAAAAAAGTTCAAAGAAAAAAGAAAGACAAAAAGGGAGTAAGAAAGGGAGAAAAAGACAATGATGAAGTTTTGGATGGGAAAAGAAGGGAAATTAAATAAGAGAAGCAAGGACAGTCTTACAGGAAAAAGGAGAATGGAACAGAAAGAAGGAAAGGGGAAAAAGGGGCCAGAATGTAGAAAGTGATGGGAGGTTGGTGCTGGAGAGGAGGAGCTGAACAAAACGAGGGGGCCTAGTAAGAGGAGAAGCCCCTTGCCTGGCCCCCGGCCCTGGTGGATGCCCTCCCAGCCGTGTTCCCTGCAGCAGCACTGGTCCTTTGCACACCCATACAGAGACGCTGCTGCAGCTTCCCCTTGCTGGGCACTTCCATAACCCCCCATCCTGCCCCTTCCACCAGCCCCAGCATCCTGGGAGACCCCTGAGGCCAGCTTCCTCTCCCAGCAAACGGCCCTGCAGCAGTGAGTACACTTCCAGAGACCCTGCGGGCTTATGGAGTGTCTCCTCATGCTCACACATCACTCATCTGAACAGTGTGGAGGAGGGTTTTCAAATGCTTTTTAGGGGTTGGGAAAAGAATTAAAACAAGAACTGGATTTGGCCTATAAACGAATGGGTATCAAATCTTGTCTCAGAACTCAAGTAAAAGAACTTGGGGAAAAAGTAGCTTTCCTGGGCAAACTAAGCTGATGGGCAATCAGAAATAGAAGGCAACAAGTCACTGATGACATAACATATTAATCTTTGAATGTTCAGAAGGAAAGAAAACCAATTTCCCATCAATGACATTCTGGAACCACTCGGGACACAATGGTGGAAGTCTGGAAAGAATGGCTGGCTTTGGTTCTGCCCTTCCACGAATGGACCGGGCAGGTGTTTCTGTGCTGCTCAAAAGGAAACAGGGCCTAAACCTTCTCTATGTCCCTTCAATGAGCCTGGGAGAGCAGACGAGGAAGAGGGAGGTTGAAAATTCCTATCTTCGGTAGTCCCCTAGAGCCAATGATAACACAAGTTACTTTTACCATGTATGAGTTCTTCAAACCAACACCCCACAACAGCAGTGCCTCATCGGATGAATCATCCCCCCTTCCTTCTGACCTCCTAGCGATGACCCTCCCAGCTGATGTCCCCACGTTGTGCAGAATAAAGTAATATTTGGGGGGAAAATCAAGAAAATAGTTACAGATCTTAAATAGCTGAATTAATTGGCCTGTTGAGGTAATTATATGTTCATTGTAAGAGTGACTCTGCATTCACAGCTAAAAGTGTTTCTGCATGTTTACTGACTCTTTGATTCTCCTTAAATGTGAGAAATGGATTTACTTGTCCAGGTAAAATTACCAGGCTGCAAAGAGATCATCATTATATATGCCAGCTTTCCAAAATTACAGCCTTTGAAACTTTGATCATTTGTTCTTCGTGGATCTGATATTTTCCAAGTGCTGTAAAAATGCCTTCTGTCAATCTGCTGCAGCACAGCCTTGGGTAAAATGTCAGAAGTTTTTATGGTTGGAATATTAACTTATTAAAATTAAGAAACACTCTTCAGATAACCCATAATAAAACCCCTTATTTTATATGAACTTCTTGTGTAGGAAGAATCCTAGACAAGCCAAGATTTGGAGGCAAGACCACTGAAAAGAAAAGCACCCCCTTCCAAGGGGAGGGAAGGTCACTGTGGAGACGTGTTAGAGGCAGCGAGCACTGCTGCCCTCACCTGGATCGGTGGCCCTATCGCCACTTTCTATGTGTATGGCCTTGAGCAAGTTACTTAAACTTTATGACCCTCGGTAACCTCGGTTATAAAAATGAGGATAATGGCACCCACCTCCCAGGTTCTTGTGAGGGTTATGAGACGCTGCGTGCAAAGCATTTAAGCCCAGTGCCTGACACATGGCAATAGTCAATAATTGATTGTGATGATATTGCTAACAGATTGTCAACTATGAGTTTCTGTTTTGAGATTGATTTCCGCTCTGAAAGAGGCATCACTAAATGTGTATTCTGGTAGAAAATATTTTATTTTCATGAAATTCAGAAAGAAAAAAAATAACACTGTGTGTGTGTGTGTGTGTGTATGCATGGAACATGAACTTAGAAATTCTGGTCCGCTCTCTTAGGGGTGTTCTGGTAACCATGCCTACAGTATATCATGGCTTCTGCAGAAAACCAACTGAAGGGGAAAATCATTCCTACCCGAAGAAAGCAAGAAAGATCCAAATGAAAAATTAAGCCAAAGAACAAAGCTACCTATTTATTTCATTAAGAAGAGTCAAATCAACTGATTGAAATACCTGCTGGAGCAATGCTAGGACTCTCATCCCTCACATAAGCTTAGTGACCAGAGGCCCCCAGGCAGCGTGTCTTGGCGAGTTCAAGACAGACTTTGAGAGACATCTCACGGGGATCACATACTCTGGGGTGTCCAATTCCTTAAGCCTTGCACAAAATGTTAAAAACAAAAAACAAAAAACAAACCTTAGAAATTGTCCTAATAATTCTAAGACAATCCTTAAGACAAGAATCAGAATTAAGAGCATAACATGAGGAGGCAAAAAAACTTGGTTTATACCAGTTTTCACTTCTACATAGTAACATTGGTTTAATTGTCTGACTTTCCTAACAGGCAACATCATGCCTCAATCTGGTAGGAAACAATCCCATCCTTTCAAACGTCCCCAGACTTCAAGATCAACAGCAAGGGGAGGGAGGAAACAATGGGAGAAAGCCTTTTGGGCACAGGGTAGCAGGCTGAGCCCAAACCCAGCAATGCTGACATGAGCTCCATGGTCACATGGAGCGACCACTCAACAGTAGGAAGAATTCTCTGCCTATTTTCCTGCAGATGAAAATATCTTTAAATAATTAATGCTTTTATGCCAAGATGGAAACTAACCGCCAGATCTCCTCAAAGCTTGGAGCCTCCCCCGGATCAATCCGGGAACCTGAACACGGTGGCCACATAATTGAACCTGTCCTCGACGCTCAACATGTGTGCTCAGCGGCAAATGCGGTGAGATATCTTAAATATTATCAAACACTGTATCATTAAACAGAAATTAGATGGAAACAAGGGAAGCCTAAAAATTGACTAGGAGTTCGGATGCTCTCAATGGCTAATATGTCCATTTTTCACCTGAAGCCCTCTCCAAACGCAGTTTTGCTATTAAGCAAAACCCAAAGAAAGGTAATCAATTCCAACTAAAAAGCACTTATCCTGGGATGACGATGTAAAAGGCACTTCAAACCCCTGGCTGCCTGCCAAAACCCAGACAACAGCCATCAATGTTTCTGACTATTCGAGGAGCACAGGGGCCATGCATAATTGACTAGAAGATGGGCTAAAACTGTGCCCAATCAGTGTGTGATCAAAAACGCGTGGAATATTCAGCGCCACTTGATTACACGGAGGTTCGTCCTTTCACTCTCCTCATGAAATCTCTTCAAGGTCCACAGTACTGTAATAAGATCATTACTGTCAAGCGGTACGAATCGCAGGCAATGAGTCTTGGGATAGGGAGTCATACTTCACAAGCTCCCCTGCTTTCTCTCGCTCTCTTTTTTTTGTATTTTACTGCATGCAGAGGCAGCAAGGCGACGAGGTGGCAGATAATGATCACATCACTGTGTGGCAACTAGAAAGGCACTTTTAAGAAAAAGCAGAGCGAAATCAGCTTAAGAGAAAACTAAAACATTTTTCCTTTGCTTTTTTCCGCTTAAAAAAATTAAATAGAATTAAACTGTGTGCAGTAGGCACTTTTCATGAACTCTGATACAATGTCATTGATTTTACCCATTTGATAGATTTTCATATTGCAGCAAAGCCCATTACCCCACAGACAAATGGCCAATTTTCTCCATGTCCCACGTGCACAAGAGGCCCTTGTGAAGTTGTGTGTGCGTGCACGGCAATGCCTGCCGGAGCGTTCACTGCGCCTGTCCTTTCATTGGCTCCACACCCTGGTGCCTATGGCATGTCTGAGATGAGAAAGGGGTGGAGTGGAAAGCCAAGAGGGTATTAGCAAGGATTACTAAATAAACACACAAAGTTTATCTCAACTACACCTTCTCCAAAGCATGAATAATACATCTTGATAAAATGAGAGCGAGTCAGTAACTATGATCGGACCCCGTAGCCAGGCGAGACAGGCATTTGATTAACACTTAAATCAGCCATGCAGGATTCAAATGAACGATGGGGGGGCTTAATCAATCGCCACTCTCCTCCCTCCAACCTCAAACTGCCCTTAAAAATGCGCACTCTAGCTGGCTGTGGTGATACATGCTTGTAAATGGCAGCAACTCAGGAAGCTGACATGGGAGGATCTCTTGAGACCAGGGATTTGAGACTAGCCTGGAAAACACAGTGAGACCACATCTCAAAAAGAACACAAATACACTTCCCTCATCCAAAAAAAAAAAAAAAAAAGGCATATCAATCTTAAAATAAACAGGAAAACTGGGTTTACTGCATCTGAATTAAATGTCCTTAAGTCCAAAAAAATTTCAAGAGATGTCCCCTTGTAACACAGCCCATCTAATCCTGTAGGTTCTAACTGTCTGCAAAGCAGCTAACGCAGTGATTTACATCTTTTTTAAAAAACGTATTAGAGTGTGCATGCACCGTTTGCAAGGAAGCCATACCACAACCCAACAGGCCTCCTGAGAAAACCAGCAAAGGAATGACTGCTTCCCAGTTCTCAAGGGCAGTGGTGGGGATCCGTGGGCACGGCCCTGCTGTGCTGCAGAAATGGACATGTACAGAGGGAGAAGCAACTCTGAGAGCCACAGGATTGAGAGGCAGAGGCCTGCAGAAGGCTCTCCTCCCACTCCAATCCTCTGAAGCCTTTTCCAGGTTAACAGATGAAATGCAAAGCAAAATACAGACTTCCAAGTCCCAGAGGCCACTCATCTATTGGCCTTGGGCAAATTACTCAACTTTATTCAACCCTCTTCCTCATTTGTGACAACAGAAATGCCACCACACACCTGCCAACACCGCACAGGGCCGTTTTAAGGATGCAATGAGGTAGTGCACATTTACGAGCAGGCAGTAAATCCATGGTGCCCTTCCTTTGCATTGGATGATGTCTCCTGACAACAAATCCAAGACTCGGGAGGGAAGAGTGAAGGGGAAAGGACAGCTATCATCTGTCCAAGCAGTTTCTGACCTGAGAGAGTCCATGAAATATTTTCCTTAAATGGTATATGGTGGGTGGGTGAGTGGGTGGGTGGGGGTCACAGGGACATGAATCCCACAACCAGGAATAGAAAGTCACATGGTTTTACAGACTGAATGTTTGTCTCCCTCCAAAATTCACATGTTGTAGCTCCTCACCCCACCAACGTGCTGGTATTTGGAGACTGGGCCTTTGGGAGGTGATGAGGGTTAGTTGAGGCCATGAGGGCTGGGCCCTCATGATGGGATGTGTGTTCCTGTAAGACAAAGAAGAGCTTCTCTCTGTGTGTGTGCACACCACAGAAGGACCACATGAGGACACGGCAAACAAAGGGCCACCTGCAAGCCAGGAAGAGAGTTCTCCCTAGGAACAGAGTCAGTTGCCACCGTGATCTTGGACTTCGCAGCCTCCAGAACCATGAGAAATGAGTTTCTGCTGGTTAAGCCCCCAGTCTGTGGCGTTTTGATATGGCAGGCTAAGACAAACGGTAGGTGCAATTTTATTTCATTCTCCCCATTTGCCAAGTTGCTTCCACATAGACTAAGTTTTACATTAGTCAATATCTCTTTTGTTTTACATCTTTAGACAGAGGAACGAAGTCGCCACTGCCTGTGAGATAAAACACTGCCTAGTTTCCTGATTGCCAGGGCTGGGAGGAAAGAGAAAGCGAGCTCAGCTAGAACATCTGAAAATATAACCCCCTGGGCATCTCTACTTCCCGAAGCCCAGGCCGCACGTGTCTAACAGAGCATGGGAACATCTGAGGGCTGCTGAGGCGGAGAAAAATGCCCTCGTGCATGAGATGAGAACCTCTCATATCTTGCTGCGGAACATTTCAATCTGCATCCCTGTACTTTGTGTGTAAAATACATGCAGCTGAGAAAGTATAAAAGCGTAGATGAGGATTTAGAAGAGTAAGAAAGACACAAGTTGAACAGCACTGGCCGCCAGAACCAGCCCCTCTTCTGGGTTTGGGACCTGGATCGGAGTGGACCATAATTTCACCGTGACTTAAATGACATCCAAAGAGCCTGAGAGCTCAAACATTTTGAGACCATCAAGAAAATGACTTCAAGACAGATCCTAGATGCTGATGAAAGTCGACCAATGCAGGGTCTCCCAAGCTAGCCCGCATTCTACTCCCAGGGTGCACAGAGGAAAACATGGTATCCCAAGTTCTCTGCCGATGGACACCAGAGCCTGTGAGCAGCTCATGCTAACCGAGCCTCACTTGCAGGAGAGAATCTTGAAGTCTAGCTAAAAAAAGGAGGTGAGGTCCATCACATTTCTGTATCTTAGAAAGGGACCTTGTGAGTAGTCAGCATTTTTCAAAGGTGAGTTTATGCTTCTGTGTAGCAGGAGGCTAAGGAGCTCAAATGCTTGTCTGTGGCGTCAGGAGTTGCCTAGGTGCCCCCAGGAGCTCCAAGCCACCTCCTTATAAGATTTAGTTTGTTTTGACTTTTCAGATTGTTTCCTTTTTTCCTCCTTGGAATAGCAGATATTTTGTTCTCTATAGAATGTGTGTGAGTGTCTACTGCCCTTTGCGGAACCTCCCTGAGGTCCCCCAGGCAGCTGGGGGTGCCCTGTGCTCCTGCATATCCAAGTTTTCCAGCGCGTTTCTGCTTTCTCCACTGGTCTATGTGCGTCCTGATGGCTGGGGCGCTTCAGTTAACGTCCCATCCAGCATCAGACAAAACTCTTGAGTGCAGTAGGTGCTCAATGAACGTTCTTGGACCTGAATCTAACCCCTTCAAGTTTGCGTGTGCTTAAAAAAATTAAAAACAAACAAACAAACAAAACCACACTACCAAAAATCCTTCTGTGCATCGGTTCATCATGATGGGAATCCTCTGTTCTGGCTGCCCCTGCTGTGATCGACTGATCTTCGTTTATTTCCGACTTGCCAGCTTCCACAAAGGATCTGAGAGTGCTTACAGCTTGTGTGTGTTTGTGGCGGCCAGACCGTACCCTGCAGGATGGCTTTTGAGTCAACTGTGCCCAATCTACAATGTCAATGTCTAGAGTAAACCCAGATGATCTACTCAATTTCAGCACGTTCATTCTCTTGGAAGCCGGAGTTACAACCTGAGAGCAAAGTGTCTTTGGAAAAGTCATCTAGTTTGTGGGGAGGAGGCAAGTCCACCAGGATACATGACAGCTCAAGGGTGATGAAACCCAGCCAGTCTCCCGATACCCTTAGCAGAGTCAAATGACTGCACTGCCAGTGTATCTCCCAGGAAAATGGTCGGATTCTTGGTTTTCCACATTTGCTATAATGAACTGTTCAACTCAACTGTTCAGATGCACTAACCAGTGGTTCACCAATAACGAAGTTCAATTAAGAAGTCCTTATTGTATCAAAAAGTACTGTTGATTATGCAGTTTTTATGGAGCTGATTGTGGAGACTTCTTGTTCCCTTTCCATGGTAGCTGCCAATGGTAAACAAGGAGCAGACACGGGAGGTGCCGGTGGATCGTTGACAGAGATGAAAAGGAGAAAACCGGAGGGAGGAATGACATTAACACTCGTGCAACTGGATCTCCCCTCCAGCTTCCTCCAAATAACACAGAATTCAATGTGAAAGCCCCTGTAGACCGGATATAAACCTGGAAGGTAACAGTTTCCAGGCCCTGACACCTTGCCAGTCATGTGCTCACCATCACGTGCATACTAATTGCACCCCAGGAGTGAGAACAGATGAGAACCTTGTGCTAATAAGACTCTTACAACCTTGTTATATTCTAAATAACAAAACAAACACACTGTCCTCCCAATCACGGCATGCGAAATCCCCAAACTACCCAGCAATGGCTCAAGCTGCATGATAGTCCATATAACTGGATGGTTACAGATTAACTGAGAGCTTCCACGCACCCACGTATTGCTTTTCTGTAATAATGAATATGCAAGAAAACAACAACAACAACACCGTATGCTACGCATGCATGATTCTTTAATTTCTCTCCAAAGTGCCTTCCAAAACATCAACTAATTAATATAAAAAAAAAGTCCTAAGGTAAAAGGTAACTGATCAAGAATAGCAACATCTGTTTCTTAGCATCTAAGTAAAAACAAAACTCCATTTTGTGACTAACTAAATCACCACCACTGGTGTTTAAAGTTGTAAACAGGCAACATTTAATGAAAAAGTAATGCTTTCTGCAGTTTTATTAAATAAGACAACCATTATGTGCTCAATCTGCACAATAAAAATTAAGCTCTACAACAGGTTAGCCTTCCCTAACTTTTACAACTCAGTGCGTTTTTGTGCTTCTTCTGAATTCCCATGCCTTTCTCGAATATTCTGCCTGACATCCTCGTTATAGTTTCTTGCATGTCTAATCTCCATAATCAGGCTCTAAACTTCTTAGAGAGAGAGAGGAACTGAGTTTCATTTCTCAACGTCTCCCATGGAGCCAAACACAAAACGCTCTCCCTGTGGTGGTTGCTTCACATTTGATGAAAGAATAAAATGATCCACAATTTCAGGTTCTCCTTTGAAAGAGTGAAGGGAAACTAAGTCCTGGGTGACCTCTGCAACTCTGGAATTAATGAAATTTGTCAACATTTCATTGCTCAGTGAGTGCAGCTATGATGAGCAATTCATTTTCTACCATAACAGTGAGAGGCCCGTTTGTGACTTACCCTCTACAGGAGAATCTTTCAATATCCATCCAGGATCAACCACACAATGGTGCGATAAAGACCAGAATGAACAACCAAAGGAACAAGATGAGAAGGATAAAATAAATTCCCTTCTGAGACCTTCAGAACAAAGCGCTGTGAACCCAAGGGGGGGAAAACACCAGGATTTCTGCATACCCTCTCGTATAATAAGATTGGGTAAATCCAGCCCGGTCCTGCATTTTTAAAGAAAGATCTTTGCTACACAACTTCTAGATGTTATGAGACATATAAAAGTCAGTGTCTTTACATGGAATCTGAGAAATATCAAGGAAGCTATTCAGTGTGCCCCACTCCCAGATTCAAAAGCAGCTCCACATACCTCAAAGACTTGCTTTTTGCCTGGTGGAAAGAGTTTGAGGCAGAGAATCAAGAGACAGTTCTGTCACCTACCAGCAATCTGACCCTGGACAAGAAAGCCACTTAACCTCTCTCTACTTCAGCCTTTTCACTGGGGAAACAGGGAAATTAGCACTTGATGCAAACTTGCATGAATGTTATAAAACTAACGAGAACCACCAGGTTCGGGGCCACAGAATGGGACTGCAGAGACCGTTCATTTTAGCTATGACAACCTCACTACTGGACCTGAGATAAGAAGATGCCCAGAAAGTATTGTAATTCAAAGACAATGCCAAGAGATGACAAGCCATTACAGATCTGGAAAATCCCAGATCTTTTCCAGGTGCTTTTCCCTGGAAACATACCCTTAAACTCGGACCTGGTCGGGAATCCAGGGCTGTGGTGCAATCACCTTCCAGAGCCTGGCTTCCTCTACCGTGGTCCAACCCATGCAGAGTCAGGGTCACTCCCTCTCAGGTGGCCCTGGTTCACAGAGCTTTTCCTAGAGCTTTTAACATCAGAACCAAAATACATCTCCTTGAGGCTTCCACCCATCAGGTCCCATGGTTACCACATGGGCCATCCAGGACAAGTCGGGATGCCCTTCACTCGGCAGACCTTCCACCAGCTGGTCACAGTCACCATGCCTCATGGCCCTCATCCTCGTCACTACCCTTTTCTCCAGTCACTGCACGCTCCCTCCACGCATGGGCTTCAGGCCCCGTCATCATCCTGCCCAGTCACATCTCAAGCTCCTTCCACTGGTCTACAATGACCAGGCAGCACAACGGCCCATCTGTGATGTAAGAGCCTAGTGGCGGGCTCCGTCTCCACACATCTCCTGGTAATCCTCAGGACCCAAAATATACACAACAAGATAAGGGATTCTCCAGTCACAGTCCCTGCTCCTGCAACTTTCTAGATTCATCCAATTCATGTTAAATTGTAAACCTAAGAAAATAAATGTTCTCCTTAGGCTGGGGTCTGACACCCTCTGCCATCTGGTGCAGAACAAAGTGGCCGTTCTTCAGCAAAAAGAGCACAGAAAGGACCTGTGCAGGGAGAAACTCAATGGCAGGAACGGCCCTCTTTCCACCGGTCACCCTGACAGCCCCTTGCAGATACAGCGTTTCTGGGTTTGCAGCAGCAGATACTGATGATTCCTACCATTAGCCTTTACTTTCTGAATGAGCGCGCCACAGAGGTAAGAAACAGCCAGAGTGAGAACCTCTGCGCTTGGCTGGGAGTCTAGGAAGACCTTCTGGCAGGGTCCTTGTCGCGCACAGCTGGGGAAGGCTGCTGAGGTCTGTTCAGGAAGCCGCGAGGGCTCCCTGGGCCAGGCTAAAGGCAGACCCTGGGGGATGATGGATGGGAGCACACACCCCTGCCCTCTAGAGGCTTCGTTTCCTGTGCTTGCGGACCACCAGCAGAGTGGCATGGCACAGGCTGCAGGGGCTTGCAGGAGGTGCTGTGAAAGACGAACACTCTACGGCTTCCGTTGGTTTTGTCTTGGTCCTGGGAGCCAACTGTGTGAACTGGCATCCTGGGCTCTGAGGCCTTTTGGCCTCTGGTTGGATTTGGTCAAGGAGGGGCCACTGGAGACCAGTGGGACGGAGAAGAGTGAGGTCACCCTCACCCTCCCGGTCACCACAGCTGGATGTGTCTCTCCTGAAGGCCACAGATCCTAGCTGGAAGCTTTCCCAGATAGTTGCCCTCTCTTTGCCCCATTACACCCCAGGTTCTACACCAAACCCACCGCTCTCCCCGCACCTCTGCAGACCATCCCAGGAAGACTCTCCTCAGCGAGCCAGCTTGCGAGCCCCATCCCATTCCAGATTCATCAGCTGACCTCAATGGATTCTACTGACCAATGGATTCAAAGGACCCTGAAGAATTTGCTGACTTCAATGGAATTTTATTTTTCTTATACTCTAAAGAGATTTGAACCTAGTTATTTGTTCCAATAGGGTATGTTAAAAACCATAAAATTCAACTACTTTACACACATCTTCTATACAATTTTTTATATCTGTAATTCCAACTTTTCAGCACTTGGTCAGGTGACAGAGAACACACTAGTAGTAACCAGTCACAGAGCCTTGCAGGAAAGAGAAGCAGAAATGGTTTCTTATAATTGAACAGTATTCTTAAAATATAAAATACAGGCCAGGTGTGGTGACTCATGCCTGTAACCCCAGCACTTTGGGAGGCTGAGGTGGGAGGATTGTTAGAGCCCAGGAGTTCAAGACCAGCCTGGGCAAAAGAGCGAAACTCTGTTTCTACAAAAAAACAAAAAAATTAGTCAGGTGTCATGGTGCCTGCCTGTGGTCGCAGCTACTTAGGAGGCTGAGGTGGGAGGATCACTTGAACCTGGGAGGTCGAGGCTGCAGTGAGCCATGATCGCACCACTGCACCCCAGCCTGGGTGACAGAGTGAGACTCTGTCTCAAAAAATACAATCAATCAATCAATCAATAAAATAAAACAAAACATATATAACTAGATTTAATTTCAAGAACAGAATGTTTAATTTGGGTGTTTTACACAATGTACTTTCAAGGAATTAACAGTAAATAAAACTGTCAAAAACACTGTATATCACTGAATCTACAATGATAAGATATGTTCTGACTTTAGAGATGTTCCAATTTGGGGGGAAAATGTGGCTTTGAAAAAATGAAATATATAGACTGTTTCATAAAAGTGACTCATTTGTAGTCTGATAGGTAACTTTCCCCAGGGAAAAATGATACATTTTCTTTTTATAAATAACTTATGACTTATTTTCTACTGGAAAGATGTCATAGCTGCTGACATAGAGACCAGACTCTCCTAATTAGAGAGTGGGTGGATCCCTTGAAACCTCTGCCTTGGAATTCCAAACACACGCCACCCACTTACACATCCATGTTTGAGACACTTGCCATTTCCTAGTCTCGGAGTTTCCATGGTGCCTGAAATCTTTCTGCTGGTGTTACCACTTCAGCAGTAAGACCCTTTAAGGAAAGGGGTCCCCAGTTGCTGCTTGGACACAGCCCCTGTCTCAGCCTTGGTATCCACTATTGCCTGGCACCCACACACCGTCCCACTCACTCAGCAAGTGGACTCGAAACATCAGGCGCCCAACATGGTCACGGTCACTTGTCAAACTTCCTTCGAACGCACTAGTGCTGAAGGGAACATTAGGTAGTACCAGCTGCTCAATTAAATGTGCAGAAATGCTACTGATTTATGGTAGCGCCTCCCCCCACCCCGCCCCCATTCACTTGTTTACACAGCAGTCAACACGTGGGTGGGATAACGAAAGTGTATCTAAGTGGCAACAGTCAGTTCCTACCAGGCTGTGCATTAAAAAAACCCACAGACCTCGACTGGAAACACACAATAAACGCAAGAAGACGTGTACCTGTGAAAATGAGCACATGGCCTGACCCTAAAGGGAATCTAACCCCTGCCCCTGTGTGTGCAGCCTGGGGGTGTGGAGGGCACAGGCTGCCACCCTGGGGGAGGCTAACCTTCTTCCCAATCAGGGACGGGTGGCCGCACGTGCTTGGCAGGGTGATTTTTGCCAAATGGTTGTCTGAAGGAGTCTTACCAACACAAAGTGCTTGTGGCTGAATCCGTTTTCAGTGGGAAGGTCAGTGGCACCTGTGGCTGCTCTGACCCGTAACCATTACTTTCCACCATCGCTGACTTAACGGAATTATCCTCACTCACCACTACATGAGAAAAATCTTTTTTTTTTTTTTTTTGAAGACAGAGTCTCAGTCGCCCAGGCTGGAGTGCAGTGGCGTGGTCTCAGTTCACTGCAACCTCCACCCTCTGGGTTCAAGCAACTCTCCCGCCGCAGCCTCCCAAGTAGCTGGGATTACAGGAGTGCGCCACCACACCCAGCTCATTTTTGTATTTTTAGTAGAGACGGAGTTTCATCATGTTGGCCAGGCTGGTCTCAAACTCCTGATGTCACGGGATCTTCCTGCCTTGGCCTCCCAAAGTGCTGGGATTACAGGTGTAAGCCAAAGCCACCGTGCCTGGCCGAAACATCAGTTTTTATTGCCTAAATATGTTAGCAGAAAGCTTCCAGGAGGCAACACGGGAAGAAACGTCATGAAGGAGAAAGGCTTCCAGCCGTTCTACAGAGGCTGGTGGGCTACTCAGAGTTCTGAACTTCAGCTTCCTGATGATGAAAGAAATGATGCTCCCCGCCTCGGGCGTTATGGAAACACACACCCCACGCTCTGCCCCTTCCCTGCTAACACGCGCACCTTGGGTTCATGCACTGCGCTCTGGATATGCGGAAGGGACGGGCCACTCCCTCAATGTGGCCACTGTCTGATAGCCCGCGGGTCTGAACCCTCAATCGAGCCGAGTATCTGGAAAAAGCATGCCAGCCACAGAGAAAGGACGGAAGCCATAAAGGTTGCCCCTGGGCACGAGACCCTTGCTGAAGACACGCTTTTACCACTGCCGGTCTCACAGGTAACCACACTCTCTTACCACTGCCGGTCTCACAGGCAACAATTCATGTTCTGACAACAAGGTTCTCAGATTTTAATTTTTCCTTTTAAGTACTCCTTTGTAACAACTGCACTAATTTTCTCTCTCATAATGTGGGGGGATGTGTGTATATGTGTGTGTGTGTGTGTGTGTGTGTGTATGCGTGCACTCACGTGTCTCTACTTACATCTATGGAATTGAAAAAAAGGGAATTCACTTGGAGGAGCCACTTCAGGAAGCTCAGGTCCAGTCATCAATGGCAATAAAACCTAAGGAAGGACTCAGGTGAAAGGAGACTCACAATGAGCGGTGACAACTGGAATATTAATAGAGCCCACATACCAGAAAGAGCTGATGGACATTAACAGAAGAGGTGTTTATCATAACACGTTGCTAAAAGCTGAAATCAAGGCAGGTGTCTGGTTAGTTAAGAGTCACCAATATCAGAGATGATTCATAAACTAGAAGTAGGCACGGTCCCCAGCAGAGTCACGCAGCATGGCCCGCCTTGGCTGGAGAGGACATTCGCCCAGGCTGCCAGTGTGGGCGAGACCTCAGAACCGGATCAGGCCCGTGGCTGGGAGACCAGCACTTCTACCAGCTACCAGTGACAGCGGCCAAGAGTGGAGCGGATTTGGTTGAGAAACATGAGAATCAGACAGTGATGAAAAGGTCCCAAGGGCCCTCAGCCCTCTAGTGCCACCGTGCAAACAGAAAGCACGTCGGTGACCAGCATTACTGTGCATTTGTGGTGCTAAGGGTGTCTAATTTCACATATTTGAAGAATAACAAAAGAATTCTCTGAAGTGGAGACTCTCTCCCTGGGCACCCCGGAGCCCTTACCTTCAGCAGTGCCGGACAGGCCATCGGCTTTGAAGTTGCTAGTGCTTTTCTTCCTTCGGTGCTTCTTTCTGTTGGCGTGAGGGGAGGGGGGCGGGTCGAGCTTGGGGCTGGTGGTGCTGGAGATACTGGGGCTGGAGCATACGGAGTCACCCAGCCCCGTGTCTGCCGTTGGACCGGAAAAGGCAAAAAAAAAACGCAGAGAGTGAGCACTTATAAAGTAGAGTACGCAGAAACAGCACAGCCACGCTCCTCCCACATCACACGGGGTCCTGCAAGTAACATCCCATCACTGCATTGCTGGGTTGGAGGCCCACAGCCTCTGGTATGAGATGGGCTCAGTCCCCCTTGCTCTACTGTGCCACTCGCTATTTAAAAACAAGCATTTATTTTTCTATCACCAGCATGCTATGGATAAGTTCTCCTTCTCTCCTTTGCATGACTGGAGCTCTGCAAAAGGAAAGGGGTGAGTTTATGCTTTTTAATTGTCTTTCTCTTCTTAAAATTACCTTAATATACTAGAAATGAAAACGACGCATTTAAGAATACATTTGGAAATATCATCTGAAATGGGTGTGACTCCTGGGGGTGCACAGAATAAGGGATTCCTGATCCTTTCCTCTGGCCTCAATATTACAGATGACTGTAACTTCATCTTGTTTTATTATCAGTGAAAAATTCTATGCTATTTTTTTCTCTCTCTCACCAATGTCCAGTGACAGTGTTTGGAAGTCGATATAGGAGGCCTGCCAATTTTTGATTCACTGAAGCGAAAAGTTTCAAAACCAGTGCACACTGTATTCACTGTCAGTGAAACTCTCAATGTATTAAGTCCATTTGTATCTTTATCAAAGAGAAGGCCAAAGTGGTACTAAATAACCAGAACGCACATCTAATTCAACCAGGGTGGAAAAGTACACTGAACATGTGCAGGAAAAACAGGTGGTGCGTGCCTCTGGAATCTTGAAAAGTTTTCATTTTATGATTCAGCATCTTTAAGTCCAAAGTCAGAGCTCTGTGCAGCACACTGCACCCATTCACCTATTTTTTGAGCACTGACTGTGAGCCAGCAGCTTTTTGAGATGCTGGGAGCCACCATTTATTGAGGAGAAACAGATAAAACATTCCTGCCCCCAATGGGAACCCTCTAAAGTGGAGTGGCAGCGACATGGCAGCCGGGCTAGAACCTAGAGTCCATCAGAAGCTGGTAAGAGTTATGGGAAAGACAGAATAGGAACATGGGGCATCGAGGCTAGGAGGTTTGGGAGAGGTGGCAGCGATGGGGGGTGTCATTTAAAATAGGGTAGCTGGGGCAGGTCTCGCTGAGCAGGGGACACTGAGTTAAGACTTGAAAATGGCAGAGGAGTGAGAAGGTAATGAGAGCAGAGAAACAGCCAGAGCCTGGCTCTAAGGAGGGATCCTGGTGTGTTCCAGAAACGGAGAGGGGGCCGGAGTGGCAGCGGCCGGTGTGGCTAGGGGAGGCCTGTGGAAGGTGGCACTGGAGAGGAGGGGGCTCGTGGGCCACCGTGAGGACCCTCGCCTGTGCTTTGGGGGAAATGGGGAGCCACTGCAGGCTTTTGAGCAGAACAGTGACATGACTTCAAATATAAAGATAATGGAAATCAAAATGAATTGAAAATATGTCTATTTTGCGAAGTTCTAGGAATTTTTATCATATGTTGAGAAACGTAAAAACATTCAATTTAAGGTATCTGAGAAATACATATGGTCCCAAGAGCACCCTGATGCACCCTGACCGCCGTAAGGCAGAGACCCCTCGCCCCTCTCTGCACGGTCGGAAACGTCACCTGTTATTGCACGCACCCTTTACACGTGGAAGAAGAGGGCTGTGGGGAGCTTCTCCTGCGAAGGGGGTGAAGGGCCACCCCAGGGCAGCCCAGGCGGCACTGGACACCGCGAGACCCCCGCGACTGTGTCAACCGTGTGCACTCCTGGGTGGACACTCACTCACAAAAGGCGGAAGTTCCCTTCACCGCTTTAAGGAGTTGCGAGAAATGTGGCAATTCGGTGTCTCAGCGACTTTCCCCCACCAGGCCGGAGGCGCTTCCTACAGACGCACATCCTTAGATGCAGAGGCACTAAGAGACACCTGGTGATTTCAATGGCCAGCTTTCCAAGCTATTACATAGAAAGCAGCATTGAATGGCTGCACAGCCTCCCGTGGAGGGGCCCCCAGTCCCCTACTGCTGGACATGGAGATTGTTTATAGTTTCTGAACTGTTTCCAGAGAGTGTGGAAATTTAACATATTTATACTTATTTTCTTTTAAATGCCATTAAGTACATGAAAATATTCTATGACATGGAAATTTTTTTTTTTTTGAGACGGGGTCTTGCTCTGTCGCCCGGGCTGGAGTGCAGTTGCCAAATCTCAGCTCACTGCAAGCTCCGCCTCCCGGGTTTACGCCATTCTCCTGCCTCAGCCTCCCGAGTAGCTGGGACTACAGGCGCCCGCCACCACGTCCGGCTAGTTTTTTTGTATTTTTAGTAGAGACGGGGTTTCACCGTGTTAGCCAGGATGGTCTCGATCTCCTGACCTCGTGATCCGCCCGTCTCGGCCTCCCAAAGTGCTGGGATTACAGGCTTTAGCCACCACGCCCGGCCTAAGTAATATTATATTAAAATCATATTATTATTTTACTCTGTCCCTTGGGTGGCCTCTCATTTCGACAGGCCATGTTCATCCCCAACTGTGTGTCCTTCCTTCTGTCACTCTGTGTTTAACACCCTCTCCCAAACTAACATTTCTCATCTCTAAACTCCTATGGAGCCCAGAGTTAGGACCTTTTGCACGCGGCTGCCAGTCGCTTATCTCAACCTAACTAGCACGCCTGTGCCCATGCCCAGGGCAACCACCAGTGCTCGCCTCCCCCGTGACCTGTGCAATGCGGAGCCCACAGCAGGTGCGTTATACCATAAACTGTCTTCCGTTATCCAGCGGTTGTTTTTATGAGTGTATACCAGTATTTCTAAGACACTCAGAACACATACATTAGCTATGTTATCCACTCGACAGGCTTCCACACGGGCATGGTGGGTCCACTGCTAGGCTCTCTATTCCAGGCCACCACTCTTTATGTCTCTCTCCGTGTTCTAAGCCTATGCGTTGTTACTCTTCACAATTGTTTTAGTTACGCTTGGCCGTTCTGACCATATACTCCCATCCATCCATCCATGCCAACGAAAAAGACGGTGGACATGGTGGAGTCAAGATAGAGCTTCCCACCTTCAGATGCACCATCCACTCCTGGGAGATTCTGAGAGTGACCACTGAGCCTAGATAAATCATACTGTCTTTGTGTTCAGCTCACATATCTTTCAACTTGCCTATGAGGAAACCAAGGAACAATCTTGTCAAATACTCTGCTGAGGGTTACATGGTTACCCAACTCACACATATTTTTGACAACTTAAAAACAGCAAAGGGACATCTATTTGATGTCTATCCATTCTCTTTAATAAACTATCCCTGTTCAAATACGTGCTTCCTTTTCCATGTGCACACAAAGCACCCCTTTAACCATCAAATTCAGAATCCCACCTGGGTGTGACCTGACTCACTGGCACCTAGCTCAGAATTCATGTTTCTGCAAATCAAAATGGCACGTCTGTTACTAGGCCCCTTCCTACTTCTAGCTGTAGAAAACTTTTTGCAAAATAGTTGACAGGGACAGGGCCCTCTCATTTCCAAGCTTTCTCCATATCTTGGAATATTTATAATTCAGGGAGAAATCCCAGACTCACCTGGAGGAAGCAGCTAAGTGGTAGTCTTGGGGAGGAGACAGCACTCGGAAATACCACCACCCACCTTCCCCTAAGAGACCACCACAGCCAACCCACCAGCATTTCCTCCACATCCGCACTTTCCTTTTGTGTCCTTCCACACCAGCGCTTCCAGTCCCATGGGGCTCTCGATTCCCACAGATCCACTGGTTCTCCAGGAGCCCCCACCCAGGACCTCTGGCAATGGATGGAGACGTTTCTGGGTATCAAACTGGGTGGGGTGGAGGCGCTAGAGGCATCAGGTGGTAGAAGCCAGAGGTGCTGAAAAACGCCCTACAATGCACAGGACAGCCCCCACCACAAAGAACAGTCTCAAATACCTAAAATATCAATAGCGAGAAACCCCACAGAATTTAACCAGAACTTCTAGTCTTCAATCTCTCTCAGGCTCCGCGTTTGGAATTTTGATCTGTCTGCATCTCAACCTCCTGGGTGTCCTTTCCAGCATGCTGGCCTCTGTACCACTCCACCCTCACGAAGCTCTTCTGTCCTGGACCTCAGCCACCCTCTCTCATGGTCTCACCCAAGCTTGCTACCAGCAAGAACCGCAGTCTCTGGGGTCTACAACTGCCACCCCGACCCCTGCCTCCCCAGCTCACTAGGCCTTCACTCCCACGGCTCCTCTATGCCCTGAGTTCCACGCCATCTGACATCCAACCTGCTCACATCCCACTGTTGTCTTTATACAGCTGGGCGGCATCCCACACTACTTGAAACTCACCCTTGTAAGTTTCCCTTCTCCCACCACCTCTCCTGAGCAGGAAGCCCCAACTCCACTGACTTCCAACCCTCCACGTGCTTGGCACTGTCACGGGCCAGGGCTGGGAGAGGGTGGTGCTGTGCACACCGGCCACCTCTGCGTGATCAGTGTACCCCTCTGTGGTCTCTGGCCTGCCCTTCAATCCTATCTCACTTCTGTAGTAACCCACTTCCCACTCTCCAGGGGGCTATTTCACAGCCTCTCCTCCCGCTTCAAACACCCCACGCCCCACACCATTCCTGTGACGACCTCATTTTTCGCTTCACTGAAAAACACAGAACAAAAAACCAAAAGCATCCATCAGAAGACGGCACCCTCCACCCCGCCCTGCCCCAGCCTGTCCCAGCAGTCTCCATGGGCACGGGGCCCCTCCCCTGGGAACTGGATGCTCCCCCACCCTCGCTCCCCCAGCACCCGGCACTAAACATGAGCCGTCATCTCACATTTTTTTTTTTTTTTTTTTGAGATGGAGTCTTGCTCTGTTGCCAGGCTGGAGTGCAGTGGCGTGATCTCGGCTCACTGCCACCTCTACCTCCCGGGTTCAAGCGATTCTCCTGCACCACGCCCAGCTAATTTTTGTATTTTCAGTGAAGACAGTGTTTCACCATGTTGGCCAGGATGGTCTCGATCTCTTGACCTCGTGATCCGCCAGCTTCGACCGCCCAAAGTGTTGGGATTACAGGCCTGAGCCACCGCATCCAGCCCCGTCATCTCACATTTTTAATGCAACTCTCCCTTGGCCCCACACCTCCACCCTGGACATTTGACTCCTGCCCTTCTTTAAAGTACAACTCCCCAGGGCCTGTCCCTCTGCACTGCTGTCCACAGCTGGCCTCACTCCAGTCCTGCTCACATCCCACCAACCACTGGGGTCAGCAGCACCCTGCAGGTGCTGCATCAGTGGACAAGGCTCAAAGCAGTCACACCAGTCTCGGCAGCATCCACACAGCTCATCCCTGCCGCCTTAGATGGGGAACTGTGTCGAGGGGTTCTGCTAGGCAGGCAGAAGGGATACCAGGAAGTTTTAGACTCCAGAAGCCAAAGGAAAAAGCCCTAAGAGAGGCCTTCCCCAAGCTGGCCACTGGCACATCCAGCCCCTCCCAGCGCCCTGTGCTCGGTGGCTCTCTCCACATGGGGACACGACATGCTCCATGAGGGTTTCTTTGTTTCCAGAACATCTTCCCTGCGAGTGCTCGAGCTTCAGGAAGGTGGGCCTTCGCTCACCCTCTTCGCCAGCACACATCCTTCCTGAAGCATATTCAGGATGAGTAATGGGGTTCCATACGTTATTTGTTTTATGAAAGAACTGACCTCTGTGTGAGAGGCACTTGCACAGGGGGAGGAACGGACCACTTTCTGGTGTATCACACGGCAGTGTCTCAATTTCGCGACTTAGTTTTAAAAGTAGCCACAAGCACGCTTTTGTGCCAAAGTACTGTCCTACGAGTTTCCAACCATTTGGAATCTAGTTTTAGGCAATCGACTGAGCCCACGAGTGAAGTCTATTGACAAGGAGAAAGCATCTCCCTGTTGAGTATCCCCATGCACCAAGCATGCCCTAGGAGCCGGCTGCTCTCAGAGAATAAAGGGCAAGACCCCTGTCTCCACGGGGCTGATTTCTAAGGAGTGAAGAGAATGCCTATCAGATTTCTTGCTTGATGCCTTCCATAAAAGATGATTTTTCCTGGGCCCTGCTACTTGAACAAAGAAGGAAGAGGGAATCACATCTCCGGCAAGCACGCCGATGGCAGGGGCCGCAGGTGCAGGGAGAAGTGAGGTATGTAAGAGTCCGCACGGACACCTGCACTGGGCCGAGCATACCCAGGCTACCTCCAGCCGCCCCAGAGAATGGGACCAACAGGGAGATGAAGGTGTCATTGCACCAGGAGAAAGCCCAGGAGAGGGCTGGGGAGAAAGAGCAGAAAAATGCGAGCCTTGCTCTGGCCACTGCAGAGAGAGGGAGGCAAGCTTTTCAGAGGACACAGGGTTGTCATGGAATAAAAACAACGGTGATCTCAAGAATGGAAACAGAAAGCAAGGCCAGCATTCATGAGCTCCTGCAATCGTCCTCAGGAGGCTATGACTCGAGTAACTGACATGTGCAAAGCACCCGAGATCCCGGAAGCAGCACCAGCCCATGCTCCAATCTGCTGCTCACAGGGCCGAGGTCCTCCAAGGTGGGTCTGCAAGTACCCTCCCTGCCCTCATTTGGAGGCATGGAGTTGAGGCAGTGAGTGACTTTCCAGGCCATGCTGCAGGCAGGGCGGGGCGTCTCTGCCCACTGTGTTCTCCTGCCACGGCAATGCTCCAACACTCTATGACCCAGGCCCTGGACATTTTACTCCAACTTTCTTGCTGGAAGGAGACAACCAGTGGCACGTGACCACTCAGAGGTGGGGTGTCTATGGCGGCCCAAGAGGGAGGCACTCAAGCCCTTAGAAAAGTCACGTGCTCTGGGCTGGGGCGAGTGGGAGCAGGTTCGGCCAGAGTGGACAGGCAGCCGGCGGGGAAAGTGGCACAGCTTTGACAGGAGGGAGCTCTGGTGCCAGTTCCAGATGCCTGCCCGTGGGAGGGCCCAGCTGCAGCAGCAGGGGCACCGGCTGCACGAGGGAGTGGCCACCATGGTGCTGAGAAGGCGATGGCAGCGGTGAAACGGGATGTGAACTGAGGGGCCCGTGGCAGGAGACAGAAGTCCGGCAGGAAGTGTGACCTGGGACTCAAGACCAGTGAAGACCAACCAGAGAGGACCCGCCTGGAGGCCAGGCCCTGCCTGACCTCTCCTGGGCTGGGTGTTCTCCTGGCAAGAATGACCAGGTTCCCGTTCACCGGGTGCTGGGCTCTGCCACAGGAATATGAATGCCCCTGGCTTCTAGGTCTTGAGAGCTCCCTTTCAAGGAGGTGTTTAACATTCCCCTGGTTTAAAATATGAGCAATCACAACGCACTAGGCTTCCACGCTGTGCTTTTCCATTCTGACTACTCCTCTCGCCTGACAAGGTATTCCTCAAATTGAAGAGGCCCCGAAAGCCCCGCCTGAGACACTGTAAATGAGCTCCAGCCGGCCCACGGAGCGCCATCCGCTCCTCCTGGCTGCATACAAAGAATGCATTTTATTTTGTATCAATTACCGGGCGCCGGGACAGACGACTACTGTCGATGGTGCTAAGTACGGGAGGGGAGAAACGAAGAGCAAAAAGCCATGCCAAATTAAAAAAGCGAGCGCCTCATTACTCCACATCTAAAGTGGCTTTGACGGAGGGACTCGGGGTCCCGAGCCACGCGACGCTGAACCAGGATGGGCCGGCACCATCCCGCGCATTCAATGTCAGCCATTAGTTCTTCCCAATCGGGCATCAATGTTCAACGCACACCCCAAAAAATATATAATACGAGCAATAATGATCACAATCTGCAGTCTCTCCGAGCTTCGGAACGTGAAGTATGAGTCAAAGAAGCAGTTTCACTTTTCACTCGCAGAGCTGACAAGCATGACTAGAGGGGGAATAAAATAACATTCCGTCCGCATAAATATCAAGCAGCCTGCTTGAGACTGATGGGCCAGGAATGTATTCTTAGCTATCATTCCGGCAGACAGGCCCAAGGACACTCATAACTTATTTTACAATCATTTAGTTTCAGCTCAAGTGGAAAACGTGACAACTTATCTCTGCTGACAAGATGCCATATCGAACCTTACAATTAACTCTCCTCCGATTATCTGCCCAGCCGATCATTAGCCGGGCAATTTTTGATGAACCGTTGCAGGGAGCTCGCCTTGGTGAGGGTCCTCGCCAGGTGTGCTGATAGGTTTTTGATATCCCGGGTAATATTCGAGAGAGGAGGCTCTGTGCTTGTGATTCTCATGTCCCTCCCGCTTCCGAGGGTCTCTAAACGTGTCCACTGGGGGAGGTGCTGGGCGTAGGCGTACTTGATCTCTGCAAGCCTCCCTGCCGCAAGGACTCCTGCCGTTACCGCTGCCCTTAGCAGGGCCTTAATCCACGCCCGGGTCAGATCTTCCCTGACCCTGGAGCCTGGATTTCAGGGAGTGCTGGGCCCTCCAGAGACACCTCCAACCACTCTTCCGCAGGGGGCTCAGTTTGATGAGGGGCACACCAAGAATTTGCTAGAAGGAGCCAACACTCACTCTGGGGGAGCTTCCATGGTTCCTGAAGAGTTGGCTGCTAATTTTCTACATGTTGATTAAAGATACAAAATGCCTTAAAACATGTTCATAAGAAGCATGCATCTATACAGGAAAAAAAGGAAAAGAAAGACAGAAGAAAAGAGAGAGGAAAATGCTGAGCACATGTGTATCAGCCCCCCGCCCCCGCTGGCTTCCACCCATACCTTAATTTACCTATTTGGCAGTGTCAGGTACATGACTAAAAATCCTTTTTTCTTTGGTATTAAAAGAATTTAAAATTATCAAAGACAGGCCCATTTGTAGGTGTCAGGAGGGGAAATCAGTTGAGGGCTAAAGCCCCCTACAAACTCAAGATGAAGTCGTTGTAGGAACTCGTAAATTAAAACGCACTTCCTTTGATACACGGCCAACGATAGAAAGCTAATTTGGATCTTTAATAAGGGCTCTGTTCTTTCTGAAGCTTACAGAGATGTGTAGGCCGGTAAATAAAGAACAGGCCACCTTTGCCATCCAAGGAAATCACAACATCCTGGGTCTCTGTTAAAAGGTGAGTGTGAAGTGAGGTTCAAAACCTCACCCCTTCGCACAGTCCTTTTGACGGGAGCTTTCAGCAGGAGGAGGTTGACTTGAATTCCCCATCTCTGAAGATGTTTCAGAGACTGGTATTATTGTCCCTTCCCTTTGCCGCTCACACAGAGGTACACAATGTCAGAGGGGCAGCGGGGACACGGCAGGGGGCCCAGGAAGATGACAGGTGTTGGCGAAAGGAAAAGACAACACAGTGTTAGGCTGAGTTATAAAAACGGGGAGGAAAGGAATACAATAGGAGGAGCCAGAACCAAGAGAACACACGGGAGAGAAGAATCGCCTACTCGGGCCATTTTCAATTACGCCCGGAGATCTCTCTAAATTAAGCCGAGTCAGTAGGAATTTAGGAAATTGGATCTTCCATTGAGATGAGGACCTTGATGACTGAAGTATGTTTATAAAGCCTTACAAAGAAAAAAAGCACATGTTCTGACCACGGATTCGGGTACCGAGTTTCTTTCTGGAGACGACGAAAATGTTCTGAGATTGACTGTGGTGATGGTTGCACATATCTGTGAGATACTAAAAACTACTGCATTGCACCCGTTAAATGCGGGAAGTGTGTTACGTGATTTTTACCTGAATAAAGCTGTTTAAAAAACAAGAAAAAAATGGGAGGGGTTGTTGTGTTAAATGCTACAAAGCAATTAAATATGGGCGATTTTAAAAAGCCCACTGTACGGTCCAGTGATATGGGGGGGTGGTCAGAGGGGGGAGAAGGTGGGCCGGGTTCCCCCAGAAACAGAAGCTAAAGGCCATCATGAGACTTGGGCCACGAGCTGAGTCTGGACGTGGCTGTCTGGTCTCCAGCCACCTGCCAGGATCTGGCTCTACACAGTGGACCCACGGGAGGCCCTAGTCTTGAGCTGCTCACAGGGCCCCACACTGAAGGGGTGTCCCCAGCCTCCTCCTTCCCACAGGTGGGACAGCCCTGGGCTTCTCAAGCTTCTCTGTGTTCTCGCCTCCCAGGTCACACTCCTCTGCTCTTTCCTCTGGTTCCTGTCGCTTTCTTTGCATCCCATCCATTTCCTGGTATCTCTCCTTTCTTGTCCACTACAATTTTTTTTTTTCCTTCATGCTGGAGGGCCAGCTGGCGCCGAACGGCATCATCCAATTTGAAGGGATGACAGAAGGAACGCAGAGTGGCCAAGTGAGGCAGAAAGTCTGGGGAAGCCACAGGGAGTGTGCCAGAAAGGAGCATGCTTGGGAATGCACATCAGGATTTTATAGTTAAGGCTCAAAAATCAAATTGTTCTCTAGCTGATTTTTAGCTGAATGCAAGCAGCACAAAGTTTAAATTAATACGGTGAACTCCGATAAATGGGAAGGCACGATGCGCAGTGCTGTTAGGTGGAAATGAAATCATTTCGAGAGATTCCTGCTTCTCCCCAGCCTCTTCACTTTTTACATAATCAGCCACTACCATTTCTCAAGTTGGGTGCTCAGATCTGCTAAATTGAAAAGAGATTCTGTTTCACGTGTGAGGGTGAGCAGGCTGGGGAGAGACTGAGGGTGTCTTGCAGAAAACTCAATTAAATCAGGAAGGTAATTAGATGTAGGAGCCCTCTTTGATCACATAAATTTCTCATCTTTAGAAATTTAGCTGTTTCTAAGAAAAGTCACATATAGTCAAATGACCCACTGCTGCACAGGAAAGCGTCCTGTCTGAGCAGGGAAGGTGGGCTCCTCAGGCCAGTACAGCGAGGGGCTTTGTCCAGGGTCCTGAATGCACCTGGCCACTTCACTCTGCTCAAGGTACAGCAATACACCAAGCTCAGGCCGCTGCCTCGAAATACATCCCTGCTCTTATCTACTGACATCACGTGGTTTGAAAAAGCGTGTTGGTGTCCTCAGCTATCGGAAAACCTGACATGCAGAAGCCCAGACTTAAAAAGGAGGCAATCTGGTTGTGAGATATCATCCCATGGGTTGAGCGTTAAATGTCATAAGATAAGTAATAGGATTCTTTCCTTCTTTAACATCATAAGGAGCAGAATATGCTTTGGTTTGCTTAGTCAGTTCCCTGCTGCTTAGATGGATTCCAAATTTTTGACCATAAATCAGTACTTCTGTGTGTTTTCAGTAATGAGAATTATGATTTTGGGGGCAGTTTTCGAGACACAGGTTCATGAACATGAGCATTCGTGGGGCTCTGGATACATGCTGCTGAGCCGAAGTTCTGGGCTGCTCCCATCAATGGAGTATGAGGATGTCCAAGCTGTGTGTCGCTGAAGCCAACACGTCTGTTACACTTCAGCTCCCACCCTGCCCACCTGCTGATGGAGAAGTCCCCGTTCCTCAGGACGGCCCACACCCAGGGTACGAGGAGGAGGCAGATGGAGGTCAGGGAGAAAACAGCATGGTGCTCCATGAACTGGAACCGCACAGACTCAAAGTCAGCTCCAGCCCCAGCCTAGCCACCCGGCCATGTGACCCTGGGCATGTCATTTCTTTTAGCCTCAATTTCTTCACACAGGAAATGAACAAAATAGCACCCCTGAACCTCTACCCTCAAACAGCCTCACCCTGCTTTCGCTCTCTTCTCCATCTTCGTCAACTAAGATGGCCAAGAGCTAGTTAAAGACCTTCCATGTCAAACCAAGGGGAGGCAGTGCCATGTGGCCCATCTACCGTGTGCTTGGTGTGGGGCTGGACAACGTCCAGACACATGGAGGGACAGACAGACTCACGCCCCAGTCAGGCTGTCTCCTAGGAGCTGCGATAATAGCAGTAAATGAACAAAGCTCCTGCTCTAAAAAGCTTAGGTGCCAGCAAGGGGAGAGAGTTAATAAGCCTATATATGTGTGCGTGTCGATCATGAGGAGGGATGACAAGTGCTGTGGACAAAACTGAAGGACTCGCAATGGGGTGGCAGGTGGAGGCGGGGTGTGGAGGCTGCTGGCGTGCTGGGCCCCCCTTGTTCCTAAAGAAAGTGCAAACATGGCTGTGAAGGGCCCCCGGCTTTTCCAGAGAATCATCAGTCACACGGTTAAAACGCAGGACCTCAACACAGACCCGTGACATACGAGATGCACGTCACTTCTGGAAAAGATGAGGCATTGTAAGGAGAAAGTCAGAGACCGATGAGACAGGATGTTGGGAAATACAGTTTTAGACCTGCCACAGCGAAAGCTGCACAAACCACCGTGCCTGTGAGCCGTGCTGGGAGGGCTGAAGCCTGCCCTTCAGTGGCACAGGAGGCAGCCTCTCTTCCCAGCTCCCTCGGACACTGCACCCCTTTCATCGCCCTTAGTGTGCTACGATTGCTTCTGTGGATGTCTCCTTTATGTGGCTGCTTCCCTCTGATTTTTCTTTTTCTTTTTTTTTGAGGTGGCGTTTCACTCTTACCGCAAAGGCTAGAGTGCCATGGCGTGACCTTGGCTCACAGCAACCTCCGCCTCCTGGGTTCAAGTGATTCTCCTGCCTCAGCCTCCTGAGTAGCTAGGATTACAGGCATGTGCCACCACGCCTGGCTAATTTTGTATTTTTAGTAGAGAACAGAAGAAACAGGGTTTCTCCATATTGGTCAGGCTAGTCTCGAACTCCCGACCTCAGGTAATCTGCCTGCCTCAGCCTCCCAAAGTGCTGGGATTACAGGCACGAGCCACTGTGCCTAGCTTGAGTTTTAAAAGCACATTTTCTTTTTCAGACAATGTCTCACTGTCACCAGGCTGGAGTGCAATGGCATGATCATAGCTCACTGCAGCCTTGAACTCCTGGGCTCCAGCGATCCTCCTGCCTCAGCCTCCCAAGAAGCTGGGACCACAGGTGTGCCCCACTATGCTCTGATGATTTCTTTGTAGAGAGAGGGTCTCACTATACCTCCCAGGCTGGTCTCAGACTCCTAGCTTGAGTGATCCTTCTGCTTTGGGCTCCCAAAGCACTGAGATTACAGGCGTGGAAAAAATTTTCTTTACGGATGCTCAGTGGCCAGCAAGCACCATGCACAAAATAGGTGCTCCATAATCAAGTCTGTCAAGACGAGGAGGTGCCAAGTAAGACCACTGCAGTACAAGAACAAACAAAATTTGAGTAATGTCTCTGAAATGCTGGAGGGAAAAAAATGCAGTATACTTCTCATTATCTATTTAAGGCTTAGGAGTGTTGAATATTATTTAAATACCAGCTAAGAAATCTGTATGAAATATCCTTCAGTTTGAACATTTTGGAGAATAAAAAATTAACATAATGATAAATTACACCTTTTTTTCCCTTGGCCATCACATGTAACCTTTTGTTACGTTAGAAGGCAACCATGGGAACCATCAGGGTACTTTTTTGGGGGTTAAATCAAATACTAATTTGCACTAATATGCAAAATTCATTCCCCCTTATCTGTCCTCATAGAAATATTTTGTAAACACCTAAAATATTTGAAAAACTTCTTGTTCCAGGTGATTTCGTGACTCTCTCCTCAACTGTGGACAGGAGGCTTCATTATGAAAAGGGGTCCTTGGGGCTCCCAAGCCTTTAGTGGAGGTGGGTGGCACGACCCAGTCAGCGAGGACGGTGATAGCATCGTGGTGTCAGGTGCCTCATACGGAAGGCCCAGCCACTTGAAAGAGAGGCCGTACGGGTCCTTCCGCCACACCTGGCTCTAACAATTGCCCCAGTCAACAGGCTGGAGGTCACAGAGCAATACTCTGGCTCTGGGAGCCACCCAGCCCACAGGGCAGCTTTGAGGGCTTGGGTTCCACTGGTAATTTATCCACAGTGACCCTGAACAGAAGGCCGTTGGGGCTGAGCTGAAGGAGGGGATGCAACTGCTCAGGACCACCAGGATGGTGAGGCTCAGCACCGGAGGGACACGATCTTGACAGCACACTTGAGTGCTGTGTGCTGGAAACTCCAGATATTTACCGATTTGACCAACAACTACCCAGGCCCACTCGGGGGAGGCACTGTTTAAGGCCTTGGGAAATAGTAGTGAAACAAAACAGAGTATTTCCAGTTAAAAAAAAACAACAAACAAACAGGTGAAATTTACAGTGCAAACACTTCACACTAATCCAATCCTCATTCTATATTGATACAGACTGACTCGTAGACACAAGGGCACTCAAAATCTATCTGTGTATACTTGCATCATGAGCTGCCTGGGGCCTCTCTCTGGTACCTGGATAACCATTTAAGAATATAAACATTTTTGATAAAAATACAGGAAAAAAGTCCCCATATTTAAATTTGAGGATTTGACTGATGAATTTTTTTTTTTTTAAAGCTATGTTATGACTTCTTTGACAGCCACTGAAAAGAAAATATTTTTCTCTCCTGCTGTTTTAGGATTTTGCAAATGACTAATGACTGTGCTACATATTTTATGTAGATTCCAAGGCTGGGGTTCACCTCTAACTTCTTCTGCTTGAAAACTAGATATTATCAGCCCATTCATGTCTCTGACAAGAGGCAGGTGAGCTCTGCTCAGCACGTTCATGTCAATAAGGAAGTTGAAACATGAGGTCAGCTGTGCACTGAATATTGGAATCAATCTGGTGTGATGTTAATGAGAAGATGAGGCTTATGACCTTTCATTGCTGACTACACTATTAAACAACTGTGTTTAAAAATAATTTACCAGGTCACAAATACATAGCAGGTAGGATGACAGAAGCTTCCCCAAACCAGATGGTAAATGAGTAGATCAGGGTGGATCATTTGTTTCCACCAAAAACCTGTAGCTAAGACTTCCTCTTGCAAAGGAACCTGACAGTTTCCTGCATTTATGAAGCTCTAAGTTTAGCTGGTGTAGAAACTGCCTGTGTGTGATGGGGCTGGGAGACTGGCGTGCTGTGACTCACCTGCCGCCCAAGGCTCCGGTCATCCGGGACAGGAGGAAATGTTTATTTTATATCAACAGACAACGAGCGATTCCCGAGAATGAATTGGTGAGAAACAAAGGCTGTAGCAAAGGGCAGTGACACGAGCCGCCTTCACCAGGATGACATTCATTCTGTCTTTCCTGGGACAACCTCCATTTACACGTGTTTCTCAGTGCAATTATTAATATGTGGTCACGGCAATCTTAAACCAACCCTGCAATCATTCCAAAAATAATGAGAAGAACAAAGTTCAGAGGAAATCTAATAATTTTGACTAAGCTTTGGGCAAGTAAGAGGTTTGAAAACCTGCTATACGTTTTTCAGTTCTATGTTACTCTCTCTCGATGACCGACAGCATTGTCCATAGTCGTACCTAGGGCTGGTAAACGCTGGGAAAGTTTGTAACATGAAAGATAATTTGAATGCGCTGTGGACATCGATCGAGTATATACTTGGGATAACTATCTCCACTAACACCTCCACTCATGAGCATCTTCATCCACAACTGTAGCTCAAAGTCAGAAGTGGCTTCTAAAGCACAGCCTTTTAAAAACAGTTCCATCACAGTGGCCAAATATGTCTTCTTTAGTCTGTATTTTCCACAAAATTAGAAATCATTCAGAGTGTAAACTCCGGAATTAATGATATTTAAAAACTTGAATTAAATTTACTTCCAACAAAAAACTATGAGTAATTCACCATTACTATTAGATACTATTAGAACATTCTTTTTTTTAAAAAAGAACTGAGTTTGTTTGCACCACCAAAGTTGTATCATATTATTTCCACTAGTGTCTTGGAATTTGGGCTCTGTCCTAGCCAAAAAAAAAAAAAAAAAAAAAGCGCCTGGAGATCCTGAGTTACATTTGCTGTGAGTTTAAAGCATTTCCTTTATCAAACTAAAATTTTGTTAACATAGTTCAGTCAGATACTGTGGTTGATCTTTAGGGAAAATTGCTTTAAAATAAACTGAAAGGTAAGATTGTGCTCCAAAATGTAATAACTGACATTTTTCTCTTTTCCTTTAAGCAAAACCCTGATGACCTGTGGCTGCTGGAAGGGTCAGTGCTGGATGTGGTGAGAAGTAGAATCCTGGCCGGCTGGCTATTCAGCAGACAAAGCTCCGGCCATTCTTCCCTACAGCGGCCTTTCATCCCCCCACCTCTCAGCCAGAATCAGGGTCCCTCCCTTCCTTCCCAGCGCTGCCAGCCCCCAATCCTCAGGAGTACATCCCTTTTCTCCTCCCGCAATTCCTGCAGGTTCCCACCAGCCATAATTTTCTCTTGCATGCACTCCTGGCATTTGCTCCTGCCCACACACCCTGTGATGTCCTACGGCACAGCCATGGCCAGGTCTGGCTGGCTGGCTCCTGCTGTTCTTTGGAATTCTGTAGCTCACCAGCCCAAGTCCCTGTGCTGGGCTGGGGAAACCTGGAGTCACCACTGGGAGAGACGACTTTCCTGGGGCACTCTGGGCATGAGACTGGTGGGAGTTTCTTACTCCAAATTTGTGCAGGCTCACTGGGGCCATAACCCAGGCTAGACTTTCACACTCACCCCACTTTCTCTGCTCTCTAACTCCAGCATGGACCTTCACCCATCCCGATTGGTTTTTCCCAGCAAACACCTCACTCCGTGTCCAAGCATCTCCCAGCGACCCTCCAGGGAGCCGCTTCATCGCTACTTTTAGTGTCTTCCCAGATTTCCCAGCTCTGGCTACAGAAAGAGAAGAAACAGGTGCAGTTTCTTCCATGAAATTCAGGTTAGTTTTCTAGTTCTAGATCCAGGATACTTTTGCCTAGGCGAGGGAGTCCATTTTTCCTGGCAGAACTTTCCATTCTGCATGAGCTGTGACTCTGGCCTTTGATACTGTGGTCAGAGATGAGCACAGCATCCACATGCTGGAGGGTGCGGCATGGCTGGGGAAGCTCAGCCCCAGGGGTGTTTATGCAGCTGGAGCAACTTGTGTTTTGCTTGTATTTTATGAGACTAAGTGGAAAATGTAAAGATTTTAACTGATATTAGTGAAAAGAGCATGGCGCTTATAAGCTTACTATGCAAAAGAGGCACAAAAATGGAACTTGCTAGGCATGCTCCAAGCTTCAAATCTACACGGCCTTGGGTGCTCGAGGGATTTAAGCAGACCCGTTCAGTTGTGAAGAAAGAGACTAAGATGATGATGTAGAGACACGGTGCAGAAGAACAAGCTGAGAAGCAGCATAATCAGGAATTTCATGGCATTTTTCAGCTCCTTGGGAAGAGCACCCCCTGGCCACCGCCCTCTTTTCAAGCGGTGTGGCTGCACTTCTTACCAATTCAACTTCATAGGTGTTTCCAGAAAACAAAAAATTATAAAGGAAATGACAGGTTGAGTATCCCTAATCCGAAAATCCGAAATGTTCCAAAAGCTGAATATTTTTGAGTGCCGACGTGATGCTAAAAGGAAATGCTCAATGGAGCCCTTCGGATTTTGGGTTTTAGCTTTAGGGAGCTCAACCTGCATGTCTGAAAGAAGAGGCCTTGCTGTATTTGACTGCACATCAGGCACTTTTCAAAAACCTATCGACTCATGCCATGCCTGCCTCACCCAGGGAGAAGGGGCTGGGGCAAGAGAGGATTCAGAGCCTTGCTCCCCATCTGGGCAGGTGAAAATATTCACTGACTATGAAAAATTGTAACTTGCTTAATCTAACTGAACTGTAAGTCGTGATGTATCCTATTGTGGACACTGCGTTTGTAAATAATTCCAGGTAACACTGGAATGCTGCCGGCCTTACTGGACACGGCATAGGCTCTGCAGAGCCGCACCGTGATTTGATACCTGGCTGCTCTGTACTGAAGTGGATCTTCCTGTACACCTGTCATTTTCTTGACTGTGTGGCAAGTGGCAGGATGGGGGCCACGATCCTAGCATTCTGACTCTGTCCTGACATATGCCTCTGCTTAGCCGCTGTGCCCCCACTGTCCCCTCCAAGTCTCAAACACTCGCCTTTGCCTGCTCTTCTCTGTCACGGTCAGCTGAGGACCCCTCTCTAGCACCACAAAGATAGACTCACTGTACTCACTTTTTAAATTAAAGTTTCAAACTAAACATCCCTACTGCCAAAGCGGACGTAGAAATTCTCAAATGTTCACCTCTCAATTTGTGTTTTCATTATGAAATTCGTATTTTAAAATAACTTCATTTAAAACATTTGTAGCCCAGGCGCAGTGGCTCACGCCTATAACGCCAGGACTTTGGGAGATGGAGGTGGGGGGAACACTTAAGCTCAGGAGTTCAAGACCAGCCCGGGCACTACAGTGAAACCCCCATCTCTACCAAAAATACAAAAATTAGCTGGCGCATGCTGTGTTCCCAGGTTCTTGGGAGGCTGAAGTGGGAGGATTCCTTGAGCCCAGGAGGCAGAGTCTGCAGTGAGCTGAGATCGTGCCACTGCACTCTGCCTAAGTGACAGAGTGAGACCCTGTCTCTAAGACAAAAAATAAAATAAAATAAAATAAAAACCCGGCACATTTTTAGATAAGTATATACTTATTACTAAAAGCTGAAACGGAACAGGTAAAACAGGTAAAACTTTCCACGAAAACAGGTCAAACTTCCCACGAGTCCCCTGCCCTCTTCATTTGCTCCATATATCGCATGCCAGATCCTCCTCACCCGCACAAGTTATTTAAATTCTTTAGGACTTGAGCAAGTTATTCAAATTATTTACGACTCAGTTTAATCATTTGAAAATGAGGATAATAGTACCACCTCAGAGAACTTCAGCATAGACGTAACAAATAGTGCCTATAAACCATTGAATCCAGGGCTTAGACACTGGCAAACAGTAACGTTTAGCTGCTCATTCTACCACCTAATACTTAGAAAAATCACTCAAGAGAGGCTGACTGTGCCCCTACTGATGAAGACACTGTTCTAGGCTTTGAGAATAGAGGCAAACAAGACAGTCCCTCCCTTTAAGAAGCTTAAATTCTGGTGTGTGTGTTGGGGGGTAGATGACAGATCAGAAAATGGATCCAGCAGTCCCACTACTGGTTATCTACCCAGAGGAAAATAAGTCATTATACAAAAAGACACTTGTATACACATGTTTATAGCAGCACAATTTGCAACTGCAAAAATACAGAACCAGTCCAAATGCCCATCAATCGAGTGGATAAAGAAAATGTTATATATATAAATGTTATATATATATATATATATATATATATATAAAATTATGGAATACTACTCAGCCATAAAAAGGAACAAAATAATGGCATTTGCAGCAACCTGGGCAGATGTGGAGACCATTATTCCAAGTGCAGTAACTCAGGAATGGCAAACCACACATGGTATGCTCTCACTCATAAACAGGAGCTAAGCTATGAGGATGCAAAGGTGTAGGAGTGATACAACGGACTCTGGGGACTCAGGTGAAAGGGTGGGAGGGGGCTGAGGGATAACAGACGACACACTGGGTACAGTATACACTGCTCGGGTGATGGGTGCACCAAAATCTCAGAAACCAGCACTAAAGAACTTATCCATATAACCAAATACTACCTGTTCCCCAAAAGCCTACTGAACTCAAAATAAAAACCAGAAAAAAAGAATCAGATTTCACCCAGCTAAATAAAATATCTATATATAATAGTTTTTAAAAAGAAAGGAGTAGAGGACAAAGGTTGTTAGAAGGTGAGTGGTGGCATGGAGAAGTAAGGTGGGGAAGAAGGACATGGGCAAGTTAAAACTGGGGTCAGAAACGTCTCATGGTGAAGGTGGTATTTGGTGGACATGAGGGTGGGGAGGGGTTCCCATGCACAGCCGGTGAAAAGGCACTGGGGTGGCAGGGATATGCCTGGCTTGGCAGAGGGGCAGGACCACACAGTGCTGCTTCCCTGCTGGTTCTTAGAACAATGACACCTGGTGATTTCAATGGCCAGCTTTCCAAGCTACTACATAGAAAGCAGCATTGAATGGCTGCACAGCCTCCCGTCGAGGGGCCCCCAGTCCCTGCTGGACATGGAGATTGTTTCTGGTTTCTGAACTGTTTCCAGAGAGTGTGGAAATTTAACATATTTATCATATTTATACTTATTTTCTTTTAAATGCCATTAAGTACATGAAAATATTCTATGACATGGAAATTTTTTTTTTTTTTTTTTTTTTTTTTTTTTTTTTTTTTTTTGAGACGGAGTCTCGCTCTGTCGCCCGGGCTGGAGTGCAGTTGCCGGATCTCAGCTCACTGCAAGCTCCGCCTCCCGGGTTCACGCCATTCTCCTGCCTCAGCCTCTGAAGTAGCTGGGACTACAGGCGCCCGCCACCTCGCTGGCTAGTTTTTTTGTATTTTTAGTAGAGACGGGGTTTCACCGTGTTAGCCAGGATGGTCTCGATCTCCTGACCTCGTGATCCGCCCGTCTCGGCCTCCCAAAGTGCTGGGATTACAGGCTTGAGCGACCGCGCCCGGCCTGGAAAATTTTAATGAACATATTGTATGTTTAAGTGGAAAAAGCCTGGCTGGGTGCAGTAGCTCACACCTGTAATCCCAGCACTTTGGGAGGCCAAGGCAAGTGGATCACCTGAGGTCAGGAGAATCGCTTGAACCTGGGAGGTAGAGGTTGTAGTGAGCTGAGATCGCACCACTGCACTCCAGCCTGGCTGACAGAACGAGACTCTGTCTCAAAAAAACAAAAACAAAAACAAAAAAAAGGGAAAAAAGCCTATTATGATCCAATCCCCTTTGGGGGAATAAACAAATAACCACACACACACAAACGGGAAGGGTATACACCCCCACAATTAACAGCTTTGTTTAGGACTGAGTTTTCTAGAAACCAAAGAGCTTATCTGCATTTTAAATGTTTCTAAAATGTTTTTAAATTAGGGGAAAAGCGCATCATTTGGATCTGTGTCTCCGCCCAGATCTCACGTCAAATTGTCATCCCCAGTGCTGGAGGTGGGGTCTGGTGGGAGGTGACTGGATCACGGGGGCAGAGCTCCCCCTGGATGCTGGTCTCATGAGATCTGGTCACTTGAAAGTGTGCGGCAAGTCCCCTCATACTGCCCCCCACCGCCAGCCATGTGAAGTGCGGGCTCCCCCTCTGCTTTCTGCCATGATGCTAAGTTTCCTGAGGCACCCTCCCCTCCAGAAGGCAAGCGGATGCCAACATCACGTTTCCCGTACAGCGTGTGGAACAGTGAGCCCACAAAACCTCTTGCCTTTATAAATTGCCCAGTCTCAGGTGTTTGTTTATAGCAGCGTGAGAACGGATGCATACAGGTACACACTCCCAAATCTAACAGCTTTGTGTAGGACGGAGTTTTTTCAGAAACCAAAAAGCTTAATTGCATTTTAAATGTTTCTAAAATTTATGTTTTTTTATTACAGGAAAATGCAAAGGGATTATTGTAAAATTAGCAAAGAGAAATGGCAGGTAACCCATATGCTGGAAGAAAAAGGCAGACTTGTAAAAACAGGCTGAAATATGCGCAACAGATACCAACATTCTGCTGCCCTCCAGCCACGCACTGTGGCCTCCATTTACTGGTGGGACTTGTCCACTAGCGCACACGTTAACCATGCTTCTGTAATGAAGGAATTTTAAAAACGAAAAGCTTCACAAAACACAATTTTAGGAAAAGAGAAAAGTTGTTTAAAAGGACAAATAATTTCTTTTTTAAAAACTTAATTGTCAGGAACTTGGATTAGCAAGATGTGATCAATAACCCTTTGGTTTACAATGTTGCCACCGTCCCCCAGGAAAAAGTCCTACGTAAAAGCCAGGTGCTGGTCCAGGTAATAACCCAAACCTTGACTGCTTCAGAAGGGGGTGTAAGATGATAATTTTTCCAGAACGTGTGGTCGGAATGGATGCTGCAGCCTCACAAATCTCATCTGGGGGCCTGACCCGCCTGTCTTGCTGTCACTGCCCCTGCCTCCTGATTGATGAGGGCCTGACGTGCCCCCGGACTCCAATTCCCCTCGTACCACCCCCATAAAGGCTCTCGCAAAGAGACACTGATGTGGTGCCTCTGGACACAGCTTTTCCTGAACATTTGGATGTTGAGGAAAGCAACAGCCAGCCAGATGATTTCAGATGTATTACTTTGGGGGAGTGGAGATACTTATTTCACTTTCTGCATTAATACGAAGCTTGATAATAGAACAAAGAATGGGTCAACGGCTGGTTTAAAGCTGAGTTTCCCAACTTGGGAAAGTAAGCTTCAAATGTGGAAGTACATAAAGAATTTGGAAGTAGATGGAATTTTCTGATTCTATTTCACGTAGGAAGTATTTCTTTTTTTTTTTTTTTGAGACGGAGTCTTGCTCTGTCACCCAGGCTGGAGTGCAGTGGCGCGATCTCGGCTCACTGCAAGCTCCGCCTCCCGGGTTCCCGCCATTCTCCTGCCTCAGCCTCCCGAGTAGCTGGGACTACAGGCGCCCGCCATCTCGCCCGGCTAGTTTTTTGTATTTTTTAGTAGAGACGGGGTCTCACCGTGTAGACCAGGATGGTCTCGATCTCCTGACCTCGTGATCCACCCGTCTCGGCCTCCCAAAGTGCTGGGATTACAGGCTTGAGCCACCGCGCCCGGCCGGAAGTAATTCTTAAGTAGTATGCTTACCCAGTTATAATTTCAAAAACCAGCAAAGGACTATTTATCTACAAACATCATAAAAATAGAGTACCGAAAAAGATAACTGGAAAGGTTGTTAACCTGATGAATGTTCAAAGAGCAAGTCTCCTCCTAGAGCTGAATTCTTGAACTATGACCAGATGGAATGATCATGTGTGAGAACAGTGTGATGTACTTATCGATAATCTGAAGCCCCTCATTCTGTTTTCTCTATGTAATTGTAATTGTTGCCTGTAAATAAGTATATTATTTAACAGGATCTGAAATATACATAGAAACATTTCCTTGCAAATGTAGTAATATTTTAAAAATCCCACTGCAGAGATAATGTAGCAATTAAAATAGCATTTATAACTAAATATGTTTAAAATGTTTCTTCTCATATGAAAGAGTAAAATTTTTAAGTCATTTAAAATCACCATCTGCTTCTGTGTGATATAAAATTTTTAGTATCATTGTATAATTAATATTAATATCACTTTCTGTTAATAACCTTATCTGTCACGTAATAAAGCCAAGATGTAACATGGTATGTTCACTGAAAGACGTTTAAGAATGCAAAATCAGGGGGGAGGCATTGCATTGGGGAGTTATACCTGATATAAATGATGAATTGATGGGTGCTGACGAGTTGATGGGTGCAGCACACCAACATGGCACAAGTATACATATGTAACAAACCTGCATGCTATGCACATGTACCCTAGAACTTAAAGTATAATAAAAAAAAAAAAAAAAAAGCAAAATCAAAGTAACATACACATCCTAAAGGAGAAGCTGCACAGTGGGTTTGCTCGGTCACACCCCACCCTCTGTCACCCGTCTCTGGCTGTCTCTCGAACTAGCCATGTTATAACCATCTTATAACAACTTGTTCGTTTTAAATACCTCTCTTCTTCAACACTCGCTTCTTCCATGCCTTTCTTTCTCCTTGATAGCCCCCACCCCCGCCAAATTTTAAGCGACCAGGCACGGTGACTCATGCCTGTAATCCCAGCACTTTGGGAGGCCAAGGAGGATCACCTGAGGTCAGGAGTTCAAGACCAGCCTGGCCAACATGGCGAAACCCCGTCTCCACCAAAAATACAAAAATTAGCCATAAAATACAAAATAGCCGCAGGCATAGTGGCATGCGGCTGCAATCCCAGCTAGTTGGGAGGCTGAGGCAGGAGAATTACTTGAACCTGGAAGTGAGCCAAGATCATGCCACTGCACTCTAGCCTGGGAGACAAGGCTGAAACTCTGTCTCAAAAAAAAAAGTCCTTTAGGTCTTTGCCTTTTTGCATGTGTTCATAAAATCTACAAAGGAAGTGAGGGAGGAAATGAGAAAGATTTGACCAATTGTATTTGCATAGTTGACAAAGTCACCAGGGAGACAGTACGACTGAGGTTTCTTAACCTGTGGGCTTCCTAGGTTGTACAACTGAGCAAACCACAGAAATACAAAGCGAACATTTTCCTGTCCCAAGAGTGGTATAAAGTCATGTGGAAAAAAAGTCCTGTATTGCTTAAAAATGTACATTCTAAAATCAGACCTTCTAATGTTGAGAACACAAAAGATCAGAAAGTTTTCTTTCCAGTTGGAGAAGCAGCACATATATTTGGCAAATATTCAAATATATGTGCCTCTTAAGCAGCTGGGACTACAGACACACACCACCAGGCCCAGCTAATTAAATGAATTTTTTTAGTAGAGATAGGGTCTCTCCATGTTGCCCAGGTTGGTCTCAAACTGACAAATCTTTCTGTGCTGTACTACCTATTCATAATTTGAAGCTAGGGTAGTCAATGATGCTTTCTATCTTTAAAATGTCCCCCTGAAATTCAAAATTTGCATCTGCAAACATGGGGACTAAAAAAATTAATCAAACACTAAATAATTTCGTAAAATTTTAGATTTCTGTATGCTAGGAAATTTTTAAAATGTAAGTTTTATTTTTTTTTTGAGACGGAGTTTTGCTCTTGTTACCCAGGTTGGAGTGCAGTGGCGCGATCTCGGCTCACCACAACCTCTGCCTCCCAGGTTCAAGCAATTCTCCTGCCTCAGCCTCCTGAGTAGCTGGGATTACAGGTATGCACCACCACGCCCAGCTAATTTTGTATTTTTAGTATAGACGGGGTTTCTCCATGTTGGTCAGGTTGGTCTTGAACTCCTGACCTCAGGTGATCTGCCCGCCTCGGCCTCCCAAACTGCTGGGATTACAGGTGTGAGCCACCGCGCCAGGCCTAAAATGTAAGTTAATGACACACTGTTGCCTTGAGGCCAATGAGAAGTGACCTGACTAAAAATTGCGCCAAGCAAATGAGAAAGGAACCAAGGAACGAGATGCAAATTTCAGTGACGGCTCTACCCGCGGCTCCTGGACTCCTGGAACCAGGGGAATCGTGGGTTGTCTGCACTGAGCTCACTCTGCTCTCGATTAACCCAGCGTGGCATAACCTGTCTACACAGCAGACGATAACCTAGGCTGACTCAAGAGGGATCTTTTCAGATCACATTCCTCTCCTCCCTAGGAGACGATGAGAGTAGTCATGGCTGGGGATATGAGCTTGGGTATCTTCAGTCCAGAGGAATAGGCAGGCCTATTTCAAGAGGAGTGTAGGGAGGACGGGAGAGAGCTGAGTTCTGGGCCACATCCATTAGGGCATTCTGCTGGCTCAGCCTCACGGGCAATCCTTTTTAGAATCCTTTTCCTCATTCTTCCTGACTGGGTTGGAACCCTCCTTTCTTCCTCCGTGCCTCACCTTCAGTGGCTGCCCTTCTCACCCCCCCCACCACAAAGCTCCATAGCCGCTCATACCCTTCCCTTTGCGTGGATCCCACACCCTTTAGCCTACTGAGTTCTTGGCAGCATCTGTTGAACTGGACCCACTGATGGGTCTATCCTCTCTGGGGTCACTTTCCAGTGTACCCTGGGACACCACTGCACATGATAAAGTGCTAGTTATATGTTTGTCGAATGAACGGAACGAACGACAAACAGATACGTTGCTGTGATGGTCTCAGTTGAAAACACACTTAGTAATTCACACACTCATGCATGCACGACTTGACTTCAGAACGCGAACGGATGCCTCACACCTGCTCACCCTCATTTTACTTTTCACCACCTGACAAAGCAGATTTCAATTTGTTTCCTTAGTGATGATCTGTCGGTTCTTCTTTTGCAACTAGAGAGACCTGGGAACTCCGTTTGGATTCTTGCTCCACTCCCAGGGCCAGGGCAGTGGGTGGCCACCAGTGGTCAATAAATACTTGCAGACTAAATGAAGTTACATATGAAACAACTGCTGTGAAATGTACCTAATCTACATAATCCCTATTAATTTACACCACTGACTTTACTTATGATTCAGGAACAGGCTAAGATGATCCAAGGCAGGAAACCCAGTTTCCACTCTAACTACTGATACTAATTTAAGAACCTGTTGCTGAGACTGCTGCCAGTGTTTTCTGCCACAAACTGTATACACAGTGACCAACATGCTCAGTCTTAAGGGGCACTAGCACTGGTTCTCTGTTAAGAACCAGTTTCTAAAGCAATATGCAAAGCATTAAGATACTTAATCTTAAAAATTCAAAAAATTATATCATATAAAACTGGCGGGAGCCTTGGAGCTCATTTTGCAAGTCTAATAAAATACACCAAGCCACCCGCCCCTGCCACCACTTGGACGATTGCTATTTGGGGATGCCATTCAAGTGTGCTCACTAACTCAGCATAATTCCTGTGCAATGACATTGTGATGACGGGCTGCGCACAGCTCCAGGTAGTCAAGAAAGTGGAGACAGACAAGACCCTGAAGCCCCCCTTTCTGGTGGAGTTAGAATTCTTGCAGAAGACACACAAGCAAACAGGATCATTTCGGATAGTGACAGACGCTAGAAAAATCATACCAGATGGCAGGGGCAGGATGACCGCTAGTGACGGGGTAGGCGTCAAACAAGAATGTGCCCAGAGTAAGTCAAGCCACAACACTTGCTGAGAAAGACAAGAAAAGTCTGGGTAACCGCGCAGAACGGGATGGAGAGGGGTTGTCTGCAGCGATATGCGCACGCTGGACCCGACGTCTGGGCAGAAGCCTGAACCATTTGGTGGATGACTCATCCCAGATTTCAGCAGAGCAGCCGGCTGGAGCCGTGGAGAGGCCGTCAAGAAACAGGGGTCAGACCAGCTGGGGCCTTGCCAGCCAGAAATCAAGAATTGAGACTATATTCCATGGGCAGTGGGAAGCCACTGGAGTGGGTGTGGGGAGTGGCAATCTGGCTCACGTTTTGTTTTTTTAAAAGGTGAATTTGGCTGCAGAGAGAGAGGACTTTTGGGAAGTAAGAATGACAGGCCAGAGATAAGTTACGACTGATGCAGCAGAAGGACTGGGGGAACACAGAGGAGGTGGAGGTACGGGGCAGACCCAGCTTGTATTCTTGGAGGTCAAGTGGAGGGAACCAAGCAAATGAACAGACTGTGAGGTGAGGACAAGGGAGGGTGTGCACGTGATGCTTTGGGTGTGTCTCTAGCTATCGGGAGGATAGATGGTGAAAAGGTGGGTGAGAAACAGACGCTCTGGATGAAAGCTGGAGTTCTTCAAACACGCTGAGCATGAGCCACCCAACTGCCTTCCACAAGTAGGCATTTGGTTACCTGTGTTCCATGCGGAGAGAGCGGTCATGGCTGGGGATGTGAACTTGGGTATCTTCTGAGTCTAGAGGAATGGTCAGGCCTAGTTCAAGAGGAGTGCAGGGAGGATAGGAGAGAGCTGAGTTTTGGGCCACATCCATCACCTGAGGTCTGGTGGTAAAAGGAGGATGACACAGGGAGCAGCCAGAGAGCAGCAGGAAAAACCCGTGTGTGTCTTCAGAGAAGCCCAGAGGAGAGAGGGTTTCAAGCAAGACGGGGAGTCAGCAGGGCTTCCACTATGAAGATGACCACGGGAACCAAGGAGCGCTCTCGGGACTGACGCAGATGAGAGCAGTGTTGGACGGTGCTGGCCTGACGACACATGGGAGAGGGTCAAAGAGAACGTGGGTGGTAGCTGGGGACAGTGAGGACAGACGAGTGTCCTGGAATGTGTGGTGAGAAGGAAAGTAGGAGGAGAGGCGGAAACTGCAGAGGGCCATGGTGTTAGGCTGAGCGATGGCCGAGCAGGTGTGTAAGCTGAAAGGAGTGATCCAGTATCTGGGAGAAACCGCTGGGACAGGAGAGAGGGTGTCCGCAGAAGCAGAGTCCTTTGGAAGACGAGAGGCGATGGGTTCAGAGGTGAAAGGGATGCCCTATCCCATGTCCAGGCAGGAACAGATCACACATGGTAGCTCCACAGGCTGGAGAGGCATATGGGTTTTGCCATGGGAGAGACACGGGCACCTTCCCCCGTTTCATTGGGAAAGGAGGCAGAGGGCCTTCAGGCAAGGGAGAGGAAGGCAGAGATGCCAGAGGAGAAAGCTGGAAACAGTCACTGGGAACTGTCTCACCTGCATCATACCACTTGGTGTCAAAAAGATGTCTTCCCTGCAACTCCTACCCGTTGCTCCCAGTTCAACTCTCTGGGTTTATACAGAATCAGGATCAGATTTTGCCCTGTGACCACCAGTCACACACATCATTCAGGTCCCTCTGAAAGAGCTTCTCAAGTCTGGCTGCGTATCTGAAACCCCTGGGAGACATTCCACTGCTAGGGCTCCATCCCAGGCCAAATGGACTAGATCTCTAGCTGTTGGTCCCAGGAACAAGCTTTTAAGAAATCGCCACCAAGAATATAATGGGCAGCCACTGGACAACGCCTTCCCGAGAGGCTCCTCCGGCCTCCCAGGTTTTCAGCCACGCTGGCTGCTGAGGGTTTCAGGCCCCTCCCTCCATCCCGGCCCTCTGCTTCATGTGCCTCCCAGTCTGCCTATGTCTTTCTCAAAATGGGGCCCCCGAAAGGATCCTCGGAGCCAGTGAGACGTTCACAACCTCTCTCGTCCTTAGTGCTGAATGTTAAGTCTTGAAAGCATTTCTGCAGACAAACCACATCCAGGCCTTCCCCACCAGGGTCCGGTACTCCTATTCCATTATCTGTAAAGTTGATTTATTGAGCCTGAATTCAAGATTTTATCTGTTTCACTTTGTTAGTTTTGACTCATTTTGTAGTCTCTAAATCTGGAGATTTCAATGTAGATTATGTCTCAGCTTGTGGCATCCACACATCTGATGGCCTCACCCTCCCTGTCCTCACACACGCAGCGGAGGGACACGCTGAGCACCCAGTGTTCTTGGAGGCGGTCGGGTGGGCAGGGGAACAGCTTAGTGATAATTATGACACAGCCTGTTTGAATCTAGCCTTGCCCGCTGACCTGCTGCTGCAATAGGCCCAACTGCCTTCTGCCCCTGCTTCTTCATCTAAAATGGGGAAGTCTCTGGCGCTCATCTCCTGGGGGCCTGTGCCCGGCAAGCAGCGAGTTCCATGAACGTCACATCACGTCAACGCTGGTGGCAGCAGGACTGTTGCTGAAGCGGCCGTGGCCCCAGGCGGATGCTCTGAGAAGCGGTGTGGAAAGCACCCTGAGGACCAGGCCCTGCCCTGGACTGGCTGCAGTAACCCCCTTGTAAACCAGAAACTGGCTTTCCCTTCTTTGGGAAGGATTCTTACTGACTGATGGTGCAATGCCGCAACCGCAGCTGGAAGGGGCCACAGAAGCAAAACCTTCATTGCCCAGATTGGGGCTTCCTGACCATGGCACCGCTGGTGTTTTGGGCTGAATAACTCTTGGCTGTGGGGGGCTGGCCTCTACACCACGGCACACTCAGCAGCACCCTGGTGGCTTCTACCCACTAGCTTCCAGTAGCATCACCCTCCCGTACGTGACAACCAAAAACGCCTTGAGACATCACGAACTGTCCCAGGGAGACAAAATCACCCCTGGTCGGGAGCCCCTGGAACAGAGGAAGACACGCCGAAGGCCAGGGGACTAAGAGGTCTGGTGCAGGCACTACAGCAACTATCAACAATATCCTTCTCTACTCCCTGTTTACGAGGATTTCTAGAATTTTTTTTTTGCCTTGCAACAACATAAGGATTTCTGGTCTTTGGGCATGAAATGCGCTGCCCCCGTTCGGTTTTGATCACGGGGCAGCATTTCACTGTCCTCTGTTTCCCCTGGTCAGAGGCTACTGCTGAAAATAGCTGATAGGAAGGAACTAAGGAGACAAAGTACAAAGTTACAACATTCTGATTGGGAGGAAAAAAAAATTCACCTTTCACCCCCTGTGTCCAGTTACCCCAGGACGCTTCTGCCTGCTCCTCGGCCACATGCAGAGATAGGAAAGCAGGCTCCGAGCACAGAAGGGAGAGGGGTCAGCCTTTTAATTAGGCCGGCCAGCCTGGCGAGCCGAGCAGCCCCCCGGCGGTGAGGCAGGGAGTGCCCAGCTTTGAGAGATGAGAGCCCAGGGGCCTTTAACACTGCGCTAAGCTGAAGGTTGATGACAACCCCCAGGGAAGGCTTTTGAATGCCAGCCAAGATTTGGGAAGAATTGATAAAGGAAACTTCAGCATCAGGGAGAGAAGACAAAATGTCTATCCATCTTAGAATGTATTTCCTTGAAAAGCAAGTGCTATCAAAAGACAAACAATTTTTATGATACAATGTTTTAGTACTAAGCATGCGTTTCTCCTTTAAAAAAAAAATAGCAGAGGGGAATGATTATAAGCTTTGAAATCAGAAAGACCTGGGTTTGAATTTTGGCTAATTATGGTAAGTATGGTCTTGGTTTCTCAGCCTTTTGGAAGCTCAGTTATCAGGCAGAAATGATGATCCCCAGGAAAACGAGTGTTAGGTGTGAAGGTCACCACAGGGGAGGCAGTCAACACATGTACTTCCTCCTTTCTACGCTTCATTGACACCCTCTCATCAAAGAAGCTTCCAGGTCAGAGACCGACAGTATCACATTACCGCCGCCTGCTGGTCATGCACTGAAATTGTCAGTATAACATCCAAAAAGAGAAAAAAAAAATGCTCCAATTATAAAGATAAAAATTGATGAACGGTGTGGACATGCTTGCTGGAAAGTGTGGTTCAAATGCATTGGCTCCAAAAGGAAGTGTGGGACGGGCAGCTTCTGAAGCTGAAACTCGTGTTTCGAACCCCCATCATCAAAACTGATGTGCAAAACATTTTTATAATGAGAAAAGACATTTAAAAGTTGGCAAAAACTCAAGTGCTTTCCATAGAGGATCAGCTGCTTTACAACCACAGAGTCTGCTGGAAAGACACAATGATTACATGGCCAGAAGGAAACAGGGACCAGAGCATACACACGCACACACAAACCTGATGCACTCCTTCCACGTGGAAGATGGATATGGTGTTTGTGCTCGATGGTGACAAGGCCGCGTGGTGGCCTGGGGGAGGCCAAGGGAAGTGAGGCTCAAGAGCCACACGGAAGAGTCATGTGAAGAAACGCAATATTAACAGTGATGGCCAGTCGGTGTGGCAGAAGATAAACTGTTGGACTGAAGCAATCGGGGATGGGGCGGAGCTATCAGAAGAACCTGACAGCCCAGGGCTGGGGGAGCGAGGCTGCCACGGCGACAGCATCAGCTGAGGCTGGCCCAGGCAGGAGCCAGCAGGGAGGGCTGGCCAGGCTCACCCAGGTACTCAGGAGGTAGGCAGGCAGGTAAGCGCTCTGGCCCTGAGGACAGGTGCGATGCATCTTGCCTCGAAGTAAGATAGGACGGCCAAGTATGCTACAAACGACCCCCCAAGGCCCCTGCTACCCACAGTGATGCTGACTCGTGGCTAACACTTCCAGAGGAAATTACCTATGGAGGAAATGATTAATCAAAAAAAAGTACAGGCTTCCAGTAAGATTCAAGAGAACCCTCAGCCAACAGTTGTTGCAGAGATAATTGTTCTGAATCTATCAATAAAGCAAAGCTGCCCCTTCATTGACTGCAAACACCAATTTCTTTCACCCAGGATTATAAGTTGGTGTTCACGGGCTCACTACTGCCATTACGGTGATAAACAGTTTAAACCACAACAGGATCTGACATGTAGATCAATTCTGGGTCCATAAAGAATCTACACAAGAGGTTGCAGGACAGGAATTTACAGCCACCAGTTTTTATTCTCTCTTGCTGCAAAAATTACTTCTGTCAAACACTTAGAAGAGTGAGAAAAAATGTAAAAAAATTAATTTTTCATGTACTCCTGGAACGGCCTTTTTCAATGCAGAGGCTCAAGATGAATATGTTTCTGCATTTAAAAAATTACACTCAGCAGCATGTGGTGCTCAGCAGAGGAGGGATCCAATCCTCTGTGCTGCCTGCAAGCCAGCAGACGGCAATTTGAAACCCTGAACCGAGCTGTCTGCATTTTCTCTAAGGGCAGATGCGGGTCTCATGTTAGCAACGCCAAATTATATTAGACATTTAATTTTAAACCTCAGGTACTTAAATGTGAAACTTTACAACAGTAATAGTCATAAAGCAGTGGGCATTCCATTTCACAAAATGGATTCTTTTCTTCTTCCCTTAATTTAAGCAGCACCTCCTGTTTTGTAGGTTGTCCCTACAAAGGAATCTATCTAATTAGGAGTTTCTCACAGCTGCTTTAAAGGCAGAAACCCCGGGGAGGCCTGTGTGTCTAGAGAGTTCTGAAAAGTTCTCCAGAGCCAAAGTCTTAATTTAGGGTGGACAGGGGGGCAGAGAAACAGTGAATCCCAGTGTTGTTATGATTATGATGTTTTAGAATAAGAGTGAGCGACAATGGGAAGGCAAACTTGCCAACACGGGCGTCTGTCTTCCCAAGCTGCTTAGGCTCTCCCCATTCATTCCTGCTGCTAGCACAGAGTGAGCGACTCTGAAATCCAAACCAAAGACTAGGGATGGGGGCAGATATATTTAAAAAGAAAGTGGGGGCAGGGGGGACTTAATATGACCTGCAACTTAAGAAGAAAGAACATGACAGAAAGCTCTTAATCATGTTTGTTTCTGCTGTGATTACTTTCTAAGCCCTGCAGCGAAGGTTTATACCAAGACTGAGGCTTTGAAATCCATTCATAAACACGTTTTCTGGAAGTTGTCCATGAGATCCCGTGCCCTGGTGTTCACTAAAAATTGCTGGGGTCTAGCCACTTGACGAATCAGCGCACTGAAGGGGGGAATAACGCGAACCAGACGGATGCCGGGATGGTGCCCTTGGCGCAGACAAGGATGGGTCCAGCGGGTCTGGGTGGAGCCTGAATGCTGCATCACCAGTCAAATCCCTGGAGCTGGCAGATGCCATGCAGTCTATGGACCAGGCTTTGGGAAGTGAGGACTTAGAGCAGTGGTTTCCAAGCTTCAGCATGCCACGTGGTCCCAGAGGGCTTGCTATACACAGGTTGCCTGGTCCCATCCCCTGAGGACTGGATTCAGTGGGACTGACACGGGGCCTGAGAATGGACATTTCTAAGCAGTTCCCAGGGGTGGCTGCTGCTGCTGCTCCTGGAGGCACACCTTGACATGCAGTGATGTTTGGAGAGCTGAATCGGGCCACCTGAGTTTGAATCCCGGGCCCTCCTAGGATGTGACTTTGAGCAGGTGATATTTAACCCTTCTGTACCAAAGGCAGCCCCTGTAGAAGGGAGGTAACAACTGGATCTACTCTGTGACGATCAAATGAGATTATCTACATAAGGCCCTCAATAAACTGTAGCTCTTACTATTATTACTGTCTCCCTTTTCAAAATATTTTGGGTATGTCATATTATTAATCCTTAGAAAACGCAGGAATCAACCAAGATCCCCACAAAACTGTAGGAATCAGACTTCTGTGCACCATTCTGTTTTTCTGGATCTTTGCTCTGTAAAATGTCAGTTCCCAAGTCTGAAAATCAGATGCTAATTTGGCAGCACTGCGCTCTCAGCACTCATCTCTTCTGGTCTCTCCTCGTTTTTCTGCACCCCAACTATCACCTTTCACTTCACTGTAGCTCGTGGCTATTCCATCTTCCCTTTTCCTCCTCTCTGGGTCTTTGTCCAAAGTGCCCCAATGCTTATAGTAACTTCCTCCTGCTGTTTTGCACAAAAAATCCATCTGGTTCTTTAAGCATTGCTCAAGTTTGATTTTCTTTGGGAAGCTTTCCTTGATCAACTCTATCAATCCTTAAACGACCTGCACAATTTCAGCCCTGGGCTCTCCCTACAGCTCTCCTTCCATGTCCCTCAGCAGGCTGACATCGGGGGCATCCGCTTGCTTGTTTCTTATCTTCTGTGTTCAGGGTTCAAGATTTACGAGGTCAGGGAGCACACTGGTCTTTAATGGACACCCACATGGGTTAATATTATAGAAATTGCTTTGTGAATAAAAAACTGGCATTCAAACTTAGGTGACTTTAGACTCGCATGGGTACTGTACAAATGCGTGTGTGCAGACAACGCAGCCCGCTTCCGTGGAAATTGACTTCCAACCAAACCGAGGCTCTGGAAAGCAGAGTCTCATGACGTGGCAGTGTGGAAACGCCCATCGCACATACGAACAGCTCAACAGAAAGAGCTACTCAGTAGAGGGAAAGTTATCCAGTGAGTCTTTATCATACAGGTAAGTGTGCAAAAGGAATATCTGTATAGGATGAATTTTAGATGAATATTTAAAGACCTGTATTACTGGCACCTCAACTACTCTCACTCAGCAGAGGCTGCTTGGTAAGGCAAGGCCTTGTCCGTGTCACCTGTGCACCTGGCTCCAGAAGGCCCAGTGTGCATCTCCCCACACCCCCAAACGTGGCCCGGAGCAAGAACACCTTCACCAGATGGCGGCCACAGAATGAAACCTTATCAAATAGTAATACTCATTGATAACGTATCTTTTAAAGTATTTGATAATGAAGTATGTGGACTCTTTGCTCCTCCTAAAGGAACTGTGATAACAGTAGTTCTTCAGTCATGAAGAGCCAAGTGTCCTGTGTTGTGGCACACGCCTAACTACTACATAAGGGAGGGGAGAACGTGTCCATTGAACAGATGAGAAAACGGAGGCTCATGGAGGTACAGAGGCTCATGCTAGGCTGCCTGGTTGGCAGGTGGCGGGGCTTCAGCTGCAGCACACACAGGTCTGATGAAAGGCCGACTACGAGGCCTGCTGGGGCACGCCATGGTTACGAAGAGAGTAAACTGTAGACGGTTAATTTATCCTAACTTCAAACTTCTTGTTTGGGGTTTTCAGGGCTTTCATCGTGATTCCAGATGAGGCAGACAGCCTTGGAGAGCCCTTGAAGAGGCTGCAGGCAGACCTTTGCTATCTACCAAAGCGCCTTCTTTTGAGGGAAGGAAGGAGCCCCGATGCTGGGGCGGGAACGGGCCAGCCGGGGCAGGTGCGTGACGCTGTGTGTGTCTGCTCCAAGTCACAGGCTCTTCCAGACCTGCAGCGCTATGGCGTGGAGCTGCCTCGCTGACTCTGCGTCTCCTGGCTCGGTTTGGAGACGTCTTCCTTTAAGGCTTCTGCTTGGTGGTGTCTGCGGAGCCACTAGAAATAAGGATGATGTTTACCCAAAGCAAACGTCCTGCTGCAGCAGCTGGTGGGTCTACAGGGAAGACCTGATGCTGAATCTTTTAATTAGAACAAATTATGCTTAGATTACTTTAAAACCCTGTCTGATAGATTACATACAACAGTGGGAATTCCTTTAAATACCGGTGAACAGGCCAGAGACAAACGCCACAGGCAAACCCTGCTGCAGCCGCCAGGGTGCCCTCCGTGCCGCGTCATTCACGCTCCACACAGACGGCAAGATCGTTTCCAACGTGCACGCTTGTTCCCCGAAAAGCTGGCTACACTTGTCAAAATAATCATAATCATAATCATAATCATAATCATAATAATGCCGAAGGAATGTGAAAACTGAGGGATTACAAAGGGGACTCCAGAATTTAGAGGGTACATCAGGAATTCTGGAAAACAGACAAGGAGACTGAATTCACCCTAATGATATAAAACGTGCACTAGTGTAGAAGTGTAGGCCACGCTGTGTAGGGCAGTGTGACTGGGGAGATAAAATCAGATACTATTTCTCAGTGCTGCCACCTCTGTCACGTGACCCTGGGTAAGCCACCTGCCCTGTCTGCAGCCTCAGTTTCCAAACTGACCAAATGGGATGACCACCTCCTCCCTGTGCCGAAGAGGAACAGAAGAGATGACGTGGGCAAGACAGCCTAGCAAGGACAAAACGTTCCATAGATGAAAGGCAAGGTGTGAGTCTCTGCTGCAGCCGCCCCACGGGGTGCCGCGCTCCCAGAGGAGCATGAGAGCTTAGGGCGTCCTGTCCAGCCCCCGGCTTACAACGAAGGACCTCGAGGTGGCCGCGGGTCCGTGGGGCTGCGCCCCCTCTTACCACTGCTGATGGCCGAGTTTGCAATGACTGTAGCCTCACTCCACTGGTCGGCACTGGAGACTGAGTAGGAGCGCTGGTGCATGCCGTCGGGTCGGCTGTTGAAGGAGACCAGGCTGATGCCGCTTGCCATCTGAGACCCAGATGCACTAGTGACATTCCCTAGGAATAAACAAGTCAGGTGAACACCACCGCGGACTGCAGACCACAGAAACCAGTGCGAGTTAGTCTACGGGACCCACGTGCTGACACACAGTGCGCCTTACCACTGAGAGCAGCCCTCGTCCTGCCTGCATGGCAAACGGAAGCGCCAGACAGAAGAGATTTGGGAGGAATAAAAGGCGGACGCCAATCCTGATGGTGCCTGACAACGCAATGTGAGGGGACCTCATGCCGCAGATGACTCACACAGAACAACCCTATACAAAGGCGCAACCCAAGTGCAATCGCAACATCGGGTGGAAGAGAAGACAAAAGACCCAGTCGGTCTCAGGAGAGGCACCGCGATCCGGCAGGCCGGCAAGATGGTGGCTCCAGGAGCCTGGCCGTGTCACCCTATCAACGGAACAGAAAATGATCACCCATTGAGAGTCAAGTGTCTGGTAACAGAGGATTATTTTCATGGGGAAGCCATACTTTATGATGAACACAAATCAAAGTCCCTAGACACGACACGGAGGAAATGCAGGCTCTTCAACCAGGTAAGTTTACTCTTAACCTTGGAAAGACTAAGCAGAGGAAAAATAACCTGCGTGACTTCAAAGAGCACACGGGTTGTGATGAAAAATGACTCCCTTGTATACTTAATGATTTGAATCAGTTGCTCAACATCAAAATGAATTATTATCTGGTCATACCAATTTTAGACTCAAAAACATAATTAAGTGCCTTTCTCTAAAGCTCAGCCAATCATACCTTGCTGCCAGTGAATTAGTCTGTTAGGTCTGTTTGCAGATCTTCGGAGGTATCAGGGCCTTTTATAAAAAAATTTTCTTCCAATTGTTTTAGTTCAGAACCAACTAAGTTCTAAACTGTCTCAGTAGAAGTTTTTCAAAGTGCAGGATTTTATAATAAATACGCAGCCCATATTAGCAGTTCTTAAATCTGGCCAATTACCAGAATTTCCTGTGGAGCTTTTTAAAACTAGAGGCTTCAAAAAATACAGATTTTGATTCAGAAGCTCTGGGAATGGGGCTTGGGAAAAGATGCATTTTCAAAAGCACGCCGGTGATTTGGATGAGAAGCCAGAGGCAGGAACCAGGGCTCCCCTCAAACAAGTGGCCTCACTGCGATCCCGTGCAGCACCGGGACGCCAGGGAATGACGAGCCGAAGCCAGCGTACGAGCCCTACACCCAATCAGCGATTAACAACCATGAGGCGTTTGGCTTTGAAGAATAGAGTTTTGCCTTAAAAAAAGAAAAGATACCTATTTTATGCTGTTGCCTGAACTGAGTACATTCTGAACGTCATAGGCAGGTCTGCTGGATTCCAGAAAAAAGTCCAAAGTGATGCCCCAGGGAGGGAAGGATCGGAAAGCCACAGAGGCTGTGGTCTTCGGGCCTCCAGAAGCAGCATTGCCAAGAGGCATGAGAGAAATGCAGAATCCCAGGCCCCACCCACCAACTGCCTCTTAGTAAGATCCCGGGCGATCGGCATGCACATTAATTACAAAAACAACTCCAGCCAGAAAATCACCCCCATGAAACAAAAAATCGCAACCAAAACTCCACCACGGCAGACCACTGGCATCCAAGGGGCTCAGGTGGGAGGAGCACAGCGCAATGGCTTGGAAGCCTCGGGTCTGGGCTCCCCTGCTTCCACGTAGGGTCTTGAGGCAGTTTCTCATGCCCCAATCCCTGACGTTCTGAGAGCTCCATCTCAGGGCACGGGCGTGCCCTAACGCCCTAGAAACGCACAGCGTCATTTGGAGCTCACATTTTGCATGACAGTGCCACGTGGTGCTCCCACGCTTGCTCTTGCCCCAGGCCTCACAGCAGCCTGGGGAGGTGGACCAGGCGTGTGGCATCTTAGAGACGTGGAGGAGCAGCCCAGGGCTGGCAATGTGGCACTAAGGGGAGCACTCACGCTCCTTCCTGTGTTCTCCACGTGCCTCCATCGAAGCCACCCTGGGGTTGTCCTCTGGGTATTGTGTGCCTCAGCCGGATCCGTATTACAATAGGACATTCAGACCCAAGAGAAGGCAGCATCCGCACAGAGCAGAGGAGACACTCCCATCTGCGGGATCACCTCCTGGAGCCTGTGCCCACCGTGTTCCTGCCATACCACTTTTCCGTCCCGCTCTCCTCCTGGGAAGGCACCCATATGGGCTGCACCTGTTGGCTCCAGCACCTTCTAGCTTCTCACTGGGCTCAACCAATAGCGAGCACGGCAGGAATCTAAAGGAGAGAGGAGGGTGAGGGTGGGTGCTGACTCCAGGGCTCCTTCCCCGAGCAGTCGTCTTGCTGGGTGACCCCCTATCTCCTTGGCCCTTGGTGCCTGCATTGTCCTGTGTGCTTCTCTTCCCCTTCTCTACCTCAATCCCACACAACCACCTATTGAAGGTACGTTTGGGGAGGAGGCGCCTCCCAAGAGTGGCTGCCGGGCCTTTCTTGGCCTGGTTCCGCTTTTATCATGCGAATTCCGAGCAGACAAAAGGCTTCCAGACACTGCTGACATTGTTACAGTGGGCGAAAGGACTCGGAAAGGTGGAAAGGGACAATGACGAGATGCCTGCAAACAGTTGGGGGTGTGACAGGGGGGACACCTCCCTTGCTGGGACCCTGACTGCCGTGCCAGGCACTTCTGGGCCTCCTCTACCTGCAGGGACACCTGCTGTGTGGGTACGGTGTCAAGGAGGTGATTTCTTCCCCACTGCAATGCCCAATCAGACCCCTGTCACGTCATTATTAAGCATGCCATCTGTCCACAGGCCTCATTTGATACCAGCTTTAGGCACATAAGGTTCCAACACCTGAAAAACAAAAAGGAATTTCACGGTGTCTGTCTGTCCCTCCATCTTTGGGTCGTTGATGACAACATGGCACTCAATACAGCACCACTTCTCTTGCTCCTTCTCCCTGGAGAGTGGTTCTCTGATGACAACCAGGCCTAGAAACCTTCCAGAACAATTCCCTTTAAAAGGCAGAGGAAAGTATTTCAGTGTATTCACTGACTACTTGCAATTAAGCTCCAGAAATAAGTATCCACACACAGTAAGGAGAGCCAAGTCAATCTCAACTCCAGACAAGGGACACGAAATGTTCCAATGGAGGTAGCTGATCAAGAACTCATCTTAGGTTTACCAGTTCCGCATCTCAAGGCCAAATATCACACCGCCAAAAAAGGAAGGGAGAGATTCCTTCAAGTCTACACACTAATGAGAAACCACAGGACCCTGCCGCGAACGCACTCGTTTTCAAACTTCTGTCTGTCCAGCAAAATTCCAGGACAAGTCCAATCCACTGAGATGCTGGTGGAGCAGCTCTGGGGGTGTGGCTCAGAGCCCACCTTCTGCCTCCTGAGAGAGTCCCAAGGAACCAACCCGGAACCTCTGGGGTGAAGAACCTCCTGGCAAGACCACATGCTCCTGGTGTCCAGATGGAAGACACCAGACCAGCTATGCACAGTCCTTCTGACAGCAGACTCTTAGAGCCCTATAGCTCGTGAAGGCCCCCAAGACCCAACCACACCCACTTCCCCACTGCAGGACTAAACTAAAACAGCCATGACTGAATTTGGGCCACATCACGGTGTATACATGGACACACAGTGATAAAGGTGAAATTTTCAATCAGATCCATAGACTATCGCCTGACGTCCAGGCTGAGCTCATAGATGCATTTTTACTTAGTTCATCATTTCTTTCAAAGTAGAATTAAATTGGGAGATTTCACTTAAAAAGTGGTGGTTTCTGGCATCACTTAGAAAATGAGAGTATCCGGGAGCTGTGGGCCTGTGTTTGTGAACAAAGAGCTGACAGTCTCTCTCTCTCTGGATCTGTCTGCAGGATCTGAGTGGGTTCCGCTGTTGCCCAGGCTCACACCTGCCTCCCCCAACCCCACTGCACTCAACCCAGCTCACTCTTGACCTTTGGTCAAGACCTTCCAAAATACGCAGAGGAGGAGTCTCATTCCATAAGCAAAACATTTCCGATTTTCTTGCAAGGGAGTAAATCTGTTTTAATATATACCCATTCACTATATTTGATGTCAGTTAAACTTTCTTTCAGAAAAACCAACCAACCATGATGTAAAGAAACAAAAGTATTTTCTGTGATAATGCAGAAACATATTTGTTTAACTAAAAAAAATTACAGAGGGTCAGAAATACTGTTTCTGGGATCCGAACACAGTACCTGCCTTCCAACATAAATGCATGAAGACATCTGCTTTAACTCTGAGGCAAACCAGTGGTCCACGGCCTGAGCCACGACACTATGGAAGCTGCCATGCTGGGTTAACAGGCCTGTGGAGCATCTCGTGCCACGTGTCAGTGGTCCCAGGCCAGTGGCCACACTTTGAGGCATTTCCACTCACTTTCAGTAAATCCACCCGTCAAAGAAATGAACCAACCCCAAATGTGGAGTGAATCTTTTTAATAACCATGCACATTCCAAATTCAATTATAGTGTCATACTTTCTCATGCTTATTTTTATACACATGCACATACAGTCTAACATGTATCCTCATTTCTGTTCTTGAATGAATGTCATTAACTAACTGACCTACTAATGCTGTCCTGGCATCCAGTTTTGTTATGTAAGCATCAAGCAATACCGGCCTTATGTGTTACCACACAGGAGTTTTGAACACTTTTGGAAATATCTTTAAGCATAAAAGGAAGACTGTTTAAAATCATTGTCTTCTCACTCAAAGTACTTGAGGGCTACTGTTTTCACTGACTGGAATTCATTTCCTGTTAACAAGTTATTAATTAAGGCTGAAAGTCTGAAGTCCTCATTTGTGAAAGAAGCTGATGACTTTGATTGCTTGAGAGGTAAGGATCCTGACATCAAGACCAGCTAGGATACAAGTGGACCAAACACTGTTCTAAACTCAGTCCAGGTCAGCCTGAAGCAGTCCTGCCGAGGTGGGGGCCTCACACCCAGCAACCAGGCTGAAGGGCAGGGACCTAAACCCACGTGGCCACCAACAGTCAGTAAAGACACCAAGCTCTGCTGCTACTATATTGATTAGTTAAATCAAATTTTCACACCTAGACCTGATAGCTAAGAGGGTGAGTTTAAGGAAAGGCCTGAGTGCTTGCTACCCAGGCATTAAAGTTACTACTTCAAGAAGGCTACTAAACTTAGAGCTACATTCAGAAATGCCAGGAGGAATGCAAGGTGCATGGGGTCTGCAGGAAGCTATGCCCCAACCTTCAGCCCCCGTAATGCCCAGGAAAGACAGCCTCTCGAGTCTGTCTCCATCAGGGACCACCTCAACACACAGCTGTTTCGCTACAGAATTTCATTCCTGTGTCTGAGGAATAAGACATGAAGCTGGGGTCTTTTAGACGTGGGGGAACTCTGCGCACCATAGTTGGAAATGTTCTTTGCAGGCATGTCTGTATTTCCCTAGAAGGAAGAGATTATAAAAGCCAGATTAGAATGTCCTCCTTCCTGGGGTAGACGAGGTAAGTCTAACAAGTGGTCCTAACTCACCAACCTCAAGTCATGGGCAAATACAAGAGTCTTGAAAGGAAGTTTCTACCCCCGGAAGCTGAGGGGACACTTGTACTCGGGGATAAGTACAAGGATGTGGCCCCTTTGGTGGTGAGTACTCTCCACTCTTCCTTTCCCTTACATTCCTCCCTGCCTTCCACTCTCCCTGCCGCCACCAGCACGCCCTGCCCCACTGCTGCTGGCAGCCAGCTCTCCGCAGGCCTCAGTTTCTTCTCGTCTTTTGAGTGTGGACACAGGCAGGTGCCCTCTGCTCTGTTATTTTGCAAGGATGTTGACAGAGTGAACAGACTGGTACGACAGAGGTAGTGTATACTTCCAGAGAGGGGCACATCTGTTTGCTGTCTGGGACAGTAAATGTCGCTTTCCACGGCAAACTTTGGACAGGCTTGCTTACATGCTATTATTAAACATGGGGGATTCCTAAGCTCGGGGTTCCTCTTACAACGTGAGTCACTGTGTGTGCTGGTGTCACCCTGTGGGAACTGAGGCTTGGGGAGCCAGTGCATGACAATGCTGATACTCTCACTATTGCTATTGCTGCAAGAGACTGTCATTTATCTTGATCCAGGAGTCTCATCACCCAGGAACCTAGGTTGGCTAACCTGTTAACCCGTGGGTAGGGGAAGATGGGAACCAGCATGCAGGAGCTGCCGCCTGTTCTAACACTGACCTTCCAGCTTGCTGAGCAGCCGCATGGAACTGAGCCTCTACTGTGTTGAGCACGATGAAGGAAGGAGTCTCTGTCTTAGGAAACCTACAATCTAGTCTAGCAGAAGGTATACAGCAGGTCCACATGTGGCCTAAATGCAAGGCAGAGTAACATCAGAGCGGCCAGAAAGTATGAGGGGCAGGGAGCCCACCCCTGCTGGAAGGTACAGGAGAGGCTCCAGGGGACACTGCGGCTTTTAAACTTTGGGATTAGGCCCATCTAGATAAAGAACAGATGGAAAGGGGAGATACTACCCCTTAAGTCTAAGGTAGGATCTTGCAAGGAATGTTGACAGAGTGAAGACTGGTATGACAGGGGTAGCGTCTACTTCCAGAGAGGGGCACATCTATTTGCTGTCTGGGACAGTTAATGTCGCTTTCCACGGCAAACTTTGGACAGGTTTCCTTAGGTGCTATTATTAAACATGGGGGATTCCTAAGCTCGGGGTTGTCCCAGGACAACCTGTATCGCTCTTCCAATCGACTTACCGGATGCAAAGCTTTCATAAAACATTTCAAGATCAATTCTGTTTTTCTCCTTTCAGATTTCTCTTCTCCTTTCACATCTTTCAGATTTAAATCATACAGATGCACATAAACATGGCTACCAAAAAGTAGGTGCTAGAATGTTCAGAGCAGCACTGCTCGTAACAGCCCATGCTGGGAATGACGGCACTGTCCATCACCGTAGGTACATCACGGTACAATGGAACATTACACAACGGTAACAATGAACTACTGACACGGGCCACAATTGGGGCAGCATCACACACAGAACATAGAGCCAAAGACAAGTGCGAGAGTGCCAAGTGTTAGGATCCTGTTCAAGGACGGGCGAAACCCATCTATGGAGTGAGAAATCACCCTTGTGAGTGGGGTGGGGTGGGGGTGCATGTGACGGGAAGGGGTCCATGAGGGCTGGCTACCTGCTGCTTCTGGATGTGAGTGGTGGCCCCTGTAAACGTGGCTGTGACTTACGATTATAGAAACAACATACTTTTGTTTCTTTACATATGACTTATGAACCCTGAGCTTAGGAAACCCTGTGTTGAATAATAGCACGTAAGCAAGCCTGTCCAAAATTTGCCGTGGAAAGCGACATTTACTGTCCCAGAGAGCAAACAGAAGTGCCCCTCTCTGGAGTGGCATAGAGTGTACCCTCTCAGAAGTACAGAATCATAAGTCATTCTTATGTGTATGTTGTATCAATAACACTTATCCAAAAAATGAGAAAATGTCATTGGAATGGTTTGTGAATGCAGAGGTCAGGTCAGGAAGTGTAAGAGATAGAATAGGGTTGTGCAAGGGAACACTTTTATCAGCAATAAGTCCTTAAAAAGTGGCCCAGCCCCAAACTGTATAGGACGCTGGCTTCCACAAGAAGGCAGTCATAAAAGGACCTTTTCGGCATTGTCCCCCAAATATTATTTGCGTTACCATGAAATACATGATTGACAACTTGGCCCATTCTGAACTCAGAAAGAGCGTTTCCTCAAATACTCCATCCACGGATCAGCTGGTACTCGCCCCGACTAGCAGGGGGCGAGCGCATTACCATGCTAATCCATGTCCTCGCAGCGCCACTTCCTTGATATGGATATGTGTGTGTGCTTACTGCGCTGCCTTGATTAGTGCAAGCTTCCATGTGTCAAAAGCGCCAGATTCTTTCCAAAGAATAATTTTAGCTGTACTTATATCCCTAAAGTGGAAGAGTTGATTTGAAAAGGTACTTACCTCCACCATATGCTATTTTTCTTTAAACAATTTGCATTTCAAAGTGAATATGGCATTTATATCTGAATGAATATCAGTATGTTGCCTGAACTGATCTCAAATGAGCATGAAAAAGATGCTGGTTTTCTATTGAATAAGAATGTTTTCATCCACCAAATGACATCAAAGACAGAATCCCTCTTTTAAGCTATTGGCTTATTACATTAAAAATAGCCTGTTCTGATTTTTAAAAATATACTCTGAAATGATAGCTTTTCACAGCATTCAAAGAAAGATTCATCAACAAATCTTTACAATAACAATAACAAAATACAAAAGTTCATTCCCTGCACCTTCCAATTTTGGTCTGTCTTTACAAATAGGACTTAACTTCACCAAAGCATTTCACTAGGAAAATAATAGTTGGCATTTGACTTATTGGTTAAATAAGCCTGAAGAGAGGAGCAACTATTGGTGATGGGTGATAGGAACTTTCATGTACATAGAGGGCAGGGAAAAAGCCAAAAAGGATTCTATGAGCACCTAAGTGTAAACCAGACGTGTATTCCCACTGCAGAATTGTATACCTGTTATTTTAAAAAATCCTAATTACAGGAATATGAGTGACAGGAATTCACCCCTCCCCTCTGGAGCCCTCACCCTCAGAAACATCCAGGGACTGCTTTTTTCGCTCCAATCTCATTCATAGATAGCTTCAAACGCTATAAAAACTCAGCGTGAGCAGCTACCTTGCAAACCCTACAGCTGCACTGCACCCGTTCTGCGCATGCGTGGGAAAAGCAGGTTCCCTGGAATCACAACTGGATGAAGGAGGCGACACTAATGGTCACATCACTTCAAACTAGGCCTTCGCCATCTGTTCTGTCCTCTAATTACAAACCCAAAAAGAATATAATTCACAACACTACCATAAAAAGTGACACACATGACTCAAGGCCTGTGAATGGGACCCCTTCGCTCCTGTATTTGCATTGGAGATCTGCCTTGTTTTTGGCAAGCGGAATTTCAGGCTAAGAGGATTTTTTTCCAAGGACACACTCCGTATCTTGTAAGATGCAGGCACTCAGGACTCTGCATCCTGCGATACTTGGTTTGTAAAAGAGCACAATCCAACCATCTACTCGGGAGGCACAGATCTGGTGTTTCCTGACACCTTCCTTTTTAGTTAAGAGATTTTCCAGGTTATGTTTATCAGAGACAAAGTACAGAGTTCAGACCTAGTCACAATGACAGATGTAATTACTACTAAATACAGCAATGTGGCCAGGCTTAGGATTCAACATCCTGGAATTATACAGCCCACGGCTCTTTCCTACAATGTAGAAACAGCTCATTGTATGCTGCTTCCTGCCTGCTCTAAATTACGAAGTCAAGGAAAAACTAATGGGGGCCTATTTTGTTGTACTGTTAAAGTTTACTTGGCAAAAAAGTACAGATAAACAAATAATATAAACTGAATCCACCATAATCTCATCTAATAGATCGATTTTTTAGTGAACATACGCATACATTTTTCTTGGTTATGGCCACAGAAAAGATATAACTTTATATACTTCTTTAATATGATTTCCTAACCATTTCCCCCATGTTGTTATATAATCTTCATAATTTTAGATATGTAACATTATTGATTTAATGTACATAATTTATATTACCATTTTTCTACTTCTGGATAGTTTTGGTTGTTTCCAATTTCTGACTGTAAACAACACTGCAAAGGACATCTTCTACTTTTGAATTTTCCTTAGCAGAAATTCTCAGTAGCATTATTACTGGAACAAACAGCATAATGTGTCTTTCTGATTCATGATATGTGTTGCTAATTTTCTTAATGACCAGTAACTAAAAGAAGATGGAACCTGGGCATCTTTAAAACAATTTAGTCCATAATTTCTAAAGTGGATAATAATAATAATGAAGAAATGGTGATAATGATAACAGTATGCCCCATGTGGTTAATATAATGATCAAATTATGTAAAGCACTCTGTAAACTGCAAAACCTCTGCAGATATCAGTTACTAATCTCAACAGTGGGTTTTCCTATCTCTACAGTTTTTTAGCAGAAGCTTAAAATGATGATGTTGCTAATTTTGTCTTTAAAATCTAAAACGTCTGAATATTCTCCTTACGTTTCCCTTGTAATGGTGTCTCTACAGGTATAAACTGTGCATGCCATCTGCCTTCTGTTTGCTTTAGTGCTGTAGTTGGCATCACTTCGCTTGAGCTCACTCCCTCCCTCAGTGAGTGCTCACTGAACACCCATCATCAACTAGTGAAGTGCTTGGTGCTGTGGACAACTCCACAGCACCCCCATCTTCCAGCATCCCAAAGGTCTGATGATCAGAGCGATGCCAATGTTGTCAGAGGTACAGTTTACAAAAGAAAGGAAGGAGAGGAAAAAAAACCAAACCGAACCCTGTGTTTGGGGCACCATGTACACGCAGATGAAGGACATGGCCTGACAGCAGGTGACAGTGAGCTGCAGCGCCAGGGTCATCCCTTCCTTCCCATCCCTGGGTTACTGCTCCATGTTGGGGGTGGATATCATGTGGCATCTCGTACAATTCAAGACAAAATAATTACCATATCAGACGCTAACTTCTCATTTAAGTAATTATATTTAAAAACAAGTGTATTTATTTATTCTAAAGACAAAGTAGCTTTCTCCAGCCACACAGTTCTACATTGAACAGAAAAAATATATAGAATCCAGACCCAGCTGCAACGATAAATGTTATGACTACTAAATCCATCAACGTGGCCGTGCAGGATTCAACATGCTAGAATTAACACGGTTCATTGTCACTTCCTCAAACACGGAGTTTTATTCTGATCTTTGCAAAACAACGTGTGCCCTTCTCCTTGTGCCATTTTTACCTGCTGAAGGCACACGTGCCGCTCCAGATTCCAACAGCGTTTACAGAGACAGCCACCCTACGGCTGGCTTGGCCACAATCCCTCTCCTGGTATGGGTTATATGGACAAGCTGATATGCAACGGTGAGGATGAGGTGTGTAAGCATTATGAAAACGGAGAAGAAAAGAATTTTTCTTTGGTGTCTTTCTTTGCCATGAATAACGGTTCCATCTTTATTCTTTCTCCTTTATATGATAAATGCAACAGGTGTGTGTGTGTGTGTGTGTGTTTTAACATAAAATTCATTTTCATTTGACAACACTGTTTTGAGGGGAGCTTTCTCTGGTCATCTCCGAATTTTACAGTCCCTTTCCAGGAGCAGGTGGCCACACTGCTCTACTCTGAGGAGTATTCACTACTACTTCTTTCTCTGCCTTCCAGTTCTTACAAAATGATCTCACAACCGCATCCAGCAATGACACAGGGAAGACGACCCTGGGCTCACAAGTCTGGTAACATGGGCGGGTTTTACAGGTTTGCTGGTTGGGATGTTGCCGAGTTTGACTACTCACCAGAAATATTCCAGAAAGGCAATCGTTCGCTACATGAGTGGTAACTCAAAACAATGGGTCACAAGGTTTCGAGACGGAAAAATGTCACGATTACTTCGAAAAACTCTCCTCTGCCCATGTGGGAAAGGACTGCAGAAAGCAGGGAAGCCACGGACTCAACTCCAGCCTGGAAGAGTCAGAAGCCCCTTCCCAAGGCTGCGGTTCTCACTGGCGCCTGGGGCTGGCAGCTGGCTCCCTGGTGGAGGGGGCCCGAGTAATTCACACAGGCTCTTCCCGGCACCTCCTCTTTCCCACAGCTGACCCTGCAGACCACTTCGCTGGTCTCAGAAGCATCAGTGCAGCAGCTGAAACACTATTCCTCACCACCCACATACATTTTTGAGAGAAAAAAAGTTTTTGAAGCACCTTTTATACCTTTTATTTACTTGTAGGCACACCTGTTACCACATCCAACTCAGGAGCCTGGCCATCCCGTTATGTCTCAGCTGAAATCATCAGGAATCAAGTTGCTTTAGTTGGTTCTTTCAGAAAAGAACACTCCACTTAGAGTTCAAATAATGGAAGCTTTCCTTACATCGGAAGTGCGACACTTACTTCTGAATTGCACACCAATGCTCGGGACCATGGAGGGCTACCACAGGGGAACATCATCTGCAGGAAACCAACTGATCTCCTTCTCAACATCGATCACTTACATTTCACATGACGGGTAACATGCAGGAATATAGACTTAATGAACAAATAATTGCTAGGTCACAAAACTAAAAGAGGATAACAAAGAAAGAGAAATAACAGTGTATGCCTCCAAGAGTTTACAATTTAATGATGGAAGCAGTATCAAACGAATTTGCCTAAACCTCAGTGGGAGCAATGTACAAACACAGAAACAACTAGTAGTGAGAATGCATTACTCATAAAAGCTGAAGATACTGCAATTCTTAAAAAGAACTAAGATGAACTTTCGTGTCTTTAAATGTCAGATTTAGCTAACTTCCTGATGTCTAAGAGAAGCCTCACAAAACATTAACTTTTTCCCTAAAAATTGTCAAATAGACATTAAAACCAATTCCAACAAAACCTCGTTTATGAAAGCAGGTATCACATGCTACTGATATTGAGGTTTTATTTCAGAAAAATAATTCTCAACTCTCAATAAGGCTTCCGTTTGCAAATGGTCTACCAAAGTGCTAGAAGGGTACTTAGCAGAAGCCTCCAATTTACATATCAGAGGTTGGAACCAAGATCCAATGTGTGGAAAACTCCCGGGCGACCTCGGTCGACATGAGTGGGAAGCAAGGATCTGTGTTCCACCAAGCCTCAGCCACACCGCATGCCAGCAGGGGACACGCGTGGACTGACACTGCTCATCCAGGGCCCACAACAGACTATGGACTCCAGAGTTATTATAATGTTTTCTAGACCGTCTGAAACTAAACAAAGAAAAACTTTCTTTCCATGAGACAACAACGGGTCTAGTTTTGATGTTGCGTTATTTTTTTTTAATAGCTATTACCATTGTAACAGCAGCTTCGCGACTTCGCGTCTGCAGTGTGAGCAGTTTTGATAAACAGCCTCTGCGGGCCACACAACGGGGATAATGTATCCTTAAGTACCGCCAATGAGCTGCCATTCTGCACAGCCAATTACTTCTGTGCGTCTGTCACTCAAAGGAAAAATGACTGAGCCCATTAGATCAAACCTTTGTCACTGTTCCTAATGCACTCTTAGGCCTCATTAATCTCCGGGAGCAGCAACAGAGCCGCCGGTGCCTCATTGCCTCCCCCGAACAGGCCCACGTGAAGCCTCTCATCTCTCCCCCAAGTGCACCACGTTAATCAAGCTCTCCTTATTACCCCGGTCCCTGTCACGGCGGAGAGCGCTCCCTCTTAAATGCTCTCATTATGACCCATCTTTAGAGCCGGCTAAGTGGAAAAAAAGAGAGAGGGAGAGAGGGAGAAAGAGGACGAGAGAGAAAGAGGAGAGGAAAAAGCAAGTCCGATCACATTAATATTCATGACAATAATTAGTATTCTAGGTCACTGAATATTCATGCTATTAGTTTGGTTTTTTATGGGTTTGCTGGATGTCCTGATTGCTGAAGTGTGGAGAAAACAGCATGGTTGAGACTTTAGATGTCAACGGCAGTTCAATACTCAAAACACATTTGCTGTCCCCGCCTCCCCCACCTCCCCTGGAAAATCAGCTTCAACCCTCCTGACAGCTTTAATATTTCGAAACCGCTGGGGGCCTCAAGTGGGGAAGGGGGGGATGTGGAGGAGAAGGGGAAAGGTTTCCTTTGACAAAGGTCTAAGCATCAATCTGGTTAGGATAAAAACATATCCATAGTTGCAAAAACCCAACAAAGACACACTTTAGAGACAAGAAGATATCTGTCATCCTAGAACAAAAATGTCACAACCAGGAGTTACAGAATAAAGTGACCACAGGACACAGACTGGAGCAGATAGCTCCATGGAGATCCATGAAAGTCCCGAAGAGCATTTCTTCTGTCTGTCCCCTCACTGCCATGATCGTGGGATGCTGTCTGTTGGGCAGCATGGGTTTGTGAAGTCTAAGCCCTATGTCCATTACGTCTACTCAAAGGCTATGTCAATGCTTTATTGTATTTGAAAAATTAATTCAAGAACATAATTTCTTTCCCCTCTTCCTTCCTTTTGGTATGATCATTATGATGAAGTAATGATATAATTCTGTGAAGTCAGCATCAGCCAAGCTTTTCAGAGGAATGCTGTGTATTCTTCTCTGTAGAACAGAAGTGGACACCATTTCCCCATTTTAAAAACAAGGAAGCTGGGGTTTAGTGAGACAACTTCAGAAGGGTCTGAGACAGGAGAAATGGGGTTCTATTCAGTGATTTTGACTCCAAAACCCTTGCTCTTGGCCATTATATTTTCCTGCTCTCTGCTTTCTGTTACATGTGGATACAGCGTCACCAAACTAGGCTGGCCAAACATTCATGTCAGAAAATACCTTGATGTTTTACCTCCTTCTCTGGACCTATACCTGAAATTCAAGTTGGGAAGATTCTCCAAAATGTGGCTTCTGGTGGATCCCCATTAGAATGGCAACTTAAGACAGCGTAAGTTCCAGGCCAAAAGAATGGAAGTGGATAATGGCCATGGACATCCTGAGAAGCCAGTGACCTTGAATGAGGAAGGGAAGGTTTAACCAGGCCTGAATAAATATTTTTTGGATTCTTCTTTTTTTCTGGAGAAGATCCTTAAGTAATTTTTTCAAAACCCTTTAAGACAGAGATGTTGTATAGCCCTGTATGTTGTCTAAAGATGTCTTTTTTTCTACCTTCATTTGATTAGTAGTCTTTGCATGGGCTTCTAGGTTCAGAATTAATTGTCCTTAGGAGGGAATATTTCCATTATATTTAAGAATGCATGTTGCTCTTGAGAATTCTACAGTCAGATTTCTCTTGTAGGTTACCTTGTTGTTTACTATTTTGGGTGTGTTTTAAGATTTTATTTTTATTTTTGCAGAGCCTCCTCTCCCATCCAACTTGATACTTGACTCTTCAGATATCCTTACTTGGCTCTAGCATATATTCTTCTGTTATATCTTTGACTACCAACATGTCTTTAGCCATGTTCTTTACAGTATTTGTCTACTGAATTTTTTTATTTTTGCAATCTTTATTTCTTTTTTTTTTTTTTTGAGATGGAGTCTTGCTCTGTCGCCCGGGCTGGAGTGCGGTGGCCGGATCTCAGCTCACTGCAAGCTCCGCCTCCTGGGTTTACTCCATTCTCCTGCCTCAGCCTCCGGAGTAGCTGGGACTACAGGCGCCCGCCACCTCGCCCGGCTAGTTTTTTTTTTTTTGTGTGTGTGTTTTTAGTAGAGACGGGGTTTCACCGTGTTAGCCAGGATGGTCTCGATCTCCTGACCTTGTGATCCGCCCATCTCGGCCTCCCAAAGTGCTGGGATTACAGGCTTGAGCCACCGCGCCCGGCCTGCAATCTTTATTTCTAAAACTCTTTCTCTTATAGTATTTTCACATACTCTTTATTGTTTTGACACAGGCCTCACTCTGTTGCCCAGGTTGGAGTACAGTGTCATGATTATGGCTCACTGCAGCCTTGATCTCTTGGGCTCAGGCTATCCTCCCACCTCAGCCTCCCCAGCAGCTGGGCCACAGGCACTCATCACTATGCCCAGCTAATTTTTGCATTTTTTGTAAAGACAAGGTTTCACCATGTTGCCCAGGTTGGTCTCTTGGGCTCAGGTGATCTGCCCACCTAGGCCTCCCAAAGTGCTGCGATTACAGGCATGAGCCACCACGCCCGGCCAAACACATGCTCTCTGTTTGCTTAATTTTATGAGTATCATTAATAACTAACCTATTAAATTCTTCTGTTGATAGGAGTTATAATTTCCTTTCAAATTCCCTTTCACCAAAATGTCACTCTTTTCCCTAAGATCAGTTATCCTTCACATTTTTACTGTTGATTCCCACAAACATCTTCGTTGTCCATTATCTACGAATAAGAGCATGTGGATTGATAAGGCAGATGAAGTGGCCAAAGTTTTCTCTGCAGCCTCGACCAACCAGAAGGCTGGTTATGGGCTCTGAGCAGGTGTATGGCCCATGCTGACTGGTGGGTTTCATTTTAGACCTACTGTGTGGGGCGCTGTGAGTGGCTGGTGCACTTCATACCACCTATGGTCAGAGCTGCCTTGCCTCTCCATTTCTTTCTCTTCCTCTGTGACTGTGAGGAGGTTTGAGTTTCACAATCATCTCCGTTTCCCTCTTTCGAGCACCAGCATCCACATCAAAAGGTTCTGCTCTCCCTAGGCATGCTGCCTGTTCCCATGCACGCTCTCTTGGGGGTGCTGGTGGCAGGGACAACACTGGCCAGCTCTCCTTGATTTCGTCGCACAGCCTGCTCTGTGCCCCAGCCCACTCCTGAACTCCACGACCGCCACAGGGAGCCCCAGAGCCACCCCATCACCACTGCAGCTCCTCTGCCGTCCTCAATGCATGAGCCCCAGAGGGTGGCCTGAGCCCAGTCATCAGCAGTGCACAAGGCAGCTGCTCTGACAGTGCGTGTTTCTTCCTCTCTCCCAAACCCATCGCAAAAACTGACAGGAAGATGACCACATTTCCAGCGTTTTAAAGTGGGAAATGTAGTCACTATTTCAATACAGGCAAATAACTTCCCAAGTCCTAGGAATACCCCACCCCAAACCCCCTCCAGGTATTTTCTATTCAATTGCCCCAAGTATCCCTTCAGCACTTATCATTCCTTACAATGATCTTACTTGTGTGTTTATATTTGGAATCCTCCACCCCTACTTGAGTGTAAGGCTCCTGGAGAGACCGTCTTGTCCTCCCCCACCCCAATATCCGGAGCATTAATCAAGGGTGGGCGCACAGCAGACTCAGTAACAATGGAGATGAATGGCACAGGAGGCGGCGACACAATCCAGTCTCTGTGTCAGTAAACTGGTGGGAGAAATTAAAAGTCAACACTGACATACAGTTAGGCATTATAATATTTGAAATATGGAATGCATGATGACTGTGTGCCAGAGAATCAAGAGAAACCTCCAATAGCTATTCCAACTAACAAGAGTTCAGCAAGATGGCGGAATATAGAAAATACAAAAATTAGGAGTTTTCTTAATTCTTACCAATTAGATGACATAATAGACCCCACCCCTCTAAAAACAATTAGCTTCACAATGCATCAAAAACTATAAACTAACAGAATAGATTAACAAGACATGTCCAGCATCTAAATGAAAAAAAAAAAAATGCTGAACTTTGCTGGAGGCTATAATACAAATTTGAATAAATTGGGAAACAACATAGTAAAGATGTCACTTCCTCCACAATTAATAGCTTAAAACCAATACCAGTTAAAAGCCATGATAGGATTATTTTTATTATTTTATTTTATTTACGTGCCCGTATCACAGCCTCAGGAAGTCCTGATGCCATGTGCCCCAGTGAGGGGATTATTTTTATCAAGACGGAGAAGGTTTCAAGTTATTCTTTAGTTCATTTGAGAAAAATAAGCAGGTAGCAGTAGCCAAGAAAAACTGGAAGATAAAAGAGAAATATTCAACTGTGTTATATACTACCAGATATACACGGAGTCATAAATCTACGACATTGTGGTAAATCTACCTAAGGTAAGACAATGCAGGGATACCAGGTCTTGGAATAACATCTGAGAGGCCAGAAACACAGCCCATTTGATGAAATGACTGAGTTCTACAACAAAGGAGACACATGGAATTAATAGGGAAAGAAAAAAAGTTCAACAAAGAGAAAAAAGGACAGTTGATTATTTATTTGAATAAAAAATTCAATTAGATTTCTGTCACACACAATAGACCCAAACAAATTAAAGGTGGATTAGGGGCTAAATACATGCATATACATGTATACACACACATACATACAGATATATATGCATATACATATATTCACACACATAAACACATATACATATATTTTTTAAGGAAAAAAACAATAAAACTAAAACTTAGAAGTATACATATATAAACTGTGATCTGGTTTCAAGATTATTAAAGGCTTTCTAAATAGCTTAAAGTAGAAATCACAACAGTAAAAGATAATCTGATTATAAATAAAAGAGAGGGAAAACCTCTCTATGTAAAGAAGACCATAAAATTTAAAAGGTAAATAATAAACTGGGGAAATACCTGCAAAATATATTCATATCCTAAATATACAAAGAGTTCTTAGATTATCAATAAGAAAAAGACAAGAACCTAGAGCAAAAATGGGCAAATATACACCTAAACAATTAATTACAACATAAGAAACACGTACAGCTAACACATGTGAGCTGTTCAGCTTCCCTATCAATTGAAGAAATCCAAATAAACAAAACATGAGGTATTTTTATGGCTTATCAGATTAGCATAAATTCTAACAATAATATTAATAGCATTAGCAAGTGTGTGAGGTGAAATGGGTGATAGCTATGGATGGGAAGAGTTTTTATATAAAACCTTTTAGAAGTTAATTTGGAAATGTGTATCAAGAACCCTGGAAATGGTTGTACCAACCGAACGAATCATTCCACATATGGACAGTAATTCCAAAGCAATAATAGGTGTTATCCACAAAGACTTAGGTTCATACATACATCAAGTCTATGTGAATGCAAATTACGGGAAGAGAAGGCATAAAACGTTGATCTAATTCAATCACACTGAGATAAGAAAATGAATACAGAAATGAAAATACAAAGAAAGAAAACCCTCCAGTTCACCTAGAACTGAGACAAAACAAACGAGTCTCAAGAGTGAAGAATAAAGTATTCAATTTTTTGGCACACAGCTCTCTAATACCTATTTTTAGCTAAAAGTCCATCTCTTAAATGTAGCCTCAATTTATTTCAGATTGAATTTGTTGTGCTGGAATTCCTCGGGTGAAAGGACATTTTGTGAATGACGGTTTTAGACATAAGAAACTCAATTTTCAAAGAGCATAAAAACTCAAATCCCCAAACGCTTTAATTTCTTAAGCAAGAAAGAATGTATCACTTTACAGATTCATGTTCATGTTTAGAGGAGGTGAATGCAAATTAAAATTTCCCAATATTTTAATGAAGCTGCTTCCTCTTACAGAAGTGCCTCCACCCATGGCTTATTCTCAGAACCAAAGAATGAAGCTGAGCAATCAACAGGGGGCTGCCACCTGAGGATCTATCTGTGCATTCTCGCTGCACACCAGCTGATGACTTCACCGGCATGCTTGGTCAGGGTGCCACTTCCCTTAGCACTGCTGTGGCCATGAGGCATTTTCTTCTTCCCAAAGTGGCACTGCCTTTGTGCTAAGGCCATACCCCCACTTCCGTATCCCTAGTTGGAATCCAGAGAAGAGGGAAAGTCAGCCAGGCCCCTGTGTGGGATTAACCTGTCTGAGGGTTGCGAGATGTCCTGTTATACACTGAGGGCTGTGACCGTGGAAAAGGGATTTCAATCTCGTCACAACCCTCCCATTTGCCCAACAGGGGGGCTCTTAAAGAGAATGAAACTGAGCAATGGGAAATGCCTTCCAAGGCCACACAGCTCACTCCCTCAAAGAGAGAGGCCCACGCCACAGCCGATTCCATCAGATACGGCACGGTTTATAGGGTCTTTGATTATAAGTAGATAATGCAAACATTAGTGTTTCCCTTAGGACAACAGTGGCCTTTGGCTCCAAGGAACGTAAGCCTCAAGACGAGGAAGTTCGAAATCCCACTTTTACATAGTGAACGCTTCGTCACAGATTTGGTGCCCTTCCTTCCTATCTGTGTGCCTGGCAAATTCCTACCCTTTATTCAAACTCAGAAGGTATCCCCTATTCCTTGAAGCCTGGCCCACCTCCTGGGGTGGAGCCGACCATAGCATCACTGAGTCTCCATGCCCTGCCCTTTACACAGCCGTCCTGGGGCCTGGGGCCTGGGGCTTGCTGTGGCCTCTGTCTACTTGTCTCTCTCCCCAACGACAGGGGAGATTCCTGAGAGCAGGAACTATATCTCAGGCACACATGAGGAACTCCACGAATGGCATGATTTAGCCATTCCACAATGTATATACATAATTCCAAACACCATGTTACAAAGACAAATAACTTTTTAAGTTTAATTAATTCTATTTAACATATTTTTATCAGTTTAAAATTATAAAAATGAAACTCAATAAACACTTTTTGACTTAAATAACTAGATGACCAGATGTGATGTGATAGGTCAGAAGGGGAGGTGGAAATGGAAGAATTCTAGAGGTTAGGGACTCCATATCTACAGTTTGCACAATTTCTGGCACAAAATAGGTGCTTGATAGATTTTTTTTTTTTGAGACAGAGTCTCACTCTGTTGTGCAGGCTGGAGTGCAGTGGCATGATCTCGGCTCACTGCAACCTTCGCCTCCTGGGTTTAAGCGATTCCCCCGCCTTAGCCTCCTGAGTAGCTGGGATTACAGGCACGCACCACCACGCCCAGCTAATTTTTGTATTTTTAGTAGAGATGGGGTTTCACCATGTTGGCCAGGCTGGTCTTGAACTCCTCACCTCAGGTGATTCACCCACCTCAGCCTCCCAAAGTGCTGGGGTTACAGGCGTGAGCCACCGCACCCGACCTATAGATATTCTTTGAATAAATGAATGAGTTTACGTAATGTGCTAATGCAATAAAGCCTTCAGCTTTTTCCTCACTACAGATTGTTTTCTCTTTCTTGTGCCCTTCTTTTCTCTTCCCACCCCATAGTTAGCACACCACTCTAGTAAGAAAAACCTCATGCATGTCTTGGAAGAAAGGTCGGGAGGTCATAGAAGCCCCAGGAAAAATACTGTTCTCACTTCTCTGGGAGGCACTCAAGACTCCTTTAGCATAAAGCCAGTTTTTATTTTGATGAGAAACAACAGCTTGTGTTTGTATTCAGCTTTCCCAGCACTTCCATGTTATCTTCTCTGACATCGCCCCCCCCTGCAACAGAGACAGGCCAGGCAAGAGCACCCCAGTGTGGTGGGAAGGAACCAGCTCAGTGACTGCCTAACACTGTGCGGCGGAGCCCAGGATGGAGGACCCAAATCCGAACTCCTCTGTGCCATCCTGCTCTCACCTACCAGTGTCGTCCATGCCACAGAACCAGGCCATCAGCATCGTCCCTCTTTAAAAGCACTTAATGCTTCAGAAGAGGAAAGTGCAGCATTAAAGACCAGAAACTCTTGTAGGAGAGAAATCTGTTGTTTTTTTTTTGTTTTTGTTTTTGAGATGGAGTCCCGCTCTGTCACCCTGGCTGGAGTGCAATGATGCAATCTCGGCTCACTGCAACCTCCGCCTCTCGGGGTCAAGCGATTCTCCTGCCTCAGCCTCCCAAGTAGCTGAGATTACAGGCACCTGCCACCACGCCCAGCTAGTTTTTGTATTTGTAGTAGAGCTGGGGTTTCACCAGGTTGGCCAGGCTGGTCTCGAACTCCTGGCCTCAGGCGATCCTCCCGCCTCAGTCTCCCAAAGTGCTGGGATTATAGGCGTGAGCCACTGCGCCTAGCCAGAAATCTGTTTTAAGAAGACAGGATGTAGGTGGGAGAGAAGAAAGTTCTGGACTTCCTGCTGGAGAAAATGCAACACTATTGAAGGGATTTCCCTACGCTGAAGGAGCCTGACTGTGTGTGTGGGAGGACTCAAGAGCATCTTCATCTTATCTCTGATGAATAGCAATGGGAAGGTTCATGACACAAGGCAATTATTTGCAAAAACGTAAATAAAAATGGACAACGTCATTTTGGATGGCTTGCAACTGGGCACAGAGGCCAGGAATTTCTAAACACATCAACATTTGCGAAAATACCAGCTTTCTCTGATCCTGAATGAAAAAAAAACTCCTTTAAAAGAGAACACAGAGAACCAAAGTTGTATTAAAGAATGGCAGATAATTAAAATATAGTAACACAAAATTTGCATTTTATATAGGTCAAATGGTTTCCTCTGAATCTTGCGTCCAAATGGTTTTTCCACTTTCATACATACAGTTATCACAAATGAGTTAATCTTTGACATTTAACATTAATTCATGTTTTTCAGAAGGCCCTTAAATACCCAGTTCACATGTTAAACTTCACTTTCCACCACGCAGCCCCGCGAAAGGCCTAGATGCATGGTTTTTGCAGCTGTGATTCAAAGCACCATTTGCTCGCTGGCATTTGCGGAACTGAAAGTTGAAAGGAAATGATCAGCCACAGAAGTGATAAGGTTTCTAAACCTTAATCTGTAACGTGATAGTTACCGCCTCCACTTAACCTAAGAGCCCAACAGTGGCCTCTAGCCTGGACCATCTGTTGCCGTGGAACTTGATTTCCTAGTGCGTTTGCTGTAAGCTTACCTGAATTGGGTGAGATGTGTAAACTGCTCATGTCCTTGGACAGGCCATTGGTTTTAGGGCTGGAGATGGGCGCGCAGGCCGACGTGGCTCGGGGTGGCCTCTTCCCTGGGACTTTCACAGTGGTTCTCAGAAGGTCAATCTCCTTACCATGAACATTCTGCATGTAATCCTGTTCAAAATGTTAAACATCCAAGAGAGATAAAAAAAAAAAAGACCTTTTACAACCTAGAACAAAAGGGTCTATCAGACGTCATGAGTTACAACCCTAAGACCCTTCCACTGTGGAAAGCACTTTAAAAATCATGAGATTTTTATCTGCAGAGTATTGGTAGCATCATCATTACATTTAATCAGAGTTTTGCTTCTGTGTCCTGAACTAACCTAGGAGCTACAGATACAAGGAGAGACACAGCAGGTACCTCCTTCAAGGGGCATTAGGAAGTAAGTCTACACATAAAATCCGATTTTTTGAACTCTTGTTTATCAGAGGGTACATTAGGCTCCTCCCATAAATTCCAAATAAAATTCCATGGAGTAGGAAACCATGTTGTAATAACCTTTCTGTTACAGATGGGAATGTCATTAAAATCTTGATAAGGCTGAAGCTCTCTGGTGAAAAATCAGGAGAAAACTGGAAGTAAAAAGGTCAAGTGTTTCGTTAAGAACCAGGAAGACGTCCAAGGGGTGGGAGTTATGGCATCAAAAAAATAGGGAGCTCAGGGATGGATACAAAACAGCTGGATGTTAGAAAAAGAATCTGGCTTTCCAGGCCTTGGAAGCACATGACCAGCAGCAATCAAGGAACTACCGGGAAGCCTTGGTGGACAGTGACGGCTCTCTGGCAGCTCACTTAACTCACTGTGGAGTCAAACAGTACCTGGGAACTGACTGAAGGGCAAGGAAAGGGGAAGGTGAACAAGCACCTGAGAGCCGGGGCATGGGCCTGCTGGCCAGTGAGTTACTGATCCTTTAGTGCATCATCATCATCATCACTCATTGTTATTGTTTTTTTTTTTTGGTGATGAGACTCCTTGCCTGCAAATACAGTATCTTAAGCACTCTGGACACATACTACTCGATATCACACCTTAAGAAAGAATATATACTCAGCCCTCTGTAACAATATAACAATTAAAAAATACAAAATAAGAAAATATTGCATTTACGTTGCATGAGGTATAAGTAATCTAGGGATGATTTAAGGTATACGGGAGAATGTATGCAGGTTATATGTAAATACTATGCTGTATTATAAAGGAACTTGAGCATTTGAGGATCTTGGTATTCTGGAGGGTCCTGGAGCCAACCCCGCATGAATACAGAGAAATGATTGTATTTGGAAATCACCCTTGGAAAAACAACATTTCAAGTGTTTTAAGACTCTGCAGGAAGTGGGAATAAATATGCTCTTTCTTTGGCAGCATCTTCGTGAATTCCCTTTAGATTTGAAAACCAATAAATTTGTCTTTGTTTTAAGCAATTAAGTTCAGGTGAACACAATTTCATTTCATTTATTAATTTTTTTAGACATGGGGTCTTGCTAGGTTGCCCAGGTTGGTGTCCAACTCCTAGTCTCAAGTCACCCTCCCAAAGCACTGGGGTTACAGGCATAAGCCACCGTGCTCAGCCAACGTAATTTTAGAAGAACTGCCAAATAAACTCACATGCTGGATGCAAGGGACCGGGGCAGGGTGGGGAAGTGGGCTGCTGTCTTTTAACAGCCCAACGGCAGTTACCTGATGCAGAGAGATAGTTGGATAAAGTTCTAGAATCATTATGCAAGGGTGGGAAGCCTCCGTCTCAGGGACTAGGAAACTTGGCCAAGTGTTTTGAGGGAGCTGCTGGGACACAGGGTAGCAGAGAGGCCAAAGCGAGATCCCAGTGGCTTCCAGCAAACAGGCTGTCCACCTTTTTTTCTTTTTTGAGACAAGAGTCTCACTCTACTGCCCAGGCTGCAGTGCAGTGGCATGCTCTCAGCTCATTGCAACCTCTGCCTTCCAGATTCAAGTGATTCTCCTGCTTCAGTCTCCTGAGTAGCTGGGATTACAGGCAAGCAGTACACCTTTTAATTGTAGGACAACACCCACACTTGTGAAGGAGTCACAGGTTTATCAACAAGTAGATGTTTGCTGATAGAAGAAACGGCACAATGAAAGCCACGAAGTATACAATTCCAGTTCAGGGGAAAGGAATGAAATCGTGGGTCCTTGGGGCAGAGGATGAGAAGACCTGTTTTCTCCCTGCCCAACCAGGGAAGGTGGGTGAGCCTGGGGTGTGACAGTGTAGACCTCCCCGCAACCGATGCGACTTAGAGGGTGCCACGTGGAGCCAAATCAGACTCAAGGGAAAAGGGTGCAGGAATTCTCAACGGCAGGATGGGCAGGAGGAGAACCTCTTACATGAGGGCACAGCCACACTGGCAGGGGACATTCTGGCAGAGAAATACAGAAATGCAGGTTCCCCTACACCAGCCCCAGGGGGACAAGATGCTTCAGGGTCCTTGGTGACCCCTGAGGACAGAAGTCTTCGTGCAGACAGAAAGCTCAAAACACCAACGTCAGAACCAGGAGGAAGAACAATGGGCTGAAGACCACTGGAGAAAGGATCAGAAACTGCCACAGTGGGGCAAGTTCAGAGGCAGAGGCAAGGCCGGGTGTTCCCCGGCAGAGGACAGACAGGCCATCCAGGCAGAAAACCCTGGCACGTGTGTATCTCACATCAGCCCAGAGGCCGGGAGCAGAGGTGCCTGGCCACCTGAGGCTGGTGACTGGCCATTTCATCTTACAGGGTGGCTCAGGGAGGATGGCCTGACTCTCAGGGCAGGCTGGCCGGAGTCAGCCACGGTCCCACTGGAGGAAAGCTGTCATGGTGGGTTTGGGGTATGGGAGGGTGGTATTTGGGCTGGGAACCGCAAATCTGACTTCACCAGCCCCCGAAAGGAGATTCCACTTGGAAGCCGAGATGCTGGACTTCACAAAACACAAACAACTTTGAGAGGATGTAGACCAAAGACAGAAAGAAAGTTATTATTGAATTAACTCTGTTAAACTAGATGGAAGGACAGGTAGAGCTGGAAGAGACACAGGAATTCTCAGGACCGCGCTGTGTTGAGGATGACAAATGAAAAGCATACAGGCTGGGTGCGGTGGCTCATGCCTTGTAATCCCAGCACTTTGGGAGGCCGAGGCGGGTGGATCACTTGAGTTCAGGAGTTCAAGACCAGCCTAGCCAACGTGGTGAAATGCCTTCTCTACTAAAAATACAAAATTAGCCAGGCATGGTGGCATGTGCCTTTAAGCCCAGCTACTTAGGAGGCTAAGGCAGGAGAATAGCTTGAACTTGGGAGACAGAGGTTGCAGTGAGCAGAGATCGTGCCATTGCACTCCAGCCTGAGTGACAAGACCTAAACTCTGTCTAGAAAAGAAAAGAAAAGAAAAGAAAAGATAAGAAAAGGCACATCATAGAGTGGTTAGTGTTGGTCATTTCTTAAAACAGGTTTTTCTCAAGCATCTTTAGTTTACTTCCATTAATATCCACTGAAAATATGCAAACCCAACTTTCCAAACCAAAGTTAATGCTTGTAAATAATGAATTCCTTCTTGCACAGTTACTCCTTTAAAAATATCAACTTGCTATAACTTTCTTCCTTAATGCCAATTCTTAACAAATTAAAATACAATAACAGGAGTGTAATTGAGCATTTATTGCTTATGGGCTCTAAAATGAGGCTAATCAGATAGTGACTAAGCCTCAGCATGGGCTCTTTTAATAGGCATGTTTTAACATACAATAACCAGGATATTTTATTTAAAATTATTACAGAAATGTACCAAGTGTCTGCTCTCCAGATTCGAAAGCGGCACGGGAACCCATTTATCTTTAGCTCAGCATGGGCTAAGGGATCTGTTTTCTTGCCTGAGTTAGGCGTTACAACTTCAGAACTAGCTCTAAAAAAAAAAAAAAATCGGTATATAAAAGAGCCAATTCTTATATTTCAAGGCACTGCACAATTTTAAAAACTTTACAAAATGCATTTCCTAGCCAATAAAAGCCCTCCGACTCAGTGCTTCACATACAGGTGGGAGGTGAAGACACAGGTATCTGTGGCTTCTAGTTCCTCCCAAGAGGAACGACACCGAGCTTTCTGGTTTTGAAAGAACTGATCCTTTTCATCTCTCTCCCCAGCTTGGTACCTGAGGAATTAAAGCTACAACCACTAAACAATGTCCTCCTTAGAAGTCAAGGGGCTGTGCAGACCCTTCACGGGTCTGAGGCAGGGTACTGGGTAAAATTAAGACAGGAAGCTTGATTCTGATATGCAAATGTTATGGATACTATCCTTCTCCATGTTCCTTGTTGAAAATGCTGATCGAAGATAAAAGAGGAAAAACCCTTTAACAAGGCGTGAGGGTAATTCAAAGCCAAGTACTTTTAAACAGCACTTAACAAGTCCCTGGGGCCCACTCAAGAGCCAGGCCCCCCAGAGGTGCCATCTCCTGCCCCTCAACAGCTTGAAATAGTAGTAATTGCAAACCTATTTGCATTTTCCTTCTCAAGTTGTCCATGATTATCCCGCGGCTTATTTTTTCCAAGCAGGCGCCAGAGCAAAGGGACCTGTTTCCGAACCCGCCAATCGCTCGGTCACTGCGCCTTGCTGTCCCCCTGCAACCCTGCTCCGGCACCTTTGCCATCCCTTGTTTTTTACATTTCGCTCCTAATTATGTTGCATCTATTGCCGTACACTTAATTAGCTGCACTAATGTGATTTCTTTTCACATAGTCAAGCAATTAAGAGCTATGATTGAGTTTCATTCAATTAGCCTCAACAAACATGCTAATTGATGTCCCAGATGCAAATGAGGTGCAATGAGAGAAACCTGCTAGCAATTGAGAGCCGTGTCAGAGACCCACAGCTTTCAGCTTGCTGACAGCAGCACAGCTTAACGTGGCGCCCGCCTTCTGTGGGGCTGCCTTTAGAGAAGGATGCAGAGTCATTAGTACCTCGGTGTACCAGATCCCTCCTGATACAGAGAATTAATTGATTCGCTGCTGTATCACGTTGTCCTAGAATTTCACAGTTATGTGTTCTCAGGACCGGGAGGTTACCCAATGAGTAACACTTGGCTCCGGTAAGGAGGGTGGTACAAAGTCCTCATCAAAATACCGTATTAGGCTACTAAAAAATAGACAAGAATTCTCCCCAAAACTACCAAGGGAAAGGTGCGTACATCTTGTCTTGGCAATCCCAGATTCCACTATGTGCCTGATGGCCTCTCCCGTCCTCAGTAAATGGTGAGTTCATCTTAGTCAGCTCTGGGGCATTTGGCACTTGAAGTTAAGCTCAAAATACAGCAATCCATCAACAGTCCCTAAAAATACCCTTACTATATTGATTCTTACTGCCTCGCATCCGCAGGTTACCTTTGGCTGTCTGGTGAAAGATGGGTTGCTGATATGTTCACAGGGGTACTAAAAGCAGTTAACAAGATCTTAAAGCTAAACTGAAATGCATAAACTATATGATTGGCATCTCAACATTAGATCAGAAATAAGCATAAGGCTTTGAAAATCTGACAGTGCTTACGTGCCGCTTTCTTCAAGGATAATGTAATCAGCATACTCCATGTTTACGTATACTTTAAAAAAGTATTAAGACTTTTAATTTACATAGTTCAAGGATGGAAAAAAAATGGAAAATAGTGGAAATCTTTTCCAATTCGGGTTCTCCATTAAGTTCTAGTTTATAACTGTACATGTATGTTGAGAAATATTTTATATTAATATATAATACTGAAAAGATAGATAACTCTTCAGACAAATCAATAAGATTTTCAAAACAATTCAGAAACAGTACTTGCCTTTTTACTGCTGTGTTGACATTGGTTTTGATGGTGCCAACATGCTGGTGATTAACATGCATCAGAGTGGGAGCCCCAAACTGTACTAGTCACCATCACATTATTTACCAGCATGTTCTTTAAGTACGAACAGAAACAGTTTTACTTACAGATGTTCTGAATACACTTAAAAAAGAAGCGCTACTGATTTTTAAACATTTCAACCTTTGAGTGCATGTCTTCATTTTCTCAGGTATGACGTGGAAAGCATGCAGAAAGCATTTTTGCTGGGATGGTTGTCTTGCAGACAGGCAACTTCTGCAACTGTTGGAGTTGCAAGCTGAACTAGCCACTTTTGTGGTGGGACAACATTTTTACCTGAAAGAATGACTATGCCAGACATTGACTGACTATGGCTTTCAGCTCTACGTATGTGGCAAACTAGTATCTCTAACTACGAGCTTGATACCTTCCAAAGACTTAGCAACTTTTCTGACAAGATTGGCGGTGACATGAATGACATTTTTTGATGTTCTATGACGAAAACGGTCACTATTTAGAAATCTGCATACTTCATTTCAGAAATAGTTTTTCTTGAAATGGCCGGGGTATGACGTCACATGCCTGGATGCATATGGATATGCTTGTGCGGATAAAACACACATAAAAGATCACTCAAAGGGCAAGTCAGTTGGATGGATTTTAAGGTAGTACAGGAGGAAAAAAAATTAGTGATTTCACATTGCAGTACTAAGCTTTAAGAAACTATCACATGTTGAGTTTTGGTGAAGTATGCAAGAGGAATATCCACAATGATCTGAAATTATCATTGTACTCCTCCCTCTTCCAACCACACATCTGTGTAACATGAGATTCAAAGACTAACCAAAACAACCTATCACAACAGACTGACGCAGATATAAGAATCCAGCTCTCTTACATGAAACTGGGTATCAAAGAGACCTAAAAAATATATAAAACAATGCAACCCTTCTCATGACTTTTTATTTTGAAAATTATACTTTTCACAAAATTATTATTTACATTAACATGCAATGGGTGGTTTACTGTTAAATGGATTACACATTTAAAATTTTTCTCAGTTTGAATTTCTAACATTATGACTATCAATAGACAAAAGCCATATGAACAAATGCTCTTTGGGGTCCCTCCATAATTTTTTTTTTTTTTTTTTTTTTTTTGAGACAGAGTCTCTCTCTGTCGCCCAGGCTGGAGTACAGCAGTGTGATCTCGGCTCACTGCAATTTCTGCCTCCCAGGTTCAAGCGATTCTGCTGCCTCAGCCTCCCGAGTAGCTGGAACTACAGGCACGTTCCTAAGCTCAGATAATTTCTGTAGTTTTAGTAGAGATGAGATTTCACCATGTTGGCCAGACTAGTCTCCAACTTCTGACTTCAGGTGACCCACCCACCTTGGCCTCCCGAATTGTGTTGGGATTACAGGCATGAGCCACCATGCCTGGCTCACACTTCTTAAAAAGATAAAGGGGTCCTGAGTCCAAAGTCTTGAGAACCACTAGTCTAGCTTTATATCTGCAAAGCAGCCATTGGCTCCATGTGTATGCTTTTATGTACACAACCTGGGAGGAGCAAAGGGTTAGACTGTGGAAAGATACTGTAAATATTTTCACATTTGTTTGTTCCTCCTTCTCCTGGAGGAAAAGAATGACTCATTATTTCCTATTTTTACTGCACATCATGAATATCCAGCGTCAAAAGGAAGCAGTAATTTGTTAAGTTCTATCTTTAAAGAGCCTCACTTCTGGGCTTAAAAAAAAAGGGCCGGGCGTGGTGGCTCAAGCCTGTAATCCCAGTACTTTGGGAGGCAGAGATGGGCGGATCACGAGGTCAGGAGGTCGAGACCAGCCTGGCTAACACAGTGAAACCCCGTCTCTACCAAAAAATACAAAAAACTAGCCGGGCAAGGTGGCAGGCGCCTGTAGTCCCAGCTACTCAGGAGGCTGAGGCAGGAGAATGGC
>NW_012122043.1:6242504-6249699 GCF_000951035.1 Colobus angolensis palliatus
TGAACCCGGGAGGCGGAGCTTGCAGTGAGCCGAGATCGCACCACTGCACTCCAGCCTGGGCAACAGGGCGAGACTCTGTCTCCAAAAAAAAAAAAAAAAAAAAGTACGTGAGACGCCATTGCAAAATCCACTGCTATTCCCAAACTCCATTTAATATTATTTTCAAAGGAAACTAATCATAAAGACACATATAGGACCACCCACTCAAAAAGATCAAGCAAATGTTCACGTCCCACATTCAGGAATAATAAACAACAGCCTCGTACGTAGTTACAGGTGCAGAGCAAAGTCATGTTCCTAAAAATACTGTGAAAATATTGTAAAACTATGAAAACTCTTCTGGCCACATCCCTTCAGATCACAGAACTCAAAGAAGACAATTTCTCTTCTCTCCAAAGGATCATACTCACAATAGCAAGGTAGGAAGCAGCTTCAAAAGGAAAAATCCCATGAGAAATAATTTGGTTTCAGAAGACAGCCAATAGCATTCCAGTGTTTCTCTTTCAGAACTGCCTTCCTAAAGACTACTTGATCCATGCTTGCAAGTACATGCGAGTGACCAGCAGCCATGGCAGGAAGAAGGTACCTGGCCAATCAGATGTGTAGCACGGATAGAGGCAAACGGCTCATGCTTATGGAAGTCACTGGTCTTACCATGTTCCCCATCATCCTGAAGCAGCTGGATTGACAGAAGGGTGGAATGGCCTTTTGAAGTCATAGTTACAATGCCAACTAGGTGACAATCCTTTGCAGGGATGGGGCAAAGTTCTCCAGAAGGCCGTGTATGCTCTGAATCAGTGTCCAATATATGGTACTGTTTTTCCCATTGCCAGGATTCATGGGTCCAGGAATTGAGGGGCAGAAATGGAAGTGGCACCACTCACCGTCACCCTTAGTGACCCACTAGCTAAATTTTTGCTTCCTGTTCCCGCAACATTATATTCTGCTGGCCTAGGGGTCTCAGTTCCAGAGAAGAAATGCTGCCACCAGGAGACACAATAACAATTCCATTAAACTGGAAGATTGTCACCTGGCCACTTTGGGCTCCTCCTACCTCACAGTCAAGAGGCTAACAAGGAAGTTACAGTGTTGGCTGGAGTGACTGACCCGGACTATCAAGATGAAATCAGTCTATCACTCCGTCATGGAGGTAAGGAAGAGTATGCGTGGAATATTCTTACTTAGTAAATCCTTTATTGGGTCTGGGTCATTACACTACACATGGTAAAAGAGAAGGTTGGTGACGCCTTGTTGGGGACCAGTGGTGGCAGCTTCTTGCACAATGGAGAGTCCCTACATGACAGCAAAAGCAAACTTCTCTGCTCCATGTGCTGCAGAGGCCAGCGTCCAACATGTGTGGGCTCAAGTCCACCAGCCCAAAGGGATAAGTTATTCTAATACAAATCAAAAAGCAGAAAATTCCAAATCAAATTATGAATACACCTCTTGCTTGTATCTGTCGTGACTGCCCTACTATATTGAGATTTACACTGCGGGAACGATTTTTCTCATTCTAGGTTAAAGTGAGTATTACGCAGTTGTAATCCACGCCTGCTCAAACCTAGCCTGTACAATGAATGCCTTGGATATGAAAGCAGCTGCCTGTCTCTACACAGGCGCTGTAGGCCTCTCACTACAACGAACTTCAAGGAGCCAGCACCATTCCTTTGCTGTCCTAGTATTTTAATATTTGAATATGGCTTGAAACAACTGGATCAGCAGATCCTAGAAATTTTGTTACATGGAAATGTTCACCATGGTGATACTGCCTGTCTGGGTCTCTTTAAAACTTCAGATTTCTTTGGATAAATTTGCTGAAATGTTCAGCTAAAACAGACAGTGTATATATATCTACATATAGATATATATATATTTTTTAGACAGAGTTTTGCTCTTGTTGCTCAGGCTGCAGTGCAATGGCATGATCTCGGTTCACTGCAACCTCTGCCTCCTGGGTTCAAGCAATTCTCCTGTCTCAGCCTCCCGAGTAGCTGGGATTACAGGTGCCCGCCACCATGCCTGGCTAATTTTTGTATTTTTAGTAGAGACGGCGTTTCTCCATGTTAGCTAGGCTGGTCTCGAACACCTGACCTCAAGTAATCCACCTGCCTCGGCCTCCCAAAGTGCTGGGATTACAGGGGTGAGCCACCGCACCCGGCCAAACAGGAGAGTTTTAAGACAGCAGAGCATACACATCTGTCCTCTGAAGAGAAGATTGACTGCTACATTGTGTCTTCTGCCATCAGACCCAAGGTAACATGGAGAATCTCCCACTTCGGTTTTTCTCCCATGACAAATGGTACGTACTTCCAATTTTTAAACTTTCCACGTAGGCCTATTTAGAACTCTCCTAATTGTATTTTTCCCAGGAATTACTCTGTTTTCCTAAACATAACGCCTGCCAAGGGAGTTCACAGCACCTTGTATTAGATTCCATTCAAATGAATCAGGTAATTCACTGATAACCACACTTGTCTGATTTCCTAAAGAAGTCTTCGGAAGACCAAAGTCCACTTTCTCTTGGTCAGGGAGTAAGCCTCGAACTCAGAGCGCCTCCACTGTCTTCCGAGTTGCACACGGAGGGCATGCCATTCAGTCACTCAGAGTCCCCATGTCCACATCTTTAAAAACAGTTCTTGCTTCATGATACTGTTGTGAGGGTTCACTGAGATAATACTGAAGTGTTTAACAGAGCGCCAAAGCCCTCAATAAATGTTAGCTCTTACCACTCTTGTCCAATAAAAATACTGAAATATTTTCTCTCTGACTTTATGGGGCAATTTCTTGAGCTAAAGGTGTTGTTCCCACTTGAGGTAGCAATTCTGACATGGTAAGTCATTAGGGTTGACCTGCAAAGCCATTTTTCACTGTGCAGCACAGGGGGGGAAACAAAAAACCTGTCCTCTGCAAACGCATGACATTTTCTGCTTTTTCTTCTTTCTCTTCCCCCACCTTTTTTTTTTTTTTTTAAGTGGGGGCGGCATGTATATGATAGTCAGACATTTTTATTGCAAAATGCCGTCTGGAAAAGATGCAAAACAAAATTGCTAAAATGCAAGGGGGAAAAAAAAGGGGGGGAAAAACAAAAGGCCCCGTTCCCTTTGCTTATTGAGTTCAAAGGCATAACATGTAGCACCCTGCAGCAAATGGGAAGCTACACTAATTTTAAAGCCATAAAACGCTATCAAGTGCCCTGCGGGGCAGGACTACTCTGAAGCTAGTGGCACCTAAATAAGACATGGTTCATTTACTTCGAAGCTTAGCCTAATGTAATCATCAGCGGATTTTTAGCCTAGAGTTGTAACAGGCAAATAGCCGATGCGGCAGAGGCGGCCCTCCCAGCCATCGAGGGGGCTGCAGCTAGATTGCTGTTGATTAGAAAATTTTTCAGTTTTGACAAGCACTTAATGAACATAAATCGCACCTTGATTGGTTTCCATTTGGGGCCACAGGCACACCTGAGAAGAAACAGGCCTCTCCAGCCCCGCCCCTCCCTACCTTCCAAGACCTCGGCAACAAGCTCGCAATCAGGTTAGGAGCCAAGAAAATATTTATAAAATATAATAATGAAATTCAATTTCTTAGAAGTAAAAGAACATTCCTCATGACCCCCCACAGTCATCCTTTCCCACTGAGTCCTCGGCTGTGACTTACTGTTGCTGAGGAAACCAGAGGGACTGGATTTATTTACCTTGCGTAAGAATTTTTGGCCTCTATGAGTAACACTAAAAGGCCAAAAACGGAAAACAAAATGTTATCAATAGGGTACAAAGGACGGCCAGAGACGATCTGACATATCACGCTGTATACTGGTAGGACAATGTCTCTTGGATTCCACTGGAAGCTTAGAGACTCAAACCCTCCAGCCACACTGTTAAATCTGCTATTTATAGAAACACACATATGCTCTATTTTTTCATTTTACCTGGAAATGCAAGAAGGCAGAATTTTTCAGTGCTGAAAATAGGTTAGATAGCATCTACGCTATTTAGTGGTTTAATTTTTAGAAACATGAGGACTTGGTCAGGCACGGGGGTTCACGCCTGCAATCCCAGCACTTTGAGCGGCCGAGGTGGGCGGATCAGTTGAGGTTAGGAATTCGAGACCAGCCTAGCCAATAGGGCAAAACCCTGTCCCTACCAAAAATATAAAAATCAGCAGGGCATGGTGGAATTGCTTGAACCCCGGAGGCGGAGGTTGCAGTGAGCTGAGATCACGTCACTGCACTCCAGCCTGGGCAACAGAGCGAGACTTTGTCTCAAAAAAAACAAATAAAACCAAATAAAACAAAAAACAAACAAACAAAAAAACAGAAAAGAAAAAAACAAGAGGACTTTATTTTGTCCAGTCTCACCCTACTTCCATTCGCCGCGTGTCAACAACATCAACAATGAAATGTCGTGAGGACAGCCTTCGGCCCTTTCATTTTTAAATCCCAAACATTTCCAAACCCCGGGGGTACATAAAATACAGAATTCCTTAGACAGAAATAGACTTTGATAACGAATCCTTTTTGTGTGTGTGTAACAGCAGTGAGTTTTTTAGTAGGCTCCGTTTCCAACAAAAGTTGTCAATATGCCCTGAAAATATTTCTACTCTTATGGTGGTCTAATACCTTGGCTTTGGAACTGTTGCTGTATGGGAGAAACAACAGACCATACTCTTTCAAACAGGTCACGTGAATGACAAAGCTCCTTCCCAGGTCACCCAGGTGCTTGGCAAACTCCGGGGGGCCCACGTGACCACATCATTGCTAGGTGGTTTTCTTATCACATGGCTTCCAGACCACCATGCAGGTTACGAAGCCTGCACAGTTCACTGCGGTGAGGACTGAGCCCAGCAAATGTCCCACGACCAGCGTGCTGGCAAGGTTGGGCAGGTTTAACATTCAGCCATACTTTGTAGCTTTCCCATGTTACAGTTTTTACATTTAAAACCCAAGCTCTGAAGAGTTATCTGTATGCCCACATTCCTAGCAGCATTGTTCACAAAGGCCAAGAGGTGAAAGCAAGTGTCCATCCATGGACAAACACAATGTGGTGTGTACATATGACGGAATATTACTCAGCCTCAAACGGGAAGAAAATTCTGACACACATTACAACTGGAAGAACCTTGAGGACATAATGTTAAATGCAACAAGCCAGTCATAAAAAGACAAACAGTGTTATGACTTCATTTATATGAGGTTCCTAGAGCAGACAAATTCATAGGGACAGAAACTAGATGCTGGTTGCCAGGGGCTGAGGGGAGGGGGGATGGGAATTTGTGTTTATGGGTAACATAGTTTGTTTTGTAAGATGAAAAAGTTCTGGAGGTTGATGGCCCAACGACATGAACATACATGGTACTACTGAATCGTATACTTAAAATGGTTAAGATGGCAAATGCTGTATGTATTTTACAATTAAAATGAAAAAAAAAAACAACTAACAAAATCCTGAAGCTTTTCTCCCACCATCGAGATCCTTCTCTAAGTTGCAGCAAATGGAGCCAGAATATGGCTGAGACATATTTCTGCTTCCTAAAAGCGTCGCATGGTGGATTCCTTCCACGAGGTTTCAGGAACTCTAGTCCTACAGATTTAAGGAAAGGTTAAGCACATGGGCTAATTGTGCCCCCATCTATCCATCTATCCATCCATCCATCCATCCATCCATCCATCCATCCATGCATCCATCCAACAAGCCAGTGTTCCAGATGTTAGAGATACATTGGTGACATACACATCCTTGCCTCAAGGAGCTTCCAGTCTTGTGGGAGAATCAGAGAGATGGCCCTCTAGAGTAATGTGAGACCACACACAGCACGGGTGCTCAAATAGGCCGAGTGGGGGGAAACTCCCAAGAGGAGGCAGCATATAAGCCAGGATTGCCAGAAAACATGGCAAGTATGAGAAACTAAAAGCAAACAAAGACAGCGATAGAGCAGGAAGGGGGTGAGAGGCGAGTCTGAGGAGGCAAGCTGGGGCAAGAGCAGGGGCACGGACATCATTCAAGGGGGAGGAGGGATCTATCTCCATCGTCAAAATACAGAAAAGAACTCAAAGGAGGGAAATAAACAAAAATATGATTAGAATGACAAAGTGAAGGTTAAAAGCAGTTGAGGAGTAATCGCTATTCTTCGTACAGCCAACAGGTTTTGGAAAACTTTATGAGCAGGCCACCGCGCTAGGTGAACTGAGCAAAACTGCAGGATGCACACACAGGGGAGTATGGTCTGCAAGATCATCTCGTGTGACTTCTGGCGCCATTCTGGATGAATTCCCAGGAGGAAGAGAAAACGGAGGCCGAGGTCATGGGTGGAGGAAGAAGAGCTAGCAAAGCAATCACTGCATAATTGACCTTGAGAGGCTCAGTGATTCTCACACTGTGCCTGAGTCCCAGGACTCCACAAAGCCATGTTGGAACCAACATGGATGTGGGTGGGGAAATGGCAGGACCGGAAACGATGTCTGATTCCCAGTTTGGTGTTCCTTTGACCTGCACACCAGAGGATCAGCTAAGAAAGGAGCTGACTCTCACTTTAGAATGAAGGAGGGGAGGAAATCTTAAAGAGGGAAGGAGGTAATTTAGATTTGCAAACCACAAAGATCCAACACCTTTACTTCACAATCTACATAAAAGAAGTTGAAATGAAGTTGTGCCCATAGCTGTGTGTGTGTGTATGCGCATGTGTATGTGTGTATATTTATGTGAGTGTGTATTGTGTGAGTGTATGATGTACGTATGGTCCTATGCCTGTGTTCACAATACATTTTCACATCAATTGTCTGTTGGAAGCTGCCTCAAATCCTATCTTGGAAAGAGGCAGGGCTGCAGTACGACTTGAAGCAGGCAATATCTACACATCAAGGTTGCCGAGGTGACATTCACAGCACTGGCTTGAAGGGCCAGGTGTCCCTGTGAAAGCAATCCGTGCGGAAAGCTGGACTCTGGCTGTTCCCAGGGAACTGAAGAACGTTCAGACTCAAGGATGCGAGCGTAAGCTCCATTCAATGGGGATTATTTCTGTAGTCCCAAGAACAGCCAACCAGCTGAGGATTCTTCCTGCTTCCCCCGAGCTGACTCCTGCCCGTCTTAGAAACTTGCAGAAACGGCCAGGTGTGGTGGCTCAAGCCTGTAATCCCAGCACTTTGGGAGGCCGAGACAGGCGGATCACGAGGTCAGGAGATCGAGACCATCCTGGCTAACAC